>NC_092721.1:155070978-155429374 GCF_047496885.1 Scyliorhinus torazame | reverse complement strand
AGCACAGGGAGGGACAGAGGGACGAAGGCTAGGGGAGTCGGGGGAGAGCGCAGAACAAAAGAGAAGCAAAGAGAATGGGGAGGTAGAGAAGCAGTACAGGCATAGGCCTCGGCGGGCACGGAGCAGGGTGAGGAACCAAGATGGCGCCGCAAACAGCCACTCGGGTGGGCCTCAGGGCGAAGGGAGACCCTGGAGTGCAGGGGCGCACCCACGTGGCGTACACATGGCTGGCGGCCATGTTGGGTGCTCCTGGACAAAGGGAAACCCTGGAGCACTGGGACCCGACCTCATGGGGAGAGCGGCGACCATGGCCATTTTGGACGGCCCCATAACAAAGGGAAACCCTGGAGCGCAGAGGGGGGCCCACCAGGTAAGTATGGGTGATCCCGCAGGACCGGGGGGGTCAGAAACCCCTCCACCAGGATTGTTACCTGGAATGTAAGGGGACTCAACGGCCCAGTGAAAAGATCCAGAGTCTTCGCCCACCTAAGAAACCTAAAGCAGACATAATCTACCTACAAGAGACACGACGCATCTGAGGAAGAAGGACCGACGGCTGGTAAGGAAGGGCTGGGTGGGACAGACGTGCCACACATACTACGGGACGAGGGCTAGTGGGGGTGGCAATATTAATTAGGAAGAGGACGAGGTTTACGGAAACCAAGACAATTACGGACCCAGAGTGACGGTACGTCATGGTCAGCTGTGTCCTGGAAGGGGCACCGGTCATACTGGCAAATGTGTACGCACCCAACTGGGACGACACAGAATTCATAAGGAAGACTATGGCGGAAATCGCCGACCTTGACACACACCGACTGATTATGGGTGCAGGACCCACTGACCGATCGATCAAACCCCGGAACGGGGAAAAAGACTAGCAATGCGAAGGAACTAGGAGCATTAATGGAGCAGATGGGGGTGGTGGACCCATGGAGGTTCCTGCACCCGGGAGAAAAGGAATTCTCATACTTTTCACAAGTACACAAGGTATACTACCCGTATTGACTTCTTTGCAGTGGGGAAATAGGTGCTTCCAGGGATCACGGGAACGGAGTACTCCGCGATCGTTATCTCCGACCACGCTCCACACTATATGGATGTGAAGTTGGAGACAGGCCGTGCCCAGCGCCCCACGTGGAGGCTGGACACGGACCTCCTGGTCGACAAGGCTTTCTGCCAAAAAACATCGCGGGCCATAGGCGATCACGTTAGTAACAACCAAAACGGGGAGGTCTCACCCTCCACATTTTGGAAGGCACTGAAGGCCGTGATTAGAGGAGAGATCATAGCCGACAAGGCAACAGAGATAGGGAAGAGAGGGTGATCAGGCAACAACTGGTAGACTCCATTCTGGAAGTCGACAGAATATACTCCGAGGCCCCAACCATAGAACTGCTGGCGGAGAGGAAAAAGCTGCAAATGGACTTTAACCTGCTATTCACTAGGAAAGCAGTGTACCAACTCCACCAGACACAGGGGACCTTCTATGAACACGGAGCCAAGGCTGGCCGCCTAGTGGTAACAGAACCAAAGGAGGTCAATCGAGCATTTGAGACATTCTACCGGGGACTGTACACTGCTGAACGTGGATGCAAAAATACTCGCAAAGGTCCTGGCCAAAAGGCTGGAGGGCTGCGTACCAGAGGTGGTCGCAGAGGACCAAACGGGCTTTGTCAAGGGTAGGCGGCTCACAGCGAACATCATGAGGCTGCTGAATGTATTAATAACGCCCCCTCCAACCCCCACGAGAGAACACCAGAGGTGATCGTCTCCCTGGACGTAGAAAAGGCCTTTGACAGAGTCGAATGGAGCTACCTCCTCGAGGTACTGGAACGGTTTGGGCTAGGAGCGGGATTCACCGCCTGGGTGAGGCTCCTGTACAACGCTCCCAAAGCAAGTGTCCGAACTAACACCACCAGCTCTGAATACTTCCAGCTACAGAGAGGAACAAGACAGGGCTGCCCCCTGTCCCCACTCTTGTTCGCACCAGCAATCAAACCCCTGGTAATAGCCCTGTGGGATGCAAAAAGCTGGAAGTGAATCCGGAGAGGAGACAGGGAGCACAGAGTTTCACTCTATGCAGATGACCTGCTCCTCTATGTCTCGAAGCCACAGGAGGGATTGAAGGCAATACTGCAAATACTGAAAGAGTTTCCAAACCTCTTGGCTACAAGCTTCACCTGGGTAGAAGCGAGGCATTCCCAGTGAACCCAAAAGGGGGAGGACAGAGCTGGAGGGGCTCCTGTGTAAAATGGCCCAGAGCAGATTCCGTTACCTGGGGATCCAGATAGCCAGAGACTGGACACAAGATCCACAAGTGGAACCTGACCAGCCTGGTGGAGGAAGTAAGAAAAGACTTTCAACGGTGGGGCTCACTCCCACTCTCCCTGGCGGGGAGAGTGCAGACGATCAAGATGAACGTACTGCCAAGGTTCCTCTTCCTGTTTAGATCCATACTGATGTTCATCCCCAAGGCCTTTTTCCAAAATGTAGACAGTCTAATCATGGCGTTTGTGTGGGGTTAAGAACCCGAGAATTCCCAAATCGACACTGCAAAGAAGGAAAATCAAAGGGGGCTTGGCCTTACCAAACCTACAATACTACCACTGGGCAGCAACGGCAGAAAGAGTGAGGGGATGGGTACAAGAACCCGACACAGATTGGATACAAATGGAGGGGGCATCCTGTAAAAGAGCAACCCTCCGGGCCCTGGCTACAACAGCATCCTATCCCCCTCAACAAAGGTACACAACGAGCCCAGTGGTAGCAGCCACGCTGAGAACGTGGACCCAGTTGAAACAACCCTTCGGGATAACTAAAATGTCCCCCATGGCCCCCATCTGCAGCAATCACTGAATCCCCCCCAGCCATGCTAGATACCACCTACAAATGATGGAGCCGGGACAGGGGCACACTGATGGTCGGGGACTTCTACGTAGGGCGCAGACTGGTGACACTGAACGAACTGACGAGGAAATGGAAACTAGCAAAAGGACAGGAAATTAGACGCCTCTAAATAAAACACTTCCTCCATAAAGAGACAGTAGGGTACCCTGGGGCCCCAGAAAGCACACTACTAGAGGACCTGATAGGCACAAGCAGCGAGGGGGGGGAGGCGATGTGGGAAAATATACGAACAACTACTGGACAGAGTTCGAACACCACTGGACGAGACCAGACAAAAATGGGAGGGCGAACTGGGGACAAAGGTAGGGTGGGGACTCTGGAGCGCAGCAGTGAGCAGGGTGAACTCCACCTCCTCCTACGCAAGGCTAAGCCTAACGCAGCTCAAAGTGGTGCACAGAGTGCACCTGACCAGAACCCGAATGAGCAGGTTCTTCCCGGAGGTGGAGGATAAATGTGAGCGGAGCCAGAGGGGCCCGGACAACCACACCCACATGTTTTGGGCTTGCCCCAAGCTTGCTGGGTTCTGCACAGCCTTCTCCGAGACAATGTCCAAGGTTGTGGGGGTGAGGGTGAAGTCATGCCCGATAGTGGCAATCTTCGGGGTATCGGAGCAGCCAGAGTTACACATGGGGAAGGGGGCCAACGCCCTTGCTTTCACTTCCCTAATCTCACGCCGGAGAATCCTGCTCGGCTGGCGATCAGCAGCACTACCCACAGCTGCAGACTGGCTCGCTGACCTTTCGGAATTTCTCCACCTGGAGAAGATTAAGTACGCCATCCGAGGGTCGGAGGAAGGCTTCCTGGATACTTGGGGACAAGTTGTCAGCCTGTCCCAGACCCTGTTCGAGGCCTGCAACGAGGAGTAAGCTAAGAATAAAAAAACAAGGTAGATGAGGAACCAAAGGTCTGCACAACCCGGGTGGGAGGGGAGGGAGGGCGGAAGATTCACTACTGCAACAGAAGGTTATTGGAGCAAAGTGGTTCAAGTTGTAATGATCTCGTGGCTGGGTGGAGGTGGGTTGGCAAATCCACAGAGCAACAAATTTTCCTCTTCGGGCTCGGAGGAGAACTCCTGTTCTTCCCAATCCCGCTAAAGCAAGTTTGCTTCAATTTCCTTTGGGGAGCCTCGTTGGTTTCTCAACAATTTGACTTGGCAAGGGCAGCCATGGTCAGTGCTAGGTTCAGCACTAGGTTGAGATGCTATTGGAACCCCATATATGCCATGGGACCTCTATTTGTATTTATCAATCAGGCTCCCACCAGCATATGAACAGACAAACATACAAATTAAGTGCAGGACCTGCTTTGCCATTCAATAAGATCATGGCTGATCTGATTGTAACCTCACTCCACATTCCCACCTTCCGCCAATCACCTTTCACCCCCTTGCTTAGCAAGAATCTATCTACCTCGGCCTTAAAAGTATTGAAAGACTCTGCTTCAACTGCCTTTTGAGGAAGAGTGTTCCAAAGACTCACTACCCTCAGAGCCAATATTTCTCATCTCTGTCTTAAATGAATAGTGACCCCCCAGTACTAGATTCTCCCATAAGAGGAAACATCCGTTCCACATCCTCTTGTCACGTCCCCTCAGGATTTTATAGCCAGGATTCTCCGATCCAAATTCGCCCCGCCAACGCTACCAGCAAGGACGGAATATTTGGCATTCAGCCAAAACTCCATCCTCTGCAGCGGGAATAGAGGATTCCACCACGGTGAATAGACGGAGAATTCCGACCAATATGTTTCCATCAAGTTGTCTCGTACTCTTCTAAACTCTAGCGGAACAAGTCTAGCCCGCCCAACTTTTCCTCGTGAGACAACCTCTTCATTCCTGCATATAAAGTTTCTATAAAAAGTAACAAGCCTTAGGATTGGGAGCAGTTCCATATTCAGCAAAGGAGATAAAGAGATTGATTAAGAAGGAAAAAATAAAGCATGAGAGTAAACTCGCAAGCAACATAAAAGCTGACTGTAAATGCTTCTGCATGTAAAAAGAAAAGGATTAGTGAAGATAAATGTAGGTCCCTCACAATCCAAAGCGGGAAAATTTACAAGAGAGAAAAAGGAGCCTACAGAGTAATTAAACAAATACTTTAGTTCAATCTTCAAAGGGGAAGACACAAATAACTTTCTGTGTCTTCAGCAAATTTAGCAACCATACCTTCAGTCAATTCATCCAAGTCATTTATATAAAATGTTGATGCCACAGCACTGATCCCTGTGGCACACCACAAAAACCAGCTGTGTTAAAATGGGGAATTAACAGAAACAGAGCTGTATGTGGATGGGCCCCATTTTAACTGCTTCGCTGCTCCTTTCTCACCATTTGGGTTAATATTTCCCATGACAGAATGCAGAACTAGAGGACACACATAAAAATGCACCTCAAGTGTGGTGGGAAAATTCTATTTATTTTCATTTCATGACGGATTCTTATGAGTCACATTTATATGATCAGTTTAAAAGGATCCGATGAGTTATCTTGTTAGTGATGAGTTTGCAGATAGCAGGGTTAGACAACATTCAGGTATCAAATACTTCATGAGGCACAGGGACCTTGAAATTGGATCACCCCAGAACAGTGGCATGATCCACGTGCAGCCCAGGTTCCACGAGCCAAAACAGGTCAGTGACAGGACCACGTTCAACTGCTGTGGCAGCCTCTTTTTCTAATATTAGCAGTTAGCTCTGTACGCCATTTGTCGTCCCAGAGCCAACTTGGGCAAATGAGCCAGCTATTCGTTTTTAATTGTCTGCCCAAACCGTGGCTGCTGGATAAGGAGAGTTGAAAGTTACCCCCCACCCATCCCCTACTGGACGTTTTGGGTATGTGCCGCCCTATATCAAGCCATGAGCTGCATCAAATCAATCCACACCTATAGCACTGAAAAACAAATTGTACAAGGATTTCTAGATTCTATTGCTCAAAAGCAGTGCGAAATGAGAACAAGAGGTGAGAAAGTTGCATAAAGTATCAAACACGTCAGAAATCAAACCATGTCAACCCAGTCAGACCTAGTGCTAAGCAATTGTTTCACCAAACACGGCACATCACCGACCTAGTGCCATTTCAGAAATTTATTCAATTTCCAGGCTTATTTTCTTTACCTTGCCCTTTCTCAGGCTTTTTAGGGTGTCCCCGAACCTATGTATATTTTCATTTGCTGCCAGGTTCTGGGCGGGTCCCACCGAGTGCCTCTTGTTTTGCTGCTTCAGTAGCTCCCACTCCAACCACTCCGGCTGCTCCTTTTCATCCACCTGGGAAAACCACTCGTTGGGCGTGGGCCCACTTCTGGTTGCTGGGATGGATGTTTTCGCACGCGGCTGTGAAGATCTAATCCTAGATGTTGTAGGCTTGAGAGTGGCAGGTCTGATGTTATGGAAAATGCTGCAACACAATGAAAACTTAATAAGTGAACAATAATGTCCTTTTGCTTCAGAATCTTCTTTACAGTAAAACAGTAAAGTCGCCATAGTCCCAGATGACCATAGGCTGCTTTCCCCTTTGGGGGGGGGGAGCGCTGACTGGTGGTGATTTAACGAGGATCACTAAGACCTCAAGGCAAGGCCTTCATGAATAACCTTGACAGTGAAGCATCTGGAATGTCTTACGGATATAAGACAAGAATTGCTTTATTAGTGCTATTGAGCATTACCCAAGGCTTCTGAGAGCGGCTGGCTAACAGTTTTTCTGAATCCATTTTTAAACATGAACCTTAAAGCCCACATAGTAGGATATCAAAGAGATCGCAGCAATCATCCTGATCATCAGCAGTAAAATGCCATCATGAGCCATTTAAAGAAGGACAAACGAGTTGGGGAGACCAGGGCAATTGTTTCTGCTGATGAATGAAGTGATGAACAAGAAAGACAAATTTGATGAGGATGTGCTGCTAGAAACCTCACTGGGGAAAGAAGAGACAGGGAAAGAAAGGACTAATATGCATTGATCTGCTCTCCATCTCGCAAGCAACATCCTGTATTTACATAGTGCTTTTAGGATCGACAGAAGGTTACTCTCATTGACAAGTGTTGGTTGTAATCAAAATTAGAGGTGCCAAAAAAGATGAAGGCAATGCCCAGTGTCAAAACAAGGTGGAAAGTCACCAAAGGATAAAAATGTAGGATCTCAAGAATCTACCAAGAACGCTGCTAAGAGACAAGTATCTGCACAACCCACATGGGTCAGGATAGAGTGCTCTTTCGGAGGGTCCATGCAGTTTCAGTGGGCTGAATGGCCTCTTCTACACGGTAGGGATCCTATGATTCTACATGTGGCAATTCTGTGAAAAAGACTTTGTGTAAGAATATACATTCTCAATTTGAAGCATGTAGCATACCCCTGAAGCTGTCACTCCTGTCAATGTGCGTTAATGAGGACTGATAGTCAATTTGCAGCTGTTTTGAATACAGCAAGTGACCATACATAGCAAATAATCAACTTTGGTTAAGGGAAGGGTGGCAGAGTGGTGCAGTAGTTAGCACTGCTGCCTCACGGCGCCTAGGACCTGGGTTCGATCCCGGCTCTGGGTCAGAATCCATGTGGAGTTTGCACATTTTCCCCGTGTCTGTGTGGGTCTCACCCCCACAACCCAAAGATCTGCATGGTAGGTGGATTGGCCACGCTAACTTACCCCTTAATTGAGGAAATAACTTTGGTTAAGGGATGAACATTGTTGAGGATGCCAGGAGTACTTCCTCTCAAAATTATGACGTGGACTATTTTACATTTACACCTGAGCACACATCAGTTTAACACTTCATTTGAGAAGTGTGAACTCTGACAATATAGTTCGCACTTTGTATTGCACTGAAGTACAGTGGGCGGCACAATAGCACGGTAGCACAGTGGTTGTTTCTTAGCGCCAGGATCCCAGGTTCGATTCCCGCTTGGGTCACTGTCTGTGCGGAGTCTGCATGTTCTCCCCGTGTCTGTGTGGGTTTCCTCTGGGTGCTCCGGTTTCCCCCATAGTCCAAAAATGTGCAGGTTAGGTCGATTGACCATGCTAAATTGCACTCATGTCCAAAAAATGTTAGGTGGGGTTACTGGGTTATGGGGATAGGGTGGAGGTGTGGGCTTAGGTGGGGTGCCCTTTCCAAGGGAATTAGGAGCATCAGTGATTAGATAGAGGGAAATAAATTTACTGCCCATACTACCAGAGATACGATTGGAAATGGTGGTAACTTGCCAAATATAAGGTAAAATTTACAGAGCGACTGACTGCTGGACAAGGCAAACCCTTTCCTTTCTATTTATGGTTCTCTGAGGAATAGTTAATGGTCACCAACCATGGTTACTTCTGGTCCCGCTGATTGCGCACCCCCGCCCTGGGTTTCCTGGTGGTGTGGGGTGAATCAAAGGGAAATACATTGCGGGGAGACCAGACAATCCCACCCATTAATAGAACATAGAAAAACACAGCACAGAACAGGCCCTTCGGCCCACGATGTTGTGCCGAACCTTTGTCCTAGATTATCATAGAATTTACAGTGCAGAAGGAGGCCATTCGGCCCATCGAGTCTGCACCGGCCCTTGGAAAGAGCACCCTACCCAAGGTCAACACCTCCACCCTATCCCCATAACCCAGTAACCCCACCCAACACTAAGGGCAATTTTGGACACGAAGGGCAATTTATCATGACCAATCCACCTAACCTGCACATCTTTGGACTGTGGGAGGAAACCGGAGCACCCAGAGGAAACCCACGCACACACGGGGAGGATGTGCAGACTCCGCACAGACAGTGACCCAAGCCGGAATCGAACCTGGGACCCTGGAGCTGTGAAGCAATTGTGCTATCCAGAATGCTACCGTGCTGCCCTTAAGAACAAATTAATCTACACTATATCACTCTACCGTAATCCATGTACCTATCCAATAGCTGCTTGAAGGTCCCTAATGTTTCTGACTCAACTACTTCCACAGGCAGTGCATTCCATGCCCCCACTATTCTCTGGGTAAAGAACCTACCTCTGACATCCACCCTATATCTTCCACCATTCTCCTTAAATTTATGTCCCCTTGTAATGGTTTGTTCCACCCAGGGAAAAAGTCTCTGACTGTCTACTCTATCTATTCCCCTGATCATCTTATAAACCTCTATCAAGTCGCCACTCATCCTTCTCCGTTCTAATGAGAAAAGGCCTAGCACCCTCAACCTTTCCTCATAAGACCTACTCTCCATTCCAGGCAACATCCTGGTAAATCTCCTTTGCACCTTTTCCAAAGCTTCCACATCCTTCCTAAAATGAGGCGACCAGGACCGCACACAGTACTCCAAATGTGGCATTACCAAGGTTTTGTACAGTTGCATCATCACCTCACGGCTCTTAAATTCAATCCCTCTGTTAATGAACGCTAGCACACCATAGGCCTTCTTCACAGCTCTATCCACGTGAGTGGCAACTTTCAAAGATCTATGAACATAGACCCCAAGATCTCTCTGCTCCTCCACATTGCCAAGAACCCTACCGTTAACCCTGTATTCCGCATTCATATTTGTCCTTCCAAAATGGTCAACCTCACACTTTTCAGGGTTAAACTCCATCTGCCACTTCTCAGTCCAGCTCTGCATCCTATCTATGTCTCTTTACAGCTGACAACAGCCCTCCTCACTATCCACAACTCCACCAATCTGTGTCTCGTCTGCAAATTTACTGACCCACCCTTCAACTCCCTCATCCAAGTCATTAATGAAAATCACAAACAGCAGAGGATCCAGAACTGATCCCTGCGGTACGCCACTGGTAACTGGAATCCAGGCTGAATATTTGCCATCCACCACCACTCTCTGACTTCTATCGGTTAGCCAGTTCGTTTTCCAACTGGCCAGATGTCTCACTAGCCCATGCCTCCTTACTTTCTGCATAAGCCTACCATGGGTAACCTTATCAAATGCCTTACTAAAATCCATGTACACTACATCCACTGCTTTACCTTCATCCACATGCTTGGTCACCTCCTCAAAGAATTCATTAAGACTTGTAAGGCAAGACCTACCCCTCACAAATCCGTGCTGACTATCCCTAATCAAGCAGTGTCTTTCCAGATGCTCAGAAATCCTATCCCTCAGTACCATTTCCATTACTTTGCCTACCACCGAAGTAAGACTAACTGGCCTGTAATTCCCAGGGTTATCCCTATTCCCTTTTTTGAACAGGGGCACGACATTTGCCACTCTCCAATCCCCTGGTACCACCCCTGTTGACAGCGAGGACGAAAAGATCATTGCCAACGGCTCTGCAATTTCATCTCTTGCTTCCCATAGAATCCTTGGATATATCCCATCAGGCACGGGGGACTTGTCTATCCTCAAGTTTTTCAAAATGCCCAACACATCTTCCTTCCTAACAAGTATTTCCTTGAGCTTACCTGTCTGTTTCACACTGTCCTCTCCAACAATATGGCCCCTCTCATTTGTAAATACTGAAGAAAAGTACTCTTTCAAGACCTCTCCTATCTCTTGAGACTCAATACACAATCTCCCGCTACTGTCCTTGATCGGACCTACCCTCGCTCTAGTCATTCTCATATTTCTCACATATGTGTAAAAGGCCTTGGGGTTTTCCTTAATCCTACCCGCCAAAGATTTTTCATGCCCTCTCTTAGCTCTCCTAATCCCTTTCTTCAGTTCCCTCCTGGCTATCTTGTATCCCTCCAGCGCCCTGTCTGAACCTTGTTTCCTCAGCCTTACATAAGTCTCCTTCTTCCTCTTAACAAGACATTCAACCTCTCTTGTCAACCATGGTTCCCTCACTCGACCATCTCTTCCCTGCCTGACAGGAACATACATATCAAGGACATGTAGTACCTGTTCCTTGAACAAGTTCCACATTTCACTTGTGTCCTTCCCTGACAGCCTAAGTTCCCAACTTATACACTTCAATTCTTGTCTGACATCGTATTTACCCTTCCCCCAATTGTAAACCTTGCCCTGTTGCACGCACCTATCCCTCTCCATTACTAAAGTGAAAGTCACACGATTGTGGTCACTATCTCCAAAATGCTCCCCCACTAACAAATCTATCATTTGCCCTGGTTCATTACCAAGTACCAAATCCAATATGGCCTCCCCTCTGGTCAGACAATCTACATACTGTGTTAGAAAAGCTTCCTGGACACACTGCACAAACACCACCCCATCCAAACTATTTGATCTAAAGAGTTTCCACTCAATGTTTGGGAAGTTGAAGTCACCCATGACTACTACCTTGTGACTTCTGCACCTTTCCAAAATCTGTTTCTCAATCTGTTCCTCCACATCTCTGCTACTATTGGGGGGCCTATAGAAAACTCCCAACAAGGTGACTGCTCCTTTCCTATTTCTGACTTCAACCCATACTACCTCAGTAGGCAGATCCTCCTCGAACTGCCTTTCTGCAGCTGTTATACTATCTCTAATTAACAATGCCACCCCCCACCTCTTTTACCACCCTCCCTAATCTTATTGAAACATCTATAACCAGGGACCTCCAACAACCATTTCTGCCCCTCTTCTATCCAAGTTTCCGTGATGGCCACCACATCGTAGTCCCAAGTACCGATCCATGCCTTAAGTTCACCCACCTTATTCCTGATGCTTCTTGCATTGAAGTATACACACTTCAACCCATCTCCATGCCTGCAAGTACTCTCCTTTGTCAGTGTTCCCTTCCCCACTGCCTCACTACACGCTTTGGCGTCCTGAATATCGGCTACCTTAGTTGCTGGACTACAAATCCGGTTCCCATTCCCCTGCCAAATTAGTTTAAACCCTCCCGAAGAGTACTAGAAAACCTCCCTCCCAGGATATTGGTGCCCCTCGGGTTCAGATGCAACCCGTTCCGCTTGTCCCACATTCCCCAGAATGCGCTCCAATTGTCCAAATACCTGAAGCCCTCCCTCCTACATCATTCCTGCAGCCACGTGTTCAACTGCACTCTCTCCCTATTCCTAGCCTCGCTATCACGTGGCACCGGCAACAAACCAGAGATGACAACTCTGTCTGTCCTGGGTTTTAACTTCCAGCCTAACTCCCTAAACTCGTATATTACCTCCACACCCCTTTTCCTACCTATGTCGTTGGTACCAATATGCACCACGACTTCTGGCTGCTCCCCCTCCCCCTTAAGGATCCTGAAGACATGATCCGAGACATCCGAGGGGCAGCACGGTGGTTAGCACAATTGCTTCACAGCTCCAGGGTCCCAGGTTCGATTCCGGCTTGGGTCACTGTCTGTGCGGAGTCTGCACATCCTCCCCGTGTGTGCGTGGGTTTCCTCCGGGTGCTCCGGTTTCCTCCCACAGTCCAAAGATGTGCAGGTTAGGTGGATTGGCTATGCTAAATTGCCCTTAGTGTCCAAAATTGCCCTTAGTGTTGGGTGGGGTTACTGGGTTATGGGGATAGGGTGGAGGTGTTGACCTTGGGTAGGGTGCTCTTTCCAAGAGCCGGTGTGGACTCGATGGGCCGAATGGCCTCCTTCTGCACTGTAAATTCTATGATAATCTATGATAATCCCTGGCCCTGGCACCCAGGAGGCAACATACCTTCCGGGCGTCTCGTTCGCAACCACAGAATTTCCTATCTATTCCCCTAACCATTGAATCTCCTATTACTATTGCTCTTCTGTTCTCCCCCCTTCCCTTCTGAGCCCCAGAGCCAGACTCAGTGCCAGAGACCTGGCCGCTAGGGCCTTCCCCCGGTAGGTCATCCCCCCAACAGCATCCAAAACGGTATACTTGTTTTGAAGGGGAACGGCCATGAGGGATCCCTGCACTGGCTGCCTGTTTGTTTTCTTTCCCCTGACTGTAACCCAGCTACTCTTGTCCTGTACCTTGGGTGTGGTTACCTCCCTGTAACTCTTCTCTATAACCTCCTCTGCCTCCCGGATGATCCGAAGTTCATCCAGCTCCAGCTCCAGTTCCCGAACACGGTCTTTGAGGAGCTGGAGTTGGGTGCACTTCCCGCAGGTATAGTCAGCAGGGACACCGGTGGTATCCCTCACCACCCACATCCTACAGGAGGAGCGTGCAACTGCTGTAGCCTCCATCCCCTCTTACCTTACAGAATATAGCTGCCCTGTGGACCAACTGGACCTCCGCCCTCCGACTCTGCTCCCAGTCAGCTGCACTCTCTGTAAACTCCTGGCTCCCTTCTCGCTCTTTGCCGAAATGAAATGAAAGGAGCACCTTACTCACTCCTCACCTAATTCCCTCAGTCACCAAACTCTCACTATAGCACTCAAATGAACCAAATTCAGCACTCAGTGCAAACAAAGTCTGCACTGTAGCTGGACCACTTTTATACTGTGAATCTAGCCTCTGAAAACTGGCCTAATCCAATTAACTAATTAATTATGTGTCACTCTACACATGGTACCAGATTTGCAGAGGTTTTCCAAAATTTTCCATTTTTATTTTGGATTTTCAGCATTTGCAGTATTTTGCTTCAGCATCTCTGTGACTTGGTCACATTATGGTAAAGCACATTGGTTTGCCATAAACTGAGGTACAAATGCTCCAGCAACTCCAGGTAACAGCTGGTGCGTGTTTAAACAGAGAAATTTGAAGTTTCTGTCTGCTGTCTGAGACCAGCTACTCTATTGGTAGCTTTGCGAAAGGTGCATTTAATTGACTCTCTCATAATTGGCATGCATTGCACAGTGTGAAGTAATTCAATGCATTCTATGCGCGATTCGAGCAGGAAACCAACGATCCGCTGTCAAGTGCCCCAGCAGCCCATATCACACCCATACCCACCATCACAGTTTCCGATGTCAGATCGGCCTTCCTGAAAGTGAACCCTCGGAAGGCGATCGGTCCGGACGGGATCTCTGGTTGCACTCAGAGCCTGCGCGGACCAGCTGGCAGATGTGTTTGCGGACATCTTTAACCTGTCCCTACTCCGCTCCGAGGTCCACACCTGCTTCAAGAAGACCACCATTATACTGGTGCCAAAGATGAACCAGGCAACATGCCTCAATTACTGCTGTCCGGTGGCCCTGACATCAGTCGTAATGACGTGCTTCGAGAGGTTGGTCATGAAGCGCATCACCTCCATACTCCCAGCACGCCTTGATCCACTGCAATTCGCATACTGCTGCAACCGGTCCACAGGGCAATTTAGCATTGCAAACGACCTAACCTGCACATTTTTGGACTGTGGGAGAAAACCGGAGCACCCGGGGGAAACCCACGCAGACACGGGGAGAATGTGCAGATTCCGCACAGACAGTAACCCAAGCTGAGAATCAAACATGGGACCCTGGAGCTGTGAAGCAACTGTGCTAACCACTGTGCGACCGTACACTGTGTTAATTGCTGCCAATCTCTCTGGCACTGAAAATTAACCACTACAACTGTGAATTCTCATTCCTTCAGGTTTTTAATTGTTGTTGGAGATTTTTAAATGTAAATTGTTTCCCCTTTCTGCTTCTTTTCTCTTCATCCTATCTCTTTTTATTTCTCATTGTGCCCTGATGTGAAATTGACCCCTCCCCCCCCCAATTCTTACATCATTTCTCAATCCAGACACGGTTACTTGTATTTTACTCAGCTCCCAGATTTCCTCACTGATAGTTGCCACCTCGCACTTTCAACAGCTTGTGGCAAAAAGCATCATAGCGAGTAAATGGGCAAGGGGGAAGTCTCACTAACGGCGTGCGCCAGGAAACTGCAAATCGTGGATTCATATGTAAATGTATCGGTGCCTGGTCTTCCAGCCAATTGAAAGGAGATTGGCTGAACGACGACTTGAATTCAAGTGATAGACAAAAGTGCTGCCTTGGAATCATTAAATCCCGAATGGGGGTTGCTTTCATTGAATGATGTGGTCAGTGTCCAATGTTTTGCTGAATGGCTCACCATGCAGTTTCGGGAGTTCCCAGAGACGTCCCCCTGCCCTGGTTGAGAAATCAGCCAGGACAATTCTTTCTCCTTCAGGTTTTAAAGAACCACCTCCACCTCGAAACAGTTTCGGGTCTACACCCAAATTAAAAACTGTGGAGTAGCTCAAGACCCTCCCGTACTGGGCGACATGACCCCAGCCTCTTACTGACTGGGAATGACCCAGTTCATCGCCTGCCAGGTGAAAATACTGCCCAGACACTGGAGAGGAGCCTCGGCTACCCTGACAACAGCGAATGGCATCTACACAACACTGGACAAATAAATGCTTAGCTGACACTTTAATTTCACAAGAAGCGGATCCATACATTTCTATTCGGAGATACATCCTGCAGAGTCCCGCACTTTACAGCCCCCTCACGCTGCAGCTATCCCGTGACAGCCACTTTTTGAATGACGTTTGACACGAATGTCTTTTGTGGACGTCCATTAGAAAAGTACCTGCTTATGGCGTAAGTTTCCAGCTTGCCAGCGGCGGAACTTGGCCGCACTTTCTTTCCCAGCGGCATTGTTGCCAGTTTCTGATCTCTGAGCTATTCCTGGGCAATGGACCGCATGTTAGATGAGGACAAGTTTTAAGCCACTTCTTCCAGCGGAACCATTGCCGTCTCCTCGCTCAGCCTTAGTAACCTGACGCTGCTCTCACCTGTCAATGCACAGCACCAAACAACACTTAAAGGTACACCTCCTCCTCCCGCCCAGAACACTAAATGCTGCTGTCTAGTCCAAATGATTCAAAGGGAGATTTAGTCATTCCAATTTAGAGATTTGGAACCTCGAGATAAGCAAGACGGGTTAAATACAATAAAGTGCTGATCAGGTTTATTCGCAATAAAATGATGTATTTACTTTCAAAATCAGTCAAAAACACCAGATCTCCTGGTCCCCGTGGTGGTGAAAGCAGAGATGTAATAATAATTTTTATTAGTGTCACAAGAAGGCTTACATTAATACTGTGTGGTAGTCACTACTAGTAGTATTTTACATGTATTACGGCATTGCCCGTATAGTAGAGGTACATGGGTAAATCCCTGCCTGCTGGCTCCGCCCAGTAGGCGGTGTATAAATGTGTGTGCTCGCCGGTGCTGCTCCCATTCTGGTTCCAGCTACAGGAGGCACAACATCTTTGCTCAATAAAGTCTTGATTATTCCACTACTCTCGTCTTTGTGGTAATTGATAGGGCAAAAATTTATTGAGCAAAGATTTTTTTTTAAACGATGGATCTCCGCATCAAGCCTGATCGCCTGCAGCTGAGACCTCAAGCAGCCAACGCTATGTCCGCCTTTGACCACTGGCTAGCCTGCTTCGAAAGCTACCTCCGAACATCCGCTGAGGAACCCTCGGACTCGCAGAAGCTCCAAGTCCTCTATTCACGGGTGAGCCCTGACATTTTTCCCCTCACCCGGGATGCGCCCACTTACTCTGAAGCGATGGACCACCTGAAGGGACACTACGTTCGACCAATTAATAAAGTATACGCCAGGCACCTCCTGGTCACGAGACAGCAAATCCCCGGGGAGTCTCTGGACGATTTCTGGCGTGCCCTGCACATCCGAGGTAGGAACTGTGACTGCCAGGCGGTTTCGGCAGTCCAGCACACTGAACTTTTAATCCGAGATGCTTACGTTACGGGCATGAAGTCTGCGTACGTCCGCCAACGGCTACTGGAAGGAGCCACGCTTGATTTTGCGGGAACTAGGCAGCTCGCTAATTTGTTAGAAGTGGCCTCCCATAACGTCCAGTCCTACGCCCCCGACCGTGCGGCACCCTCGTGGGCC
This sequence comes from Scyliorhinus torazame, assembly GCF_047496885.1. NCBI lineage: Eukaryota > Metazoa > Chordata > Chondrichthyes > Carcharhiniformes > Scyliorhinidae > Scyliorhinus > Scyliorhinus torazame. The sequence goes on along the minus strand of NC_092721.1, from coordinate 155,412,798 downwards.
CCACCAGCTGCCGACTCCAGCTCACCGCAACCCTGCACCACGCGGCAGCCAACCAACTCTGGGGGCCCAAGTGCTATTTTTGCCGGCAAAACAAACACCCCAGGCAGTGCTGCCCGGCGCGGGGCGAAGAAGGGGCTGTGGGAAGAAGGGACACTTTGTTTCTGTTTGCCAGGCCCGGTTAGTCGCCGCTGTTTCCAGGCCCGGCGTGCCTACACTCCCCATGGGCGCCGCCATTTTCCCCTTTGCAAGCCTCTTTGATGTCGCCCACCATGTACGCCCCTTGGGCGCCGCCATCTTCGGCCCCATTTTGGACGGCGTCTCAGGACTCCTGCTCATCTGGCCGTTCATCGCCTGCCGCTACCTCCACCACCACTGACCAGCCTCCCAGCATCTGCCGCAGCTCGCCTCTATCACCCTGGATCAGTCCCGGCCCCGCAACCTCGCGACCGTGACGACGACGGTGAAGATCGATGGGCACGAGACGTCCTGCCTTTTTGTCTTCGGAAGCACAGAGAGCTTCATCCTCACCACTACGGTAAGGCGCTGCTCCCTTCCGGTACACCCCATCACCCAGAAAATCTCCCTGGCCTCCGGATCCCATTCTGTGGAAATCCAGGGGTACTGCATCGCAACCCTCACCGTCCAAGGTGTAGAGTTCAGCAACTTCCGGCTCTACGTCCTCCCCCACCTCTGCGCTGCCCTGTTACTAGGCCTGGACTTTCAGAGCCATCTCCAAAGCCTAACATTAAAATTTGGTGGACCCCTACCCCCCTCACCGTATGCGGCCTCACGACCCTTAATGTCGATCCACCTTCCCTGTTTGCGAACCTCACCCTGGATTTCAAACCCGTCGCCACTAGGAGCAGACGGTACAGTGCCCAGGACAGGACCTTCATCAGGTCGGAGGTTCAACGACTTCTGCGGGAAGGGGTCATTGAGGCCAGCAATAGCCCCTGGGGAGCTCAAGTGGTGGTAGTAAAGACTGGGGAGAAGCACAGGATGGTCATTGACTACAGTCAGACCATCAACCGGTACACGCAGCTCGACGCATACCCCCTCCCACGCGTACCGACATGGTCAATCAGATTGCGCAATATCGAGTCTTTTCCACAGTGGACCTGAAGTCCGCCTACCACCAGCTCCCCATCTGCCCGGAGGACCGCCAGTACACTACTTTCGAAGCAGATGGCCGCCTCTATCACTTGCTTAGGGTTCCCTTCGGTGTCACTAATGGGGTCTCGGTATTCCAGCGAGAGATGAACCGAATAGTTGACCGGTATGGACTGCGGGCCACCTTCCCGTACCTAGATAACGTCACCATCTGCAGCCACGATCAGCAGGACCACGACGTGAACCTCCAAAAATTCCTCCAAACCACCAAACTCCTTAATCTCACATACAATAAGGAGAAATGTGTGTTCCGCACCAACCGCTTAGCCATCCTTGGCTATGTCATGGAAAATGGAGTCCTAGGACCCGACCCCGACCGCATGTGCCCCCTCAAGGAACTCCCACTTCCCCACTGCCCCAAGGCCCTGAAACGATGCCTGGGGTTTTTCTCCTACTATGCCCAGTGGGTCCCTAATTATGCGGACAAGGCCCGCCCACTCATTCAGTCCACAGTTTTTCCCTGACGACTGAGGCCCGCCAGGCCTTCAACCGTATCAAGGCAGACATCGCCAAGGCCACGATGCATGCGGTCAACGAGTCCCTCCCCTTCCAGGTGGAGAGTGATGCATCGGACGTAGCTCTGGCTACCACCCTCAACCAGGCGGGCAGGCCCATGGCCTTCTTTTCCCGCACACTCCATGCCTCCGAAATTCAGCACTCCTCTGTCGAAAAGGAGGCCCAAGCCATTGTGGAAGCTGTGCGACATTGGAGGCATTACCTGGCCGGCAGGAGATTTACTCTCCTCACTGACCAACGGTCGGTCGCCTTTATGTTTAATAACACACAGCGGGGTAAGATCAAAAATGACAAGATCTTGAGGTGGAGGATTGGGCTCTTCACCTATAAATATGAGATTTTGTATCGCCCGGGAAGCTCAACGAGCCCCCTGATGCCCTATCCCGCAGTACATGTGCCAGCGCACAAGTGGACCAACTCCGGGCTCTCCACTATGACCTCTGCCACCCGGGGGTCACCCGGTTCTTCCATTTCATCAAGGCCCGCAACCTGCCCTATTCCATTGAGGAGGTCAGGACCGTCACCAGAGACTGCCAGGTCTGCGCAGAGTGCAAGCCTCACTTCTACCGGCCATCGGGGATCCTCTTTTATGAGCGATGAGCTGCATCAGTTCCTGCTCAGCAAGGGAATTGCCTCGAGCAGGACGACCAGCTACAACCTCCGGGGAAACGGGCAGGTGGAGAGTGAGAACGGGACGGTCTGGAAGGCCGTCCTGCTGGCCCTGCGGTCTAAACATCTCCCGGTCTCCCGCTGGCAGGAGGTCCTCCCCGACGCGCTCCACTCCATCCGATCGCTCCTCTGCACCGCGACTAACAAGACCCCTCACGAACGTGTGTTTGCCTTCCCTAGGAAGTCCACCTCCGGGATCTCGCTCCCAACATGGCTGACAGTTCCTGGACCCGTCCTCCTTCGTCGGGGTGTGCCACAAATGCGTACTGCGGGTTTGCATGTAGAAGGTGGACCTTTTCCACCAAGGGGTCCGACTTATGGGTCCAACCGCATAGCCATCCTTGGCTATGTCGTGGAAAATGGAGTCCTAGGGACAACGTGGACTGCATCTGCCCCCTCATGGAACCCCCACTCCCCCACTGCCCCAAGGCAGGGAAAAACTGTGGACTGAATGAGTGGGTGGGCCTTGTCCGGATAATTAGGGACCCACTGGGCATAGTAGGAGGAAAAACCCCAGGCATCGTTTCAGGGCCTTGGGGCAGTGGGGGAGTGGGAGTTCCATGAGGGGGCAGATGCGGTCGGGTTCGGGCCCTAGGACTCCATTTTCCACGACATAGCCAAGGATGGCTATGCATGTGCGGACCCATAAGTCGGGCCCCTTGGTTGAAAAGGTCCACCTTCTACATGCAAACCCGCAGTATGCCTACGTGGCACACCCCGACGGGCGCCAGGACACAGTCTCCCTCCGGGACCTGGCACCCGCTGGATCCCCACCCATGACCCCCGACCTGACACCACCCTCCCCCACCCGGTTGCCTCATTCATCCCTGCGCCACTCACCCTCCCTCCAGTGAACCTCACCGCAGCCCCCGCCCCAGTAGGGTCCATCCTCCCACTGGTTCCACTCAGGGGTGACGAAGACGAGGACAACACGCTCCCGGAGTCACAGGTGACCAAGCCGGCGCCCACATCACCACCAGGACTGAGGCGATCGCAGAGGAGGGTCAAGGCCCCCGACAGACTTAACTTGTAATGTTTTCCACCACCCCCGCCGGACTCTTTTTTAACTGGGGTGAATGTGGTAGTCACCACCAGTAGTATATTACGGCACTGCCCGTATAGTAGAGGTACATGGGTAAATCCCTGCCTGCTGGCTCCGCCCAGTAGGCGGTGTATAAATGTGTGTGCTCACCGGTGCTGCTCCCATTCGGGTTCCAGCTACAGGAGGCACAACATCTTTGCTCAATAAAGCTTTGATTATTCCACTACTCTCGTCTTTGTGGTAATTGATAGTGCATCACACTGCAATGATGTTACTGCGAAAATCCCCCAGTCGCCACATTCCGGCGCATATTCGGGTACACAGAGGGAGAATTCAGAATGTCCAATTCACCTAGCAAGCACATCTTTCAAGACGAAACTGGAGCACCTGGAGGACACCCACTCAGACTCCGCACAGACAGTGACCCAAGCCAGGAATCGAACCTGGGACGCTGGTGCAGTGAAGCAACCACTGTCCTACAGTGCCACCCAATGTTCACTGCTATTGAGGACCACAACACCATGGCAAGTTCAGGAGTGCCAACTTAGGCTGGGGCCCAGAACATGGAACATAGAACTTACAGTGCAGAAGTAGGCCATTCGGCCCATCGAGTCTGCATCGACCCACTTAAGCCCTCACTTCCACCCTATCCCAGTAACCCAATAACCCTCCGAACCTTTTTGGACACTCAGGGCAATTTTATCATGGCCAATCCACCTAACCTGCACATCTTTGGACTGTGGGAAGAAACCAAAACATGCTGACTCTGCACAGACAGTGACCCAGCGGGGAATCGAACCTGCGACCCTGGGACTGTGAAGCCACAGTGCTAGCCACTTGTGCTACCGTGCTGCCCGTAAAGGAAAAATCAAAAGGAAAAACTTGTGGTTCAACAGAAATGGCTCCATGGGAACCATGATGATGGTCCTTCCAAAACCTGTCACTGTGTAAATGTGGGCTGATTGGCCTGTCCTTAGCCAGTTATTTACATTGATTTATTTAGGGCTGCTCCGAGTAGATGGAGAGCCTGGTCCAGGAATGCAGAAGAAGAAGGTCAAAGCACAGGGTTATCAACTGTCCCGGTGACGTCTTTTGTCCCTTGTTTCTAACACAGCCTGTGCAAGACTGAGCCTGAGAGTGTGATGTAAAAGGGTTAACAGAATTCCGATATTAATATCTGAGGCATATGGTAATGTGGCACTCGTGTGTTTGGGATTGGTTGGAGCAGGCACTCAGCCCTGAGGGGTGACATGCATTTTCAATAATGCACTAGGTACACACAATAAATTGTGTAAATAAACTTTTTTTTAGTAGATACCCTGATTTCTCTGACTTTTCCTGTTTGATTCCTGCTGTAGTGCCTCCTACAACAACGTTTTTCAAACTTTTTTTCCCGGGACCCACTTTTGCCAACCAGCTGACCTTCGGGACTCACTACAGCCGAACTTCACCATCCACACCGGTCAACCTTCGCAACCCACGCCACGTTCGCTTACCTGTAAAGTGAAAGAGGAGTCTACTTGGTCCTCACAGTCTCACTCCTATCAGCTTCAAAGGAGAGGGCAATGCACATATCAGGTGCAAACTTCAGCCAGCTTCATCTCTGTGAGAACGGAAAACCCAACTTTGCACATGAAGGTCGTCATGAAGGGTAGAAGCAACAAGATGCTTGTTTTACTCAGTATTGGATACATAGATACCTAGGGCGGGATTTTCCCGCACTTGGCGCGATGGCCCGGCGCCAAGAGCGAGGCGAACCACTCTGGCGTCGGGCCACCCGGACGTTGCGGAATCCTCCCCACGTCCGGGGACTAGACCGGCGCTGGAGGGGTTGGCGCCATGCCAACCGGCGGCGAAGGGCCGCCATGGTCCTGCGCATGCGCAGAATCGCCGGCGTGTTCTGGCACATGCGCAGGGGGGGTTCTTCTCCACGCCGGCCATGGCGGAGCCCTGCAGAGGCCGCCACGGAGGGAAAGAGTGCGCCCCAATCGCGGGCCAGGCCACCATGGGCCCCCCTCCCCGGGGCTGGATCCCCCCGTGCCCCCTGAAGACCCCGCTAGATTACCGACATGCCAGGTTCTGCCGTGATGGACCATGTCCATTTCACGCCAGCGGGACTGGCCGAAAACGGGTGGCCGCTCGGCCCATCGGGGCCCGGAGAATTGCCGGACGGGCCGCTGCCAATGGCGCCCGACCGGCGCGGCGTAAACCCCGCCCCTGCCCGAAAACCGGCACCGAAGAATACGGCAGCCGGCTTCGGAGTGGCGGGGTGGGATTCACGCTGCCCGCCCGGGGATTCTCTGAATTGTAGTTCAGGAAAATTGGCAGAGCTACAACAGAAAGATGTGGAAATAAAACGGATATATCAGAAAGCATCTACGGAAGAGGAATCTGAGAGTATACCAGAGTGTTATTATGGTAAAAGTGATGTCTTGATGAGATAATGGAGACCTGTATATATGCAGGTGAATGAAAAGTGGGCAGAAGTTCATCAAGTAGTATTGCCGATAGGGTATAGAAAGGAGGTGTTGCGAGTTGCACATGAGGTACCAGTGGGAGGTCATTTGAGAATAAGGAAAACTCAAGCTAAAATCCAAAAACATTTTTATTGGCCTGGACTACATAAAGATGTAGTTACATTTTGTCAATCATGTCACACATGTCAAGTGATAGGGAAACCTCAAGCAGTGATAAAACCAGCGCCCTTAATACCCATTCCAGCATTTGAGGAACCTTTTACGAGGGTCCTAATTGATTGCATAGGACCACTTCCTAAAACAAAAAGTGGGAATCAATATCTTTTGACTATAATGGATGTGTCTACTAGGTTTCCAGAGGCCATTCCAGTACGTAATATTACAGCTAAAAGGATTGTTACTTAAATTCTTTACTAGATATGGACTACCCACAGAAATTCCCTTGGATCAAGGATCAAATTTTACCTCAAAGTTATTCAAAGAAGTTATGGATAGCTTAGGAATAAAACAATTTAAATCAACTGTGTACCATCCAGAATCGCAGGGAGCATTAGAAAGGTGGCATCAGACATTAAAGACAATGTTGAGGGCGTATTGTCAAGATTATCCAGAGGATTGGGATAAAGGAATTCCATTCGTATTGTTTGCAATTAGGGATGCTCCTAATGTGGCTACCAAATTTAGTCCTTTTGAACTAATTTTTGGTCATGAGGTAAGAGGACCACTTAAATTAATTAAGGAAAAATTGGTGGGTGAGAAATCGGAAATTACTATTGGATTACATGTCAAATTTTAGGGAATGATTAAATAGAGCAGGTGAATTGATTAGACAACATTTCAAAGTTGCACAAAATGTGATGAAACGGGTAGCGGACAAGAAATCCAAAGTTCGTAGTTTTGCCAGTGGGGATACAGTTTTATTGTTGTTACCAGTGGTAGGTGAGCTTTTAAAAGCTATGTTTTGTGCACCATATCAGATTGAAAGGAAATTAAGTGAGGTGAGTTATGTGGTAAAAACACCAGATAGAAGGAAAACTCCCCGAGTGTGTCATGTGAATATGCTTAAAAGGTACTTTGAAAGGGAAGGAGAGAAAAAGGAGGTTTTAATGATCCTAACTCAAAGTGACGAACCAAATCCAGATGACTGAATTTGACATACCTCAACTTAAATTGGAAAATGAGGATGTTCTTAAAAATTGGGATAAATTGTTAAGTTACCTTCCAAAGGAAAAACGAACTGACCTGAAAGAGTTATTGATATCACATGGGCAAATTTGTAAAGATAAATTGGGAAGTACTAAAATGGCTATATCTGATGTAGATGTGGGAAATGCTGTTCCTATCAAACAACATCCATATAGACTTAATCCTTTAAAATTGGCACAGGTTAACAGAGAGATTGAGAGTATGGTCAAAAATGGCATAATGGAAGTGGGTTGCAGCCAATGGAGCTCACCCATAGTGATGGTACCTAAACCATACGGTACCCAACGGTTGTGTGTGGGCTATCGAAAGGTGAATGCAGTTACAAGAACTGACTCTTACCCTATCCCACGTTTGAAGGATTGCATTGCGAAAGTGGAACAATCTGCTTTTATTTCCAACTTCTAGACATGGAAAGAACGTTTACAATATCGTATGGATTTCTTCGATCGACTTCAGGAGGCGGGTTTGATGATGAACCTAGCCGAAAGTGAATTTGGAAAAGCCCGAATCACTTTCCTTGAGGAGTTTCCGATACCCTCAGGACGAAGGGAAATAATGCAATCTCTTAGCATGAATGAATTTGATCAAACCTTTGTGCAAAAGATTTGTAGCGTGGTTGCTCCACTGATGGACTTGCTAATGAAACATCAAAAATGTCAATGGACAGCGGATTTTCAACAGGCATTTGACTGCCTGAAAGCTGTGATAATCGATGCTCCTGTATTGGAGAATTGCAAGGGACTCTGTGGTCAGATTGAACTAAAATATCTGATTCTAAAGAGAAATGCCGAGGAGTAGAGGAATGGATGGATCGTGCAGAGACTTTGTTCAAAGAGACTGTCAATCGAGAAGGATTTCGGTTGGAGGAAGAAGAACAAAGAAAAATGGACTATATTATTAATCCTGTTTGCGTGTGTTGTTTTTTTTTTAAATGAAAAGGTATATTTACTGTGTACATTTCTTAGTGGATGGTGCAAAAGTGAAAAATTAAACCATCTTGAAGTTGATGGGTTTTTTTTCTGGGGGGGAGCTGTCATGCGAGAGTGCCTTTAAGAAATGGATGTTTAAGCAATGTACCTTTAAGAAGGGAGCATATTACTGAAGTGATGTCAGAGGATGGGGGGGAAGCTGAGCTGAGCTCACTTCTGCTTTTGGTTTCAGTTTGAAACAGCAGGTTGTGTGTGTCTGTGTGTTTCCAGAGAGCTGCAGGAAGAAAAGCAAAGTGCTGGAGCTGAAGTCAACCAAGCTGATATATCTCTGCCATTTAACAGAAAATATATATATTCTGTGACCTGGTGTGTTACTGTTTTGAAGGTTTGAAGCCTTTTGGATGTTTTAAGAAACATTTTGAGGGATTATTTAGTGTTGTATTATTTTAGGCGTTATCATTGAAGTAAGGGGTGTGAAGGGATCCAATGTTTATTTAACAGGTTAAGTTGAGTTCATGGAATAAACATTGTTTTGTGTTAAAAACCACGTGTCCATAATTGTAATATCACACCTGGGGAACAAGCCGTGTGCTTCCAAAGCAACAATCCATTAAAGGGAGAGGTTGGTTGAACTCCATGATACATTTTGGGGTTCTGAAAAACCTCACCCATAACACAGCATTTTTCTGCACATAACACACATGGATTTTGCATCCTTATTTGCTTTTGCACAATTGACAAAACCATACGTCAAGAAATCATCTTTACACTGCTTTGTTCCTCAATTTCTTCTTTGTGGGCTGTTAACCAGAGACTCTGGAGCTCTGTACAGAGCACTGTTCTGTCCTGCCGTGGGCTCACCTGAGCAGCTCTCTCCAGCAGATTCAGATGTGAGATCCAGGTCAGTAGGTACCCCTGCCTATTTGTGTCAATGGCCATCTCTTTCCTGGAAGAAAACAATCCATTTTCACAGTCATCTTTCCTTACTTGCTAACAGCTAGAAAATGGAAGAAGCTCTCCTCTGCACATACATGCAGGGCACTTGATGTCAAGGACCAGTTTAACTCAGTTGGCCGCACAGCTGGTTTATAATGCAGAGTGAGGCCAACTGTGTGGGTTAAATTCCCGTACCAGATGAGGTTATTCATGAAAGTCCTGCCTTCTAAATCTTGCCCATCTCAGAACATTGTTATTAACATGAAATATCCTCCCCCTATTTGGCCTATTACCTGTGGGAGCCTCTTGCACGTTATACTGGTGAATTAGCCATCCACATAGCCCGTATGGTCATGGATTCCGGTTCACCTATGTAATACTGCACATAACACCCCTGCTTTTCTTGAATTCCACCAGTATTGCTTAACCTGGGAGCTTCTTCATCACCATCTTTCAGGGAGGTTATGCGGGGGGGGGGGGGGGGGGGGGGGGGGAATTGGGAGAGAGGAAAACCTTCTTATACTTCTACAGTGTAGAAATGGTCTTGTCCAGTTTATCTGGTTTGCAAGTATTGAATCTTTCCCCAAATGTGAGTTTACTGTCACCGTGTCCATATGGAATAATGTGCAGAACATGTTAATGAGGGCCACGGCAGTCACCAAAGTAAGTATTATCAGCTGCACTGTGTTTTAAATAACAAATTGGATGTTTTCCTTTCAAATTAACAATATTGCATCGTGCTGTTAAAGTAAAATTTGTACTCTCTAGTTTTTTACGGCGCTGAGGACGCAGGTTCGTTCCCGGCCCGGGGTCACTGTCAATGTGGAGTTTGCACATTCTCCCCATGTCTGCATGTGTCTCACCCCCACAACCCAAAGAGGTGCAGGGTATGTGGTTTGGCCACACTAAATTGTCCCTTAATTGGAAAAAAAAAAGAATTGGGTACTCTAAATTTATTTTTCAAAAACCCTCTCTATTCACGTCTAAATCCATTTATGTAAACCACAAACAGCAAGGGCCCCGACACTGATCCCTGTGACCCCACTGGACATAGGCTTCCAATCAGTAAAACCCTGCGCCCATCACCATCTGCTTCCTGCCACTCAACCAAATCTGGATCCAATTTGCCAAATTTGCTATGATCCCATGAGCTCTTACCTTCGCCATCAGTCTCCTATGTATCAAAAGCCTTGCTAAAGTCCAAGTAGACTACATCAAGTGCATTGACCTTATCTACCCACCTGGTCACCTCTTTGAAAAGTGCAATCAAGTTGATCAGACATGACCTCCCCTTAACAAACCCATGCTGACTGTTCTTGATTAATCTCTGCCTCTCCAAATGCAGATGTAATTGGCCTCTCAGAATTGCTCCCAATAGTTTCCCCGCCATTGAGGTTAGATTGACTGTCCTGTAGTTTCCTTCCTTCTTGAATAATAGCACCACATTGGTTAGCCTCCAGTCCTCCTGCATCTCTCCTGTGGCCAGAGAGGAATTGAAAATTATTGCCAGTGCCCCTGCTATTTCCTCCCTTGCCTCATTCAACAGCCTGGGATACATTCAATCCAGCCCTGGAGATTTATCTACTTTTAAGCCTGCCAGACCACTCAGAACCTCCTCTCTGTAGATGTTAATTTATTTAATTTTATTACAGTTCTCCTGCCTGAGATCTATATCCGCACCAGTCATTTCAGTAGTGAGCACTGACACAAAGTATTCATTTAGAACCCGACCTACATCCTCCAGCTCCACACACCCAAATTACCACCATGGTCCTTAATGGGCCCTACTCTTTCCTAGTTATCCTCTTACCCTCAATGTACTTTGAAAACATCTTAGGATTTTCCTTTATTTTACCTGCCAATATCCTTTCATGACCCTTTTTGCTCTCCTCCTTGCCTTTTTAAGTCCCCTTTTGCACATTCTTTACACCTCTCGTGCTTCTGCTGTTTTGAGTCCTCAATATCTGCCATAAACCTCCCTTTTTCTCCTTTTCCCTCGATATCCAAGGTTCATTGGGGATTTGTTGTCCCACCCTTTCCACTCCCTCTAAACCTTTTAAACTGGACTACCCCGGTTAATATTGGGGAAGTTGAAATCCTCCACAATCACTACCCTATTACTTTTATACTACCTATCTGCTCTTCAATTTCTCTCGGGGGCCTATAGAACACTCCCAGCAATGTGATTGCTCCTTTTTGGTTTTTATGTTCTACCCATTTGTTCTACCCAATCTTGAAAGGGGAAAAAATATCATGCATGATTAGGGTGGAAGGCTAAAGTGGGGATGAGGGAATAAGGAGCCTAGAAACAGGAGAAGCACCATGGGCATAAGAATTGGAAGTATTTTCCGCCACTATCATGAACCTCCTGGCTTTATCCATCACAAAGCTCCAGAATGTTCGATGTGCTCAAAAATAGGATACCAAATGCGTTAATGTGCAGGAGTTCTGTCTCCAAGCTGGATCTAAATACCACCCTGCCGATCGTCTTATCCGTAAATGCTATGCACAATGTGCACATTTTGACCATGGTAGAAGACCTCCTAGTTTATGACCATCATTCCAGGTACCATGTGACAAGATATTCTTCTTCACAGTCTCCACAGAAGTCACCTGATTATTATCAAGTTACTCATTATTATTCTTGATGGTTAGAAATAGTCGCAGCGAAGTTCATCTTCAAAGTGCTACAAACTGTCTTTTACACCCATGGCACCCTGGCTGAAATGATTTCAGCTAAGGGGTCCCAATTTGGAAGTTCATCATTGATAGTGGGATCTCTCATGTTGACAGCGCTCCTCTTCACCCACAAGACAACAGGGAAGCTAAGCGCATGGACGGCACTAATAAAGACCTGATGATTCATGCAGTATCGGGCTGATCGTCTGGCCAATGGATTTTCACTGGTTGAACTCCCTATGGGCCGTTGTTTAAAAATGCAGTTTTCCCTGTTGCCTGCAAGCCTTCAGTCACTTATCACCACACTGACCATAGCACAGTGAGAGTGATACAGTTGAGCCTCTGGGGAAAACAATGCCAATGGTACAATGCCATCGCAGAGCAAAAGCTCAGCCACCTTTGGCGCCGGGTCAGCCAGTCTGAATCCAGGTTCAAAATACCAAAGGCCTTATTTTCACTCGCAAGTAATACCTGTATTTGGTCCAAACGAGCCCTCGTCACACTCATTCCTGGCATTGCCAAGAGAGAATATCAAACCAAGCTAGAGTCACAGACAGACTCTCGGCGGTTGTGGCAAGGACTAAACAACATAACGGGCTACAAAGCGAAGCCGAGCAGTATCTCTGGCAGCAACGCACCTCTCGCCCACGAATTCAATGCATTATATGCTTGGTTCGAGCAGGTAACCAACAATCCGTTGTCGAGTACCCCAGCAGCCCATAACTCACCCATATCCACCATCACAGCTTCCGAAGTCAGACCGGCCCTCCTGAAACTGAACCCTCGGAAGGTGACGGGCACAGACGGGATCCCTGTGTCGTCTTATTCACCCTGGGGTAACACGGACTGCAACACGATGCAGATAAACTGTAAAGCATACACCAAATGTAGGCGTTGGTTCAATACGATTTATTGAACTTCTATAACAATGCACACAGCTGGCTGTGGGTTGACTCTCTACTACTGTAAGTATACTAACTCTAACTAACTAGTCCAGGCTAGCTCTGATCCATGTGTAGAAGGTGCTGACTGATATGTACCCTGACTGTCACTACAGTTATCACCAGTGGAAAGAGGCGGAGTGCTGATGCCTCGTGTGTTTTATAGTTGGAAGCCCCCCTCTGGTGTTCTGTCTGGTGATTGGTTGTGTTCTGTCCTGTATGTTGATTGCCTCACCTGGGTGTCTGTCACTGCCTGTTTTTACCTCATGATGTGCATGGGTGCATATTATGACATCCCCTTTTTAAAAACCTTTTGTCGGTTGCTTAGAGCATATACAACATATTTACAGAGATAACTATTTACAGCAAATGACGAGTGAATGTATATGTACATGTAAGGTGTCTAGCGTGCAGATACAATATATACAAAGGAAATATTTATAAGTCCAATCGCTGGGGCTGGTGTCGGATCCTTGTCGATCGCCTGAGGTGGAGGTGGGTACAATGGCGCCTTGACAGGCGGGAATGCAGCCAGATTGGTGGCCTCATGGAGCGAGGTGTCCGGATAAGGCATAATGACATCTGGGAACGTGAGATCCGGTGGTGGGCAGGCAAGTTTGCGTAGTGCCCTTCTGTTGCGCCTGACAATGGATCCATCAGCCATGCAAACTACGAACGACCTGGGAGCAGCCTGTCGAACAACAGCTGGAGCTGGCCAGCCTCCACCAGGCAACTTGATGCGAACAGCAACTTCCGGAGAGAGCGCAGGCAAATCAGTAGCATGAGCATCGGATGTCAGCTTTTGCCGGTTTCCGAGCTGCTGCACCTTTTGCAGCACTGGAAGGTGACCCAGGTCAGCTAAAAGAATGGCCGGAACAGTCGTCCTCAGGATCCGTGGTGTTACCAGGTTTCGAATCCAGCAGTCCTTGCTGCACACTTCGAACGCGTTTGTGTTGGAACTGGGATCGCTGGCCCATGATCAGAGGTGCAGACCTGCACAAGGCTGCATAATGTCCAGGCTTCCCACAATTTAAACATCGCCTGCCTCTTGCAGGACATTGCTGCTTTAAGTGGGCGGTGCCGCAGTTCGGGCACATCATGATGTTGATGTCGTAACGCTCCTTGCGTCGTCGCACATGCGCAGTGCGGTCAGCCGCCGCTCGCACCTGCGCAGTGTGGTCTTCGGCCGCTTTGTTCTCCCGTCCGTGATGCACATGCGTGGGACCCCGGGTAAAGCGTGCGAAATGGCCGCCTTCATCGACACTAAGGCGCTGCATTCGGGCGATGGCCTGTATATTCTCTGCCTCGTGGGAGGCAAGTTGGTACTGTTCTGCCGATTTAAGGCAGGAGTAGCGACTTTTCACCTGTTCATGTACTTTGCACCTCTCGATGGCTACTGGCAGGGTCATATTTTTTATTTTTAGGAGCTGCTCCCGCAGGGCGTCGGAGCTGACGCCAAACACGATCTGACCCCTGATGAGGGAATCAGCGGTGTCACCGTAGTTGCAGGATTGTGCTAAAATGCAGAGATGAGTGAGAAAAGATTGGAAAGGCTCATCCTTACCCTGAAGGCGTTGCTGGAAGACATAGCGCTCAAAGCTCTCGATCGTTTCGACTTCACAGTGACTGTCGAATTTGGCTAACACGGTCTGGAACTAGGTTTTATCCTCACCGTCGGCAAAAGTGAGCGAATTGAAGATTTGGATGGTCTGGTCCCCCGCAGTCAATAGGAGCAGCGCGATTTTCTGGCATCATACGCATTCTCGAGGCCCGAGGCCTCAATGTAGAGACTGAATTTCTGCTTGAAGACCCGCCAGTTGATGCCATGGTTTCCGGAGATCCGGAGCTGTGGAGGGGCCTGGATCTTCTCCATGCCGCTGGAAGGCACTTGCTGGTCGTCACTGAATTCTTGAAGGTAAATTATTTAGATGAAGTAGCACTCCTGGTGTCATGTCGTGTTATTCACCCTGGGGTAACACGGACTGTAACACGATGCAGATAAACTGTAAAGCATACACCAAACGTAGGGGTTGGTTCAATACGATTTATTGAACTTCTATAACAATGCACACAGCTGGCTGTGGGTTGACTCTCTACTATTCTAAGTATACTAACTCTAGCTAACTAGACCAGGCTAGCTCTGATCCATGTGTAGAAGGTCCTGACTGATATGTACACCCTGACTGTCACTACAGTTGTCACCAGTGGAAAGAGGCGGAGTGCTGATGCCTCGTGTGTTTTATAGTTGGAAGCCCCCCTTTGGTGTTCTGTCTGGTGATTGGTTGTGTTCTGTCCTGTATGTTGATTGGTTGATTGGCTCACCTGGGTGTCTGTCACTGCCTGTTTTTACCTCATGATGTGCATCGGTGCATATTATGACACCCTGGTCGTGCATTCAGAGCCTGCGCGGACCAGCTGGCAGAGGTGTTCGCAGACATCTTTAACCGGAATACTCCACTCCGAGGTCCCCACCTGCTTCAGAAGACCACCATCATACCGGTGCCAAAAAAGAACCAGGCAACGTGCCTCAATGACTGCCGTCCGGTGGCCCTGACTTCAGTCGTAATGAAGTGCTTTGAGAGGTTGATCATGAAGCGCATCACCTCCATACTCCCAGAACGCCTTGATCCACTGCAATTCGCATATCATCGCAACCGGTCCACAGCAAACGCTATTTCCCTGGCCCTACACTCATCCCTAGAACATCTCGACAACAAGGACTCCTACATCAGACTCTTATTCATTGACTACAGCTCCGCCTTCAACACCATAATCCCAGCCAAGCTCATATCAACGCTTCAAAACCTAGGACTTGGCTCCCCACTCTGCAACTGGATCCTCGATTTTCTGACCAACAGACCACAATCAGTAAGAATGAACAATAACACCTCCTCCACAATAGTCCTCAATACCGGGGCCCCGCAAGGCTGTGTACTTAGCCCTCTACTCTACTCCCTGTACACACACGACTGCGCGTCAAAATTTGGTTCCAACTCTATCTACAAGTTTGCTGACGATACAACCATAGTTGGCCGGATCTCGAATAACGACGAGTCAGAATACAGGAGGGAGATAGAGAACCTAGTGGAGTGGTACAGCGACAACAATCTCTCGCTCAATGCCAGCAAAACTAAAGAGCTGGTCATTGACTTCAGGAAGCAAAGTACTGCACACACCCCTGTCAGCATCAACGGGGCCGAGGTGGAGATAGTTAGCAGTTTCAAATTCCTAGGGGTGCACATCTCCAAAAATCTGTCCTGGTCCATCCACGTTGACACTACCACCAAGAAAGCACAACAGCACCTATACTTCCTCAGGAAACTAAGGCAATTCGGCATGTCCACATTAACCCTTACCAACTTTTACAGATGCACCATAGAAAGCCTCCTATCTGGCTGCCTCACAGCCTGGTATGGCAACTGCTCGGCCCAGGACTGCAAGAAACTTCAGAGAGTCGTGAACACCGCCCAGTCAATCACACGAACCTGCCTCCTATCCATTGACTCCATCTACACCTCCCGCTGCCTGGGGAAAGCAGGCAGCATAATCAGAGACCCCTCCCACCCGGCTTACTCACTCTTCCAATTTCTTCCATTGGGCAGGAGATACAGAAGTCTGAGAACACGCACGAACAGGCTCAAAAACAGCTTCTTCCCTGCTGTTACCAGACTTCTAAATGACCCTCTCATTAACACTACACCCTGTATGCTTCATCCGATGCCGGTGCTTATGTAGTTACATTGTATACTTTGTGTTGCCCTATTAAGTATTTTCTTTTATTCCATTTTCTTCCCATTACTTAATGATCTGTTGAGCTGCTCGCAGAAAAATACTTTTCACTGTACCTTGGTACACGTGGCAATAAACAAATCCAATCCAATCCAATCCTGCCATACCACAGGGTTTCAACCGCCAGAAGGCCCTGCAAACACTCCAGATGCTCTGAGCAGTGCTGATCCATCCCAGGGCCAACTCCCAGTCCTCTGACCCAATGGAGCAGTCACCAAGACATGCTCGGAAAGAATGATGAAGGTTCCCCAGAGACTGAATCTGCAACTGGGGAACTCGGTGAGATGGGGGAGCAGAGGCAGGGGAGAAAGAGGCAGCAATAGTTCAATAACAAAGGTCATGTAGATAGTGAAAGGGATAGTTTCATATTGCTGTTGTCACAAAGCACACTGATGTTATCTTCGAGGGTATCCCAACTTGGGACACCGGGGTGTATAGTTTTAATTTCTTTTGGTGTGAAGAATCAAGTGAAACCTCAGTGAAAATAAACACCCCAGTCATTGTGTAACAATTATTAAAGCGTATTTATTAAAGTAAAGAAGACAAATACACACAAACAGGACTACTCTACTCTCACGCAATTAAAATGTATGGATTACTAAACATATAGTTTCTATAGAATGTACTCTTTGTTACAATATATATCTACGATACCTGAACTCTGTAAGATTTACCCTATTCCCCAAACAACATTTGAATTGAATAACTAGCTAAATTTACCACGCAATACAGGGGTGATGCACAAATCTGGTCCAGTGAAGATATTTTAAAATTGCTGTTCCAAAGGTTTTCTGCATTGCCTTGGCTCTAAGACATAGAAGCTTGTTTGCTGTAAACATGATGGCTGGAAACTGGTCTGTCAACTTTCTGAGACTGCTAGATAGTAACTCCCTTCCTTCTCAGGGTCTGGTCAATTCTACCTTTGTTGTCCTTTGATTATGCTTTCTGTGTATTCGGCTATCTGCCCCTTCCTTGACTATACATTGACATATCATAGATCATATAATTTACAGTGCAGAAGGAAGCCATTTGGCCCATCGAGTCTGTACTGGCTCTTGGAAAGAGCACCCTACCCAAGATCAACACCTCCACCCTATCCCCATAATACAGTAACCCCACCCAACACTCAGGGCAATTTTGGACACTAAGGGCAATTTATTATGGCCAATCCACCTAACCTGCACATCTTTAGACTGTGGGAGGAAACCGGAGCACCCGGAGGAAATCCACGCACACACAGGGAGGATGTGCAGACTCCGCACAGACAGTGACCCAAGTCGGAATCGAACCTGGGACCCTGGAGCTGTGAAGCAATTGTGCTAACCACAATGCTACCGTGCTGCCCATATATATATATACCATGGACTTCCCAATCGTCTCTAATCTGTTTCTCTTCCTTAAGCTATTTACATTTGAATATTATCTCAACTGTTCTAAACTCATTACCGGGAGAGACACATACCAATTGAAGCCCTTTGAATTCTGCCTACTGCTATTCCCATGCAGATTCATGACACTGTTAAAAATATAGTGTACTTTGGGGGAGGCATAGTACAAACGATTGACTGAATGCATATGCTAATCTACAGGGCATATTATGTCTTCCTGGTAACTCACTGTTGTCTGGGCTTGGATACAATTCAGTAGGTCTGGAGAAGTCTTCATTGTTTATGTTGGTTAACTGTAAATCGTTATTGACTCTTAGAACTATTAAAAAATATATAGTAAATTATAAAGCTTGGAGCTTTTTTATTCATTTACTGATGTGGGTGACACTGGCGAGGCCAGCATTTATTGCCCATCCCTAGTTGCCCTTGAGAAGGTGATGGTGAGCTGCCTTATTTAACCGCTGCAGTCCCTGAGCCATAGGTGCACCCACAGTGCTACTAGGGAGGGAGTTCCAGAGGAATGGCGGATCAGTCATGATCCTATTGAATGGCAAAGCAGGTTCGAGGGATCGAATGGCCTACTCCTATTTCTTATGGTCTTATTTTGGCCTAGTGACAGTGAAGCAACGGCGATATATTTCCAAGTAAGGATGGTGAGTGACTTGGAGGACAACTTCCAGGAGGTAGAGTTCCCAGGTATCTGCTATGCTTGTCCTTCTAGATGATAGTGGTCGTGGGTTTGGAAGTTGCTGCCTAAGAAGCCTTGGTGAGTTCCTGCAGTGCATCTTGTAGATGACACATACGGCTGCCACTGTTCGTTGGTGGTGGAGGGATTGAGTTTTGTGAATGGTGTTCCAATCAAGCGGGCTGCTTTGTCCTGGATGGTGTCAAGCTTGTTGAGTGTTGTTGGAGCTGCACTCATCCAGGGAAGTGGAGGGAATTCCATTACACTCTTAACTTGTGTCATGCAGATGGTGGACAGGCTTTGGGGAGTCAGGAGTTACTTGCTGCAGGATTCCTAGCCTCTGACCTGCTCTTGTAGTTATAGTATTTATATGGTTAGTCCAGTTCAGTTTCTGGTAATTGGTAACTCCCAGGATGTTTTTCTTTAATTTAAAGTGCCCAATTCTTTTTTTTCCAATTAAGGGGCAATTTAGCGTGGCCAATCCACCTACCTTGCATGACTTTAGGTTGTAGGGATCAGACCCATGCAGACATGGGGAGAATGTGCAAACACCACATGGACAGTGACCCGGGGCCGGGATGGAACCCAGGTCCTCAGTGCCATGAGATAGCAGTGCTACCAACTCGCCACCATGCCACCCAACCCTGATTAAGTCTGATTAACTTACTTACCTTGCAGGTCAGCTGTTGAGTTCGGGAGTGAGAGCCGGGACCTTAGAAACAGCGCGGGAATTTGAAAAAGCGCGGGAGCTGCGAGGCAGAGGGGACCGTTTAAAAGGTCGCTGCCTGGGTGAGGTAAGTACTGATTAACAACTTACTGACCTTGCAGGTCAGCTGTTGAGTTCGGGAGTGAGAGCCGGGACCTTAGAAACAGCGCGGGAATTTGAAAAAGCGCGGGAGCTGCGAGGCAGAGGGGACCGTTTAAAAGGTCGCTGCCTGGGTGAGGTAAGTACTGATTAACAACTTACTTACCTTGCAGGTCAGCTGTTGAGTTCGGGAGTGAGAGCCGGGACCTTAGAAACAGCGCGGGAATTTGAAAAAGCGCGGGAGCTGCGAGGCAGAGGGGACCGTTTAAAAGGTCGCTGCCTGGGTGAGGTAAGTACTGATTAACAACTTACTTACCTTGCAGGCCAAGTCGATTTCAGCAGGAGCGGAGCAGGCTAGTCCATTTCAGCGGGGGCAGTGCGGAAGTGATTTCTGGGAGGTAAGTCCCTCCTTTAAATTTTTAAAAAAATTTTTAGTGTTTCAGGCGGGAACAGGAAGTCGACCCGCGGACTTCTGGGAAGACCCTCACCAATAAATTCTGGTGGAGAGGAAACCCGAGACACTACACGTGTAGTGTCTCCCACCTGCCCTCCTCCTCTAACCTAATAATAAAACCCTTTGGTGTGAGGTAAGTACCATATTTTATTATTGTTATTAATATTTTTTTTATATAAAAAATTTAATTTAGTTGTTAGCCAGATCTTGGTAGAAAGCTAGAGGGATGGCAGGGAAGGGAGTGCAATGTTCCTCCTGCAGGATGTTTGAGGTGAGGGATGCCGTTAGTGTCCCTGCTGATTTTACCTGCAGGAAGTGCTGCCATCTCCAGCTCCTCCAAGACCGAGTTAGGGAACTGGAGCTGGAGTTGGAAGAACTTCGGATCATTCGGGAGGCAGAGGGGGTCATAGATAGCAGCTTCAGGGAATTGGTTACACCAAAGATTGGAGATAGATGGGTAACTGTAAGAGGGACTGGGAAAAAGCAGTCAGTGCAGGGATCCCCTGCGGTCGTTCCCCTGAGAAACAAGTATACCGCTTTGGATACTTGTGGGGGGGGGACTTACCAGGGGTAAGCCATGGGGTACGGGCCTCTGGCACGGAGTCTGACCCTGTTGCTCAGAAGGGAAGGGGGGAGAGGAGCAGAGCATTAGTAATTGGGGACTCTATAGTCAGGGGCACAGATAGGAGATTTTGTGGGAGCGTGAGAGACTCACGTTTGGTATGTTGCCTCCCAGGTGCAAGGGTACGTGATGTCTCGGATCGTGTTTTCTGGGTCCTTAAGGGGGAGGGGGAGCAGCCCCAAGTCGTGGTCCACATTGGCACTAATGACATAGGTAGGAAAGGGGATAAGGATGTCAGGCAGGCTTTCAGGGAGCTAGGATGGAAGCTCAGAACTAGAACAAACAGAGTTGTTATCTCTGGGTTGTTGCCCGTGCCACGTGATAGTGAGATGAGGAATAGGGAGAGAGAGCAATTAAACACGTGGCTACAGGGATGGTGCAGGCGGGAGGGATTCAGATTTCTGGATAACTGGGGCTCTTTCTGGGGAAGGTGGGACCTCTACAGACAGGATGGTCTACATCTGAACCTGGGGGGCACAAATATCCTGGGGGGGAGATTTGTTAGTGCTCTTTGGGGGGGTTTAAACTAATGCAGCAGGGGCATGGGAACCTGGATTGTAGTTTTAGGGTAAGGGAGAATGAGAGTATAGAAGTCAGGAGCTCAGATTTGACGTCGCAGGAGGGGGCCAGTGTTCAGGTAGGCGGTTTGAAGTGTGTCTACTTCAATGCCAGGAGTATACGAAATAAGGTAGGGGAACTGGCAGCATGGGTTGGTACCTGGGACTTCGATGTTGTGGCCATTTCGGAGACATGGATAGAGCAGGGGCAGGAATGGATGTTGCAGGTTCCGGGGTTTAGGTTTTTTAGTAAGCTCAGAGAAGGAGGCAAAAGAGGGGGAGGTGTGGCGCTGCTAGTCAAGAGCAGTATTACGGTGGCGGAGAGGATGCTAGATGGGGACTCTTCTGCCGAGGTAGTATGGGCTGAGGTTAGATACAGGAAAGGAGAGGTCACCCTGTTGGGAGTTTTCTATAGGCCTCCAAATAGTTCTAGGGATGTAGAGGAAAGGATGGCGAGGATGATCCTGGATAAGAGCGAAAGTAACAGGGTAGTTATTATGGGAGACTTTAACTTTCCAAATATTGACTGGAAAAGATATAGTTTGAGTACATTAGATGGGTCGTTTTTTGTACAGTGTGTGCAGGAGGGTTTCCTGACACAGTTTGTTGACAGGCCAACAAGAGGCGAGGCCACATTGGATTTGGTTTTGGGTAATGAACCAGGCCAGGTGTTGGATTTGGAGGTAGGTGAGCACTTTGGGGACAGTGACCACAATTCGGTGACGTTTACGTTAAGGATGGAAAGGGATAAGTATACACCGCAGGGCAAGAGTTATAGCTGGGGGAAGGGAAATTATGATGCCATTAGACGTGACTTGGGGGGGATAAGGTGGAGAAGTAGGCTGCAAGTGTTGGACACACTGGATAAGTGGAGCGTGTTCTTGATAAGTATGTACCGGTCAGGCAGGGAGGAAGGTGCCGAGCGAGGGAACCGTGGTTTACCAAAGAAGTGGAATCTCTTGTTAAGAGGAAGAAGGAGGCCTATGTGAAGATGAGGTGTGAAGTTTCAGTTGGGGCGATGGATAGTTACAAGGTAGCGAGGAAGGATCTAAAGAGAGAGCTAAGACGAGCAAGGAGGGGACATGAGAAGTATTTGGCAGGAAGGATCAAGGAAAACCCAAAAGTTTTCTATAGGTATGTCAGGAATAAGCGAATGACTAGGGAAAGAGTAGGACCAGTCAAGGACAGGGATGGGAAGTTGTGTGTAGAGTCTGAAGAGATAGGCGAGATACTAAATGAATATTTTTCGTCAGTATTCACTCAGGAAAAAGATAATGTTGTGGAGGAGAATGCTGAGCTCCAGGTAAATAGATTAGATGGCATTGAGGTACGTAGGGAAGAGGTGTTGGCAATTCTGGACAGGCTGAAAATAGATAAGTCCCCGGGACCTGATGGGATTTATCCTAGGATTCTCTGGGAGGCCAGGGAAGAGATTGCTGGACCATTGGCTTTGATTTTTATGTCATCATTGGCTACAGGAATAGTGCCAGAGGACTGGAGGATAGCAAATGTGGTCCCTTTGTTCAAAAAGGGGAGCAGAGACAACCCTGGCAACTATAGACCGGTGAGCCTCACGTCTGTAGTGGGTAAAGTCTTGGAGGGGATTATAAGAGACAAGATTTATAATCATCTAGATAGGAATAATATGATCAGGGATAGTCAGCATGGCTTTGTGAAGGGTAGGTCATGCCTCACAAACCTTATCGAGTTCTTTGAGAAGGTGACTGAACAGGTAGACGAGGGTAGAGCAGTTGATGTGGTGTATATGGATTTCAGCAAAGCGTTTGATAAGGTTCCCCACGGTAGGCTATTGCAGAAAATACGGAGGCTGGGGATTGAGGGTGATTTAGAGATGTGGATCAGAAATTGGCTAGCTGAAAGAAGACAGAGGGTGGTGGTTGATGGGAAATGTTCAGAATGGAGTTCAGTCACAAGTGGAGTACCACAAGGATCTGTTCTGGGGCCGTTGCTGTTTGTCATTTTTATCAATGACCTAGAGGAAGGCGCAGAAGGGTGGGTGAGTAAATTTGCAGACGATACTAAAGTCGGTGGTGTTGTCGATAGTGTGGAAGGAAGTAGCAGGTTACAGAGGGATATAGATAAGCTGCAGAGCTGGGCTGAGAGGTGGCAAATGGAGTTTAATGTAGAGAAGTGTGAGGTGATTCACTTTGGAAGGAATAACAGGAATGCGGAATATTTGGCTAATGGTAAAGTTCTTGGAAGTGTGGATGAGCAGAGGGATCTAGGTGTCCATGTACATAGATCCCTGAAAGTTGCCACCCAGGTTGATAGGGTGGTGAAGAAGGCCTATGGAGTGTTGGCCTTTATTGGTAGAGGGATTGAGTTCCGGAGTCAGGAGGTCATGTTGCAGCTGTACAGAACTCTGGTACGGCCGCATTTGGAGTATTGCGTACAGTTCTGGTCACCGCATTATAGGAAGGACGTGGAGGCTTTGGAGCGGGTGCAGAGGAGATTTACCAGGATGTTGCCTGGTATGGAGGGAAAATCTTATGAGGAAAGGCTGATGGACTTGAGGTTGTTTTCGTTGGAGAGAAGAAGGTTAAGAGGAGACTTAATAGAGGCATACAAAATGATCAGGGGGTTGGATAGGGTGGACAGTGAGAGCCTTCTCCCGCGGATGGAAATGGCTGGCACGAGGGGACATAACTTTAAACTGAGGGGTAATAGATATAGGACAGAGGTCAGAGGTAGGTTCTTTACGCAAAGAGTAGTGAGGCCGTGGAATGCCCTACCTGCTATAGTAGTGAACTCGCCAACATTGAGGGCATTTAAAAGTTTATTGGATAAACATATGGATGATAATGGTATAGTGTAGGTTAGATGGCTTTTTGTTTCGGTGCAACATCGTGGGCCGAAGGGCCTGTACTGCGCTGTATTGTTCTATGTTCTATGTAACCCCCAGGATGTTGACAGTGGGTGATTCAGCAATGGTAATGCCATTGAATGTCAAAGGACGATGGTTAGATCCTCTCTTGTTGGAGATGGTCATTGCCTGGCACTTATTTAGCCCAAGCGTTACTTGACATTTGCCAGCCAAGCCTGGATATTATCGTCTTGCTGCATTTGGCCATGAACTGCTTCAGTTTCTGAGGAATTGCGAATGGTGCTGAACATTGTGCAGTCATCAACAAATATCCCCACTTCTGACCTTATGATGGGAGGAAGGTCATTAATGAATCAGCTGATGATGGTTGCGGCTAGGACGCTACCCTGAGGAGCTCCTGCAGTGATGTCCTGGAACTGAGATGATTGACCTCCAACTACCACAACCATTGTCATTTGTTCCGGGTGTTACTCCAACCAATGAAGGATTTTCTCCCTAATTCCTATTGACTCCAGTTTTGCAAGGATGCCATATTCAATCAAATGCTGCCTTGATGTTAGGGCAGTCACTGTCACCTTATATCTGGAGTTTAGCTCTATTGTCCATGTTTGAACCAAGGCTGTAATGAGGTCAGGAGCTGAGCGAGTCTGGCAAAACCCAAACCAGGTGTCTGGAGCAGGTTATTGCTGCTTGATAAGGTTGTAGATGACCCTTTCCTCCACTTTACTGATGATGGGCCAGCAATTGACCGGGTTGGATTTGTCCTGGACACGCCTGGGCAATTTTCGACATCACCGGGTAAATGCCAGTCTTGTAGTTGTAATGGAACAGCTTGGCTAGGGGTGTGGCAAGTTCTGGAGCATAAATCTTCAATACCATCGCTGGAATATTGTCTGGAACCATAGCCTTTGCAGTAGCCAGAACTTTCAGCCAATTCTTGATGTCATATGGAGTGAATCGAATCAGCTGAAGACTGACACCTGTGGTTTTGGGGACCTCCAGAGGAGTTATCTCCATGCTTGCTGGTACAGACTGCTCTATCCAACACTGCACTGACCCTCAGTATGGGCCACGTGCCTCTTGCACCACTGTATGTGCCAGATCCTTATACTACACCTCCCCCCAAGCCTTTATCCAAAGTATTAAATGATTCTAGTTTACCTTCTGTCTTACATTGTTATTACTTCACACATTTACATTGCCATTGCTACATTATTATCACCCATCTCCACCCCACCCCCCAAAACCCGGAATTCAAAGGTTCAGGCGGTTTAGAGGCCTTCTCACCATTCCATAATTTGTTCTTGTGACTGTTAGAGGAGTGGTAGACTCTGTCACTGCTTTTTCTCCCTATTGGTTTGGAGATTGTTCTAGTATCAGAGAATTTTTTCATCCTTTTGTCCCATTGCTTCATATTAAATTACACTTGTTGAGTTCAGTTGTTGTGCTGGTCGGTCGTTGCTGCCCTAGCTTGTTACTTGTGGGATGGACGGACATTGTGCTCATCTCCCTGTCATTTCTTTTGCCTCCTCCATCATCCTCTGGGTTGCGGTGGTTCTCTCTGTGGCGGAGGATGATCCCGTACCAGCCTCCCCGAACAGGTGCCGGAATGTGGCGACTAGGGGCTTTTCACAGTAACTTCATTGAAGTCTACTTGTGACAATAAGCGCTTTTCATTTCATTTCATTTTCATTTCATTTCATGAGCATTCCTGTGACTAGAATGAGGTTCAGTAATACGCTCACTCTACTTTGCGTTATCATAGAATCGTAGCATTTACAGTGTAGAAGGAGGTCATTCGGCCCATTGAGTCTGCACCAGCCCTTGGAAAGAGCACCCTACTTAAGTCCATGCTTCCACTCTAACCCCGGAACCCAGTAACACCACCTAACCTTTTGGACACTAAACGGCAATTTAGCATGGCCAATCCACCTAACCTGCACATCTTTGGACCGTGGGAGGAAGCCGGAGCACCCAGAGGAAACCCACGCAGACACAGGGAGTGCGTACAAACTCCATACAGTCACCCGAGACCTAAATTGAACCCGGGTCCCTGGAGCTGTGAGGCAGCAGTGCTAACCACTGTGCCCACATGTCGACAATGAATGGCTGCTATCAGGTTTCAACAGCCTTTATGGCTTTTGTGTCTTGACTGGGAGTTGCAGCGTATGTTCAGTGGTTGCAGTGTTGACCTGCTGTACCGTCATTGAAGCCAGAGGTCGAGGTTCGCCAGACCGCTGGTCTTTCTTTCACATCCTTCACTGGTGGTGTTCTGGTTTCCTCTGGGGTGGCAATGGAAGGTTTTCCAGCACCTGTAATGAGAATGCACAAACCTGCTCCACAGAGAGAAGGCAGTTCAGAGCTGTCATTCTGTTTACTCGGGAACTTGCAGTTCGGTACGATTTATGACAGTGGTTGTCTTGACATTTGCCATTTTGAGGTGATTCAGGGATTCACAGGAATCTCTGCTCAAGAGAGAAGAAGGCTGCTTACAGATGAGCTATATCAACTCAAAGATTTGTTTGCCGCCGGAGCTTAGTTTTTCCAGAATCACGCCTGTAACCGGAAGTCAGATTCATCAGGCCCCATAGAGTGGAGTGTATGTCGTTTGAAGCCAGGCACCTTTTAGCCATGGTTCTTTGACTGACAGCACTGTTATGCTGGCTCCTGTGTCTAATTTCAAATTTGTTAAATAGCCAGAGATTGAAATGCCCACATTCCAAAATGAGAACCAAGATCTCTGGCCTCACACAAGAAGCATTGGATTTCTGGGCTTGTGGTCTCGATAACCTTTGGGCCTTGTGTGTTCTAGAGCTTTTGTCTTGCACAGTTTCCATAGTGTACAATCCTGTTGAACTGGCAACATTGGGCTAAAATTGCGAGACATGGCTGTGGCCTGTGGTGGCGCTTTCCTCCACAGCATTGCCATGGTACCTCTAGCTGGTTGGTTTGGGTATTGATTTCCCTGATCTGGAGTACCCCTGTGTCTTGGTTGCTAAACTAGCTGAACTGTGTGTTGGCCTCTGGACCATGGTTTATTTTGTCCCCTTAAAATGCTTCTGTGTTGCTCACCGAGTTCTGACTGCCGAACTATCTGGTTTGGCATTTTCATGGTTAGATCTTCTTTTGACTGCATGATGTTAGAGAATGCAATATCTGCTACTCTTGCTACTGATAAGTGCAGATTTTAAGTGTCTATATTCACAACCTTCGCCATCCGGTATGGATCATTGATGGATGAATCAACAGGTTCTCCTAACCATTGCTTTTGCTTGTTAAATTTAGTTCTTTTCAGTATTTTATTGCATCTTGAATTAAAATAAATGCTGAATGATTTTAGTACTTCTTCAAATTTCGCAGATTATTCATTGATTCCCTGTCTTGTAATAATGTCATCTGCAATTGGGCCTACCGAGTAAAGCAAGGTGTTAACCTGTTCAGTTTCTGTCATTTTATCAAGACCTGAAGCAATCATGTATCTAAAGAATCTTTTTCTCTGAGGTCCCCTACTTTGTAATTGATCTGGCCCCTGGATAATCCAAATTGATGTGGAACTGGTGAATTCTGTTCCATGGTTAAATTTTTTAAAGTATAAGTTTTGCTTTAAGATCTTTCAGAGCTTCAAGATAGTGCCGCCGTTCATTTGGAAACAAAGGCATTTGCCATGTTTGCCCGTTACAGTGGGTTCTGCTACAATGACAATCACGTCCAGCTTTACAAAATGTGCAACAATGGCTGCCTGGAACAATTGTCTGCAGAGTTCTCTTGCTCAGTGTTTTACTTTAAAGTCATGAATTTGTTGAATCCTGGTGTTTATTTTCTCAAAGCTGCATTTTGAGGTTGTGATTCTCAACAATGATGTAATTAATTATTATTTTTGTTTTGATGCAAGCTCGGATGTCATATGTCACATCAACTTGAGGATCAGGTTTCAAAAGACAATTTTTTTCAAACTGCACTTCTGACTCTTAATTAGTTCAAGATTTCTAAGGACTTGCTGTAGCCTGGAGGTTTAAAAGATTTCACTCACCTTTGCTTGAACAGCTGACTCTGCACCCTGGGATATCAAGCTGGACTTCCAAAGAAGATTTAATGGAGTTTTCTGCTGCAGGAAGACATTTGAAGTTTTGGCCTCCAGCTTCCAAGACTTTCTCTAGAACTTTTTCCTGGTAATATTTCCTCTTTTGTCTAATCTTCTGAATCTGCTATCCAAGTCCGACTGTTTAGCTGAATTTTGTTTCTCAGTCTTCTGGCATTTGAGTGTTTCTCTGGATTCTCTGCAAAATCTTTGGTTTTTCCTCAAGCAGCCAAAATGTTGTAGGGAATTGGATACAGTTCAATAGTTCTGAAGAAGCACTCAGTCCCACATTATCCTACACCACACTCACTGGTCAGAACTTTACGGCCGTCCACACCAGCGGGATCTTCCAGTCCTGCTGACGGCTTATCCCTACCTCAGATCTCCCGGAGGCGAGGAGTGCATTCAATGGGAAACCCCATTGACAATGGCGGGACCAGAAGGCATCATCGCAGGCCAATGGCAGGCCACCTTTGTGGTGGATTGTCTGGAAAATCTCCACGCCCGCGCCAAAGTGCCCACGCCATCGTGAACGCCGTCGAGGTTCATGACGGCGCGAAACGGCCCCGATCCCGACCGATTCAGGCCCCGACAATGGGCTAGGATCGGGGCCGCGTCATCTACACGCGCCAGGCCTTGTCGCCGCGTAAAGGCGGCGCCGCATAGATGACGCGGCCGGCGCCGCATAACTGGCATCACCCGCGCATGCGCCGCATAACTGGCATCACCCGCGCATGCGTGGTTGCCATCCTCTCTGAGTCCGCCCCGCAAGAAGATGGCGGACGGATCTTGCGGGGCCGCGGAAGGAAGGAGGTCCTCCTTCAGAGAGGACGGCCCGACGATCGGTGGGCACCGATCGCGGGCCACCCCACATTTGAGGTACCCCCCGGTGCAGGATCCTCCCTCCCCCCCCTGCAGGCCGCCCCCCCAGGGTTCCCGCGCTGTTCCCGACGGCAGCGACCAGGTGTGGCCGCCGCCGGGGGGAACCCGCCGTTTTGGCCTGGCCTGAGAATAGCGGGGGTGCCGGAGAATCGCCATTTTGGGTGTCTCCGGCGATTCTCCGGCCTGCGGCCCGCGGAACTCGACGGGGCCGTTCCCGCCGGCTTGGGAGAATCGCGGGAGGGCGTCAGACCGGCGTCCCAGGAAATTTTGGCGGCCCAGGCAATTCTCCCAACCGGCGCGGGAGTGGAGAATCTCGCCCACTATGTACAGACAGTAAGTATATAGTGTAAATAAACAAGTTTTTAGGTAGATATCCTGATGTGTCTGTGTCTCTTCCTTGCTTGAATCATGGCTGAGTTCAACAGGAGTTCCCTAACAGCAAAATGATTTTCAAGGTTGGGACGTTGCGACAATGCATTATAAGCTCTTGCCTTTTCCTTTTTTTTTTCCTTCAGTCACCATAACATCCAGTTCCTGATTTCACAGATTGATGTTCCATTCTTATGCTCATCAGCCTCAGCCCCAAATGTCCCACAATCAAAGTGTCTCTTATATTATTTCATAAGAGTTGGTCATTGGTCATCAAGTGAGGCAACACCCCCCACCCATACCTTCCCCGGCATCTCTCACCACCCTGGCATCACTCCACCTCCCTCTCTGGCTCTGCTCACCACCAGCCTTACCCACCCCCACACACCACACACCACCCTCCATCTCCCCCAGTCAGGCCACCCCAGAGCTGGGTGGTGGAGAGAGGAGATTCTGAGCAGAGCTGGTGTGGGGGAGGCAGAGAGGAGGTGGTGAGCAGAGGCCATAAGGCTGGAATGGGGGTGGTGAGCAGAGCTAGATGTAGCGGTAGAGCAAGGAAGGTTAAGCACGTTGAGGATCACTGAGGGCATCCGGGGAGGGGGGAAAAGGCCAGGGGGGGGATGGTGAGGGTGGTGGGGTGGTGGGGAGAGTGGAACCATCGTGGGATGATTGTGGAATTGTTGGACACTTGTGACACATAAAAAAAACCTTGACCACAAGCAGCCTGACGCCTCTGTCACTTTCATCTGCAATGCGGCTCAACCTCCAAATCCTTGGCCCACCTCTCCAGGTATCTCCCCTACCTCCCTTCGCATGGCGGCCCACCTCTGTGGAGGGTATCCCCCCCCCCCACAGCCAAGTGTCCCCCACTCCCCGCAGAGCACTGAGTGGCAAGCCCAGTGCCCTTGGGATCTTTGCCTGTGAGCAAAGATGGCTAGTCACCTCCTCGGCCCCCCGCACAAGCCCTTCCACCAGGTTCACATTTTTATAAAGGAGTACTGATCAACGCCAATATAACCTTTTGCGAGGGAAGCCACTGAGGGAGGCCATTGGTTATGGGGTGGCTCCCATTAATTATATGGAACTGGGGCTTAAGTGATGACAATTGGTTTCTCGCCACGTTATGGCAAGATCCCGATTTCGCCTACTGGAGCAGGCCGGTTGCATCGCAAACTGTTTGGTGCCTGGCGCGGTTCTTGTTTTTGGCCTCTCCCTCTATTTACTGGCCTCGTTTCGCTTGCACGAGTCGCAACGAGACCAGAGAATTGCACCCAAGATTTTCAAATGGAATGAGTAATTCCCTTCTCAATCACTGAACAGGCCTCAACCACTCTTCCAGATTGTCTTTTGTGTCTGGATTCCTTGGCCGCCTCCCACTGGACAGTGGCTCCCACCCCCCCCCCCCACCCCACCCCCCGCCCACCCCCCCCAACCCCCCCCCCCCCCCCCCCCCCCCCCCCCCGCCCACCCCAGTGAGACAATGAGATTAATTTTCCTGAGTTGCCAATCCGAGAAGATGTGGCAATTGAGGCCCCAAATGTCCTGGAGCTGGTGAGTGCCGGAATATGGACTGTGTCCCTGCTCTGCCAAGATTTTATCTCATTTGTGTTCTGATCTGCATCTTTCTGAGGCCAACGACAGGCCCCACTGGATATGTCCCTGTTTTCCAGGTGTAGTACCTGGATGATATACTGTGCCTCCAGGCAGACAATGTCTTCAGTAAGTTCCCAGTTCAAGAAACTCACCCCTGAATAGACACCCTAACTATTCGCAGGTGCACAGGTTCGGATCAGGAGGTACATGATCCCGACCTGCTGTCGGTCAACAAAATGAGTCGGGCTGTGTGTTGGGGTGGGTTCCAATTGATGGGACAGAACCGTGGGTGGACCTATACCACATGGACTGCAGTGATTCAACAAGGCAGCTCACCGCCACCTTCTCAAGAGCAGTTAGAGATGGGCAATAAATGCTGGCCCAGCCAGTGTCACCCACATCTCAAGAATGAATTTAGAGAAATCCTGGTGTAGACCAGTAGAGGGGGTGGACCCACCGAGCAGCTTTAACTTACTGTGTGCTGTGTGGCCACGGCATGCTTCTTCCACATCCCCACCGCCAGCACCCCCACCAATAGCCACTC
The DNA here is from genome assembly GCF_047496885.1 of Scyliorhinus torazame. Taxonomy (NCBI): domain Eukaryota; kingdom Metazoa; phylum Chordata; class Chondrichthyes; order Carcharhiniformes; family Scyliorhinidae; genus Scyliorhinus; species Scyliorhinus torazame. Next base: position 155,381,622 of record NC_092721.1, on the reverse strand, counting down.
GAGGTGCAAATAAACCTTCCTTTGTTGGATAATCAAAAACAAGAGGCATAACTTTATAATCGTATCTAGGCCACTTAGGAGTGATGTCAGGAAGCATTTTTTTCACACAAAGCTGAATGGAAATGTGGAACTCACTCATGTCAAAAGAGTGTGGACACGTGGTCAAGTGAAACTTTTCAGGACTGGGATCGAGAGATTTTTGTTAGATAAGGGAGATGGAGTGAAGAACGGTAAATGATGCTGCGGTACAAATCATCTATCATCTGGTTCAATGACAAAACAGACTCGAGGGACTGAACCGTTTATTTCCGTTCTTATACCTTTGTCGCAGAATCTCCAAAGCTGCAATTTACATCAGTGTCAATGGTGTTGCCAGACTTCCTGCACCCATCTCACCTTTCAGTCCTGACACAGGTTTAACACAACTAGCAGCCTTCTGAGAGTTAGTAACTTCAGATAAGGGGTTGCTTTGTTTCGTGAACCCTGCTTAACCATATACGAAAGAATTGACCTCAGATTATAATGCAAGATGCATGATCAAATTTCTATGAAAATAAAAAAAGCACATTTTGCAGGTTCAAGTATTGCATGCCGAGTCTACTCTTTTTTAAATTAAATGTTTTTATTGATTTTCATGTTTTATGGCACATGGTTATCATTGCCAAGTCAAAGTTGTATTTTTTGCAAATTTCCATCGGAGGGGTGGAGGGGGGTTGCCACAGAGTGCGACATGTGTATCTACATCTGTTTTGTGATCTAGCACCCTCTGGCCCTGTTTTTGGGTCCCTGCTCCCCAGCTCTGCCACCCTACCTTCTGCCTTGCCAGTTTCTACCCCCCTCCCTCTCTTCTCCCCCCTCCCCTGCCTCCCCCCTCCTGCTCCTCTTCCTGCCCAAATCCTCTCCCCCAACTCTTTCCTTTACATTTTTATGACACACCTGTGCCTCCACGTTTTCAGGCAGTCCTCTTCCAACCCACAGATGGTGAATTTGATTTTCTCCTGGAGGAGGAATTCCAATAGGTCGGACAGCAGGTCTGCAGCTTTGGGTGCTGCTGCTGAACGCCAGCTAAGCAGGATTCTTCAGTGGGTGACTAACGAGGCAAAGGTTCGGGCGTTGCACTGTCTGTGTGGAGTTTACACATTCTCCCCATGTTTGCGTGGGTTTCATCCCCACAACCCAAAGATGTGCAGGGCAGGTGGATTGGCCATGCTAAATTGCCCTTAATTGGAACAAAAGTAATTGGTACTCTAAAAACATTTTTTAAAGATTAGGGCTTTGGCCTTCCTCCCCATGAAGAATTCTGGCTGGTCTGAAACCCCGAAGGCCGCCACTTCTGGGCATGGCTCCACCCTCACCCCCACAACCTTGGACATTGCCTCGAAGAAGGTTGTCCAGACCTCGTCAAGTCTTGAGCAGGCCCAAAACATGTGGGTGTGGTTGGCCAGGCTTCCCTGGCACCGTTCACATTTGTCCTCCACCTCTGGGAAGAACCTGTTCGTTCGGGTTTGATTAGGTGTGCTCTGTGCACCACCTTTAGTTGCATTAGGCTTAGCCCTGCGCACGTGGAGCTGGAGTTTGCCCTGATCAGTGCTTCGGCCCAGAGTCCCCACCCTACTTCTATTCCTAGTTATTCCTCCCATTTTTCTCCTGTCTAATTCAGCAGGGAGCGTGCCTCTTCCAACAGTTGCCGCTACAGGTCCCCGCAGTTCCCCCTCCTTAAGTCGCCTACAACCAACAGCTCCTCTACCAGGGAGTGTCCCGGCATCTGTGGATACGTCATTGTTTCCCTACGGAGGAAGTTTCTGATCTGTATGTGATGTAGTTTGTTCCCTTTGGGCAGTTGAAACCTCTCCATCAGTTCTTCTATCGTCGCTAGTCTATCGTCGGGTAAAAGTCACAAACTGTCAACATCCACCTGTCCTGTCTTCACCTTTTAAAGGTGGCATTCATTGTTGCTGGCGTGAACCTGTGATCGTTGCAGGTGGGTGCCATGCTCGACATTTCAGTCAGGCCGAAGTGTTGCCTTAGTTGGTTCCATGTCCAGAGCGTGGCTAACACCACTGGGCTTTTTGAATGTTTGACTGGTGGGGATGAGAGTGTTGTCGTGACTACGGCTCAGGAACTCTCCTCCATTCTCATCTATTCTGTTTCTGGCTCGTTCACCCATCCCCTCACTCTCTCCGCTGTGGCTGCCCAGTGGTAGTATTGTAGTTATGGGAGTGCCAGGCCTCCCATCTTTATTTTCCTTTAGGACCTTTTTGGGGATCCTTGGATTCTTCCCCCCGCCCCCACCCCCGCCCCCTCCCCCTCCCCGCCCCCCCTCCCCCTCCCCCCCAGGCACACACACACATACACACACACACACACACACACCACCACGATCAGTTTGTCTACCAAAGGCCTTGGGGATGTAGATCGGTAGGGATCTGAAGAGGAAGAGAAAAATGGGCAGCACGTTCATTTGATTGTTTGCACCCTCCCTGCCAGGGAGAGCAGGAGTGTATGCTACCTCAATGTTGGATTATATTACTACCCCTGGTAGCATGTTATATTATATTACTACCCCTGGCAGCATGTTATATTATTTGAAGTAATATATGTTACTCTTCTGTTTATGCCGAGATGTTCTTAACTTGATGATGAATACTCAGACTTCCGGGGGCGGCTATGCAGAGCTAGGTCGCATATTCGGTAGCTCCTGCTTGGAACGGACTTTTGGGCTCCTTTACAGGGCCCCCACGGCATTTGTTTGACATTTCCCGGTGTGGGAAGAAGACTGCAGCATTCCCCTGACAGTGTCCCCCAGGAATGTTATGTCTTTTGGCTGCCAGACCCGGCAGAAACAATAAAAGATTTGGCTTGAGCTGCAGCAATAGACAAAGGCCTCTTCCAGCATGCAGGCGGGGGAAGGGCAGGCTTAAAGCTGCAATCTGACTTGACTCTATCAAAGATGAATTCTAGCAGCTGTGAGGCGATCTGCCAGGGCCGTTGGGGAAGCAGGGACGAGGCTTCCGGTGGCGGCCATGGAGGAGTAGGTCGCGCATTCGGCAGCTCCCGTCTGGAACGGACTCTCAGACCTTTTTCAGGAGTTTCCATGGACTTTTTGGGGCAGACTGGTGAAGCGAATACTGCCAAAAGGATTCCCTCTCGACTTCCGGTTGCAGCTATGCGGAGCTAAGCCGCACGATTCGGCAGCTCCCGCTACCACGGACTTTCGGGCTCGTTAGAGGAGCCCCAACGGAACTTTTTTTTAACGCAGCCCGTGGGGAAGGGAAGAGAGAGGTCCCCCTCCAACTTCTATGAAACGGACCAGAAGTGTAACGGCCAAAGGAGCGGCACTGGAGCAACGGGAGAAGCGAGGGAAAGAAAACAAAATGGCGGTGGCCAGGGACAAAGGGGAGCTGCAGGAGTTCATCAAGCGCTGCTTCAAGGAGCAGCGCGAGGAAATGCGCAAGGAGATGTTGGCGCCTATGCTTTCGGCAATTGAAGGACCCGGGATCACCTAGAAGGCTCACGAAGCTAAGATCCAGGAGGTACAGAAAAGAGTCAGTCAGAACGAGGACGAGCTCGTGGGCCTGGCGGTGAGAGTGGAGCAGAACGAGACGCTAGACAAGAGGTGGGCGGGAAGACTCGAAGACCTGGAGAACAGGTCGAGGAGAAAGAATCTGCGATTCCTGGGTCTCCCTGAGGGAGTGGAGGGGGCTGATGCCGGGGCATATGCGAGCACGATGCTCGAGGCGATGATGGGCACGAAGGCCCCTTCAAGGCCGCTGGAGTTGGACGGGGCACATCGGGTGCTGGCGAAGAAGCCCCAGGCAAATGAGCCGCCAAGGGCGATGGTGGTGAGGTTCCACCGGTTCACGGACAGAGAGTGGGTCCTGAGATGGGCCAAGAAGGAGCGGAGCAGTAAGTGGGACAATGCAGAGATCCAAATATACCCGGACTGGAGCACGGAGGTTGCAAAGCGGAGAGCGGGTTTCAACCGGGCCAAAGCGGCGTTGTACCGGAAAGAAGTGAAATTCGGAATGCTGCAGCCAGCGCGACTGTGGGTCACATACAAGGGCCAACACTATTACTTCGAAACGCCTGAAGAGGCGTGGACCTTTGTACAAGCCGAAAAGTTGGACTCTAACTGAGGGTTTGTGAGGGTGGGGGGGATGTTTTGGGGTTTGATGTGTGATGGTTGTTGTATATAGGGGGTCAATCACGCGCAGGAAATGTTACATGGGCTGGGGGAGAGAGACAAGGCCGTGACAGGAGCTGCGCCAGAGGGGGCGGAGCGGGCTTTGAAAAGGCGGGAAGGGGAACGAAGGAATGCATATGGATTGGGAGACTCCCACGCGGGGAGGTCAATGGGACGGCGGGGGAAGCCGGGGTCAGCAGGCGTCAGCTGACTTACGGGAGTGACATGGGGGGAGCAAAAAAGCTAGACAGGGGTCTAGCGGGGGGAGGGGAGGGGGGAAAGGGGGGGGGGAAAAGGGTTGCTGCTGCACTGGCCGAAAGGGAATGGGACACAGAAGAGGTGGTCGGGACGGGGGTCCCCCCCTCTGGGGGTCTGGAGGGTGAGGGATGCGTGGACACGGGACTGGCCCAGAAAAGGAGATGGCTAGTCGGCGGGGTGTGGGGGGGGTGAGAGCCCCTCCAATCCGCCTAACCCGAACCCTAACCCTAATCCAATAACGTGGAATGTGAGGGGCCAGAATGGGCCGGTGAAGAGGGCTCGAGTGTTCGCGCACTTAAAGGGACTGAAGGCGGACGTGGCCATGCTCCAAGAGACACACCTGAAGGTGGCGGACCAGGTCAGGCTAAGAAAGGGATGGGTAGGACAGGTATTCCACTCGGGACTGGACGTGAAGAATAGAGGGGTGGCAATATTGGTGGGAAAGTGGGTGTCATTCGAGGCCAAGACTATTGTAGCGGACAATGGAGGGCGATATGTAATGGTGAGCGGTAGGCTGCAAGGGACGTGGGTGGTGTTGGTAAACGTATACGCCCCGAACTGGGATGATGCAGGATTCATGAAGCGCATGTTGGGGCGCATTCCGGACCTGGAGATAGGAGGCCTGATAATGGGAGGGGACTTCAATACAGTGCTGGATCCAGCACTGGACCGCTCCAAATCAAGGACTGGAAAGAGGCCGGCGGCGGCCAAGGTACTTAGGGGGTTTATGGATCAGATGGGGGGAGTGGACCCATGGCGGTTTGAAAGGCCGCAGGCCAGGGAATTTTCTTTCTTCTCCCATGTACACAAAGCCTACTCCCGGATAGATTTCTTTGTTCTGGGTAGGGCGCTCATCCCGAGGGTGGAGGGGACGGAGTATTCGGCTATAGCTGTTTCGGACCATGCCCCGCACTGGGTGGAACTGGAGCTGGGAGAGGAGAGGGACCAACGCCCGTTGTGGCGGCTGGATGTGGGACTGCTGGCAGACGAGGTGGTGTGTGGGAAGGTGAGGGGGTGTATCGAAAGGTACTTGGAGGCCAACGACAACAGGGAGGTGCGGGTGGGGGTGGTATGGGAGGCGTTGAAGGCGGTGATCAGGGGAGAGCTAATTTCCATTAGGGCTCATAGGGAGAAGACAGAGGGTATGGAAAGGGAGAGGTTAGTGGGGGAGATTTTGAGAGTGGACAGGAGATACGCAGAGGCCCCGAAGGAAAGATTACTTGGGGAAAGACGACGGCTCCAGACGGAGTTTGACCTGTTGACCACAGGGAAGGCGGAGGCACAGTGGAGGAAAGCGCAGGGGGCGACCTACGAGTATGGGGAAAAGGCTAGTCAGATGCTGGCACACCAGCATTTCCCTTGGGCAGCAAGGGAAATGGGGGAGTCAAAGATGGAAGGGGAGCCACGGTTCGGAGTGCGACGAAAATAAACAAGGTATTCAAGGCCTTTTATGACGAGCTGTACAGATCCCAGCCCCCAGCGGGGGAAGAGGGGATGAGACGATTCCTAGATCAGCTGAGATTCCCGAGGGTGGAGGAGCAAGAGGTGGCTGGTTTGGGAGCACCAATTGGGTTAGAGGAGCTGAGCAAGGGTTTGGGGAGCATGCAGGCGGGGAAGGCCCCGGGACCGGACGGATTCCCGGTGGAGTTCTACAGGAAGTATGCAGACCTGTTGGCCCCGCTACTGGTGAGGACCTTTAATGAGGCAAGAGAGGAGGGGACCCTGCCCCCGACAATGTCGGAAGCGACAATTTCTTTGATCCTAAAGCGGGACAAGGACCCACTGCAATGTGGATCGTACAGGCCGATCTCGCTCCTCAACGTGAATGCAAAGTTGCTGGCAAAAGTGCTGGCCACGAGGATCGAGGACTGTGTCCCGGGGGTAATCCACGAGGACCAGACGGGATTTGTAAAGGGCAGGCAACTAAACACCAATGTGCGGCGGCTCTTAAACGTGATAATGATGCCATCGGAGGAGGGAGAGGCGGAGATAGTGGCAGCTTTGACCGAGTAGAGTGGGAGTACCTCTGGGAGGTGCTGCGTAGTTTTGGGTTCGGGGTAGGGTTTATCAATTGGGTTAAGCTCCTTTACAGAGCCCCGATGGCGAATGTAGTGACGAACCAGCGGAGGTCGGAGTACTTTTGACTGTACCAAGGGACGAGGCAGGGGTGCCCCCTGTCCCTCCTGTTGTTCGCATTGGCGATCGAACCATTGGCCATGTCATTGAGGGAGTCTTATAAATGGAGGGGGGTGGTCCGAGGGGGAGAAGAGCATCGGGTGTCGCTATATGAGGATGACCTGTTGCTGTATGTGGCGGATCCAATGGAGGGGATGGTGGAGGTCATGCAGACTCTAAGGGAGTTTGGGGAGTTTTCGGGCTATAAGCTCAATGTAGGGAAGAGTGAGCTCTTTGTATTACAGGCGGGGGACCAAGAAAGAGGGATAGGGGACCTACCGCTGAGGAGGGCGGAGGGGAGCTTTCGGTATCTGGGGATCCAGATAGCCAGGAGTTGGGGGACCCTACATAAACTGAATCTGACGAGGTTGGTGGAGCAAATGGAGGAGGATTTCAAAAGATGGGACATGTTACCGCTCTCGCTGGTGGGTAGAGTGCAGTCGGTCAAAATGGTGGTCCTTCCGAGGTTTCTGTTTTTGTTTCAGTGCCTTCCCATCGTGATCACTAAGGCCTTTTTTAAGAGAGTAGGCAGGAGTATTATGGGGTTTGTGTGGGCGAATAAGACCCCGAGAGTAAGGAGAGGGTTCCTGGAACGCAGTAGGGACCGAGGAGGGTTGGCGCTGCCAAACCTGGGGAGCTACTACTGGGCAGCAAATGTGGCGATGATCCGCAAGTGGGTTATGGAGGGAGAGGGGGCGGCATGGAAGAGGATGGAGTCGGCGTCCTGTAAAAGAACGAGCCTGGGGGCGTTGGTGACGGCACCGCTGCCGCTCTCGCCGACAAAGTATACCACGAGCCCGGTGGTGGCGGCAACGCTAAGGATCTGGGGCCAGTGGAGACGGCACCGGGGTGCAATGAGAGCATCGGTGTGGTCCCCGATCAGGGGTAACCACCGGTTTGTCCCGGGGAAGATGGACGGGGGATTCCAGAGCTGGCATCGGGCGGGGATTGGAGGAATGGGGGAACCTGTTCATCGACGGGACGTTTGCGAGCCTAGGGGCACTGGAGGAGAAGTTCGAGTTACCCCCGGGAAATGCCTTTAGATATATGCAGGTGAGGGCTTTTGTGAGGCGACAGGTGAGGGAATTCCCGTTGCTCCCGGCACAAGAAGTTCAAGATAGGGTGATCTCAGGTGTATGGGTCGGGGAGGGCAAGGTGTCGGAAATACACCAGGAGTTGAAAGAAGAGGGGAAGCGCTGGTAGAAGAGTTGAAGGGTAAATGGGAGGAGGAGCTGGGGAAGGAGATCGAAAAAGGTCTATGGGTTGATGCCCTGGGTAGGGTTAATTCCTCCTCCTCGTGTGCCAGGCTCAGCCTGATACAATTTAAGGTGGTCCACAGAGCGCACTTGACGGGGGCGAGGTTGAGTAGGTTCTTTGGGGTAGAGGACAGATGTGGAAGGTGCTCAGGGAGCCCGGCGAACCATGTCCATATGTTTTGGTCATGCCCGGCACTGGAGGGGTTCTGGAGAGGAGTGGCGGGAGCAATATCTCAGGTGGTGAAAGTCCGGGTCAAGCCAAGCTGGGGGCTAGCTATATTTGGAGTAGTGGAGGAACCGGGAGTGCAGGACTCGAAAGAGGCCGGCATTCTGGCCTTTGCGTCCCTAGTAGCCCGGCGAAGGATCTTGCTCATGTGGAAGGAGGCGAAGCCCCCCAGCCTGGAGGCCTGGATAAATTATATGGCTGGGTTCATAAAGTCGGAGAGGATTAAGTTCGCCTTGAGAGGGTCTGCGCAGGGGTTCTACAGGTGGTGACAACCGTTCCTAGACTATCTCGCGGAGCGTTAGAGGCAGGTCGGTCAGCAGCCGCAGCAACCTGGGGGGGGGGGGGAGGGGGGGGAGGGGGGGGGGGGCGGTGGTGGAGGGGACGTCCTGGGAGGGGGGGGAGGGGGGGGGGAAAGGGGGGACTGCCTGGGAGGATGGATGAGCAAGAGATAACATGAAGGGTTGGGGAAACTGGCACGTACGGGTGAGGGCCAGTAAAGCTGTGTAAATATATCATTTTGCCATGTATATATCTTGCTCTGCGCGATTTCTGGTTTTTTTTGTTACGAGGGGGGGGTTAGTGTTTGTAAGGGAGAACAATTGTGTTAAAAAACTTTAATACATTTTTTTTTTAAATGATGATGAATACTCAAAGTCGTCTAATGAAAACAAATAATTTATTGAGTAACTAATCAATTAACTTGTGAGTTTGATTCTTTAATACTTTTACTAGCTATTAAATTGAACAAGATAGAACTATATTAAACTATGAATATTTATACTTGTACTCTGAGTTAACTCTACACCTCTGTTCTCTAGTCACAATACACATGAAGAGAAAGGTGGGAAAACAGATTGAGCCTGTTTTTATACCCCTGTTAGTGTTGCCCTCTAATGATCATTTAACTGTAATGACTATGCATTTACCCCTTCTGTACATACAGGTACAGAGATCACTACACTCAGCAGGTCCTTTTTCACTTCCTCCACCAGACTCATCAGGTTCCATTTGTGGATCCGTGTCCATTCGTGAGCAATTGAACCCCCAGTTGGCGGAATTTGTTTTGGGCTTGTTTTATGCCAAGTCGACTAAAGTTTGCCGGAGGAATTAGACTGTTGTATCACGTCAGCACTCCAACAATCCCATCCGGTAAGCATTTTGTATCCAGTAATCTGTATGAAATTCAAACCAAAATATATATGCAAGAAGTCAGCACTGACCTCTTTGAAAACTGTTACTTGTGCTGAACACTCAACAATACTTATAGTTTGAATCCCCCCCCCCCCCCCCCCCCCATTACGGGTTTACCCATGGTGGATGTGGTGGCCATTGGCCGCTGCGGGACCTTCCAGTCCTGACCAAGCATTTGGGCTTTAGCATGACTCTCACCTACCTCCTACCACCCCCCCACCCCCCCAAGCTGGAGAACACCAACAATGGGACCTGGAAAATCCTGGCCATTAACTCTGTTTTTCTCTTCAAAGATGCTGTCAAGCCTACTGAATCAACGTCAAGAAGGGGGGGGGCAGGAGATTCCATCAGCAGGAGGGGCTGGAAAACTCCCCCCTCAAATGTTTCAAGTCAAATATGACTTTTCAGTGAAGAAGTTTCATATCTGACTTGAAACATTCTCTTTCCACAGATGCAGCTCGACCTATTAATATAGCCTTACTGCAGTGCCTACGGCAACCACAGCATTCTGGTGATGCAGAGTGAAGGTGCTGAGTTCAGTTACATGGGCAGTCAAACTGCTCTTTCCTGGTTGGTGTTGGGCTTACTGTGATATTGTCAGCCTTGATGTTATTCACATCCTGCTGTAGGGTAACATGTAGTGATTAACCTTTGGAGGGATTAAAGGATAAATAAGGAGCAGTGTTATTTTCCTTAAAGCATGAATAATTGCTTTAATGCAAGCCTTCTACCCCTATGGCAGGAGGAATTCTTGCATTAGAGAGCTGCTGGCCAATCGGATGGCTGACATCTCTGTAGTACTCACTGCGCCAGTGGGAGAGCAAGTCACTGGCTGGATCTACAGGCAGTCCCCTCATACCAAGGAGCCCAGGTACCTTAAAGCTCGAGGATCGCAGCGAGGGGGGTGAGGAAGAAGGAGGTAAGGGGCCAGATCCAGGAGGCTAGCTCTGATGTATAAAGGTGGAGTGGTGAAATGACCTGCTGGTTCGGCCGCAATGGCAAACCTCCCCCTCACCTTGCCTTGCGTGACACCAACCATGCAGCTAAAGCAGCTGAGATTGCCGTATGTCGAGAGCTTCCACACATGGCTGTGCCAGCAGTGGTCGGATGAAGTCCTTAGGATTGCCCACTGAAGGGCCTCCATAGGTCCGAGGGCAGCCATGCTACCTGATGCCTGTCCCACTCTAGAATTTCAGTGGGATGACTACCCGTTGGATTTTATATCCAGCACCCCCCCACCCCCCACCTTCAAATCTGACCATAGAACCATAAAATTCCTACAGTGCACAAGGAGACCATTCAGCCCATCGAGTCTGCACTGGCCTTCTGAAAGAGCACCCTACCTAAGCCCACTCGCCTGCCCTATCCCTGTAACCCTACCTAACCTGCACCTCTTCGAACTGTGGGAGGAAACCGAAGCACTCGGAGGAAACCCACGCAGACACTGGGAGAACGTGCAAACTCCACACAGTCACTCAAGGCCGGAATTGAACCCGGGTCCCCGTGAGGCAGCAGTGCGAACCACTGTGCCACCGCACCACCAGAGCATGTCAGTGGAGTATAAGAAACAACACAGTGAAACAAAACTGAGAAAAAGTGATGAGGTGCAGGTTTCACTAACATTGTAATAATAATGTAACACCTTCTAAATATGCAACACATCACAATCATAGGTACAGACTGTTGATTCTTAACTGAATTGTCATTGAATTTCTACATCAAGATTTAATATTCATATTGCCTTAATGAATAGTTGTTACTAGACTGAAATATGATGGTGCTAATCCATGGGGTGTTCGAGTGATTTATACCCATGCTCTGCTTCATGGATCATGCATCAGCAGAGGTCAAGAATTATCTCAAAGTGAAGATCAGAGAAAAAGTAATTTTGCATTGCCGTCACTCCTGCTCCTGATTAATTCAGTGGCCTTGTTGGAAATGGCGTGTGTGCATGTGATAGATCAGGTTTGTTTGTAAAATACCACTGTTGTTTTCATAGCAATACGGCATTTTCTTTACGTAGATCAATTGCCTTTTGAACTGAAACCTGTGACTTTCTGGCTCTTTATAGGTTAACATGCCAAGGTTTTGATAACTAAACTCTCATCAGGTGTGAATCCAGTTCTGTGGAATTCTGGAATGCCCACCATTTTCTCCCATCCCTCAGCAGATGGATAATAACATATACATATAGGCTGCCATGACTTGGTCAGATTGATTGACAAGTGAAATAATTTACAAAAGTAGATGGCACAACCAAATGCAGGTGCGATACAATAATCAAATTTACTCAATACAGGAACTATTTTTCTGCCTAAATCATGAGAAAAGATTTTGAAAAAGTATTGGTGAAAGTCACATTCAGACCAATTCTTTGGGAGTGCCTCGTGACCTGTATTAACAGAAGATTAAAAGAGACCTGAGAGACCCTGCACAAGTGCACGGTCTTTCCTTCAAGGATTGACTGATTTATTTTCAAAACTCAGAGAATCAAATTCTTAACAAATTTTAACACTTGGAAGAATGAGGTGGTAATTATATGAACTGAGGCTTCCAGAGAGCCTACAAACCATAGATAGCAGCAGGTCTTTGCACAATCTCGCTCTCTCAATGCTGTCTGTTGTGCCTGCTTTGCAGAATCATTTTCTTGAAGGCTTGATCTTTCGGGTAGTCACCTTCGGTCATTGCATTGGCTAAAGATGTTGGATTCCTTCTTCAGTTTGTTTTACTTCCTGTAGCCATGTTACCTAAGAATTGCAGCATCACTTCCTGATCTACAAATAAAATGCAAGAATGAAACATTACAATTAGTTTCCTTAATAAGCATGACTGCTGAGTACTCTGTGTGAATATATTATGGATATATTTTGTTTGCATTTCTTCTGGCAGAATCAGCCTATTTGTCATCCTGGGACAGTAATGGTTAGATTGATTTACAAGAGTCATATGGAAATCACTTTCCTCTCTACTACAACTTGTTTATCTCTTGGCCTTGATTCATAGTCTGTCAGCACTGTTTCATTGCTGGAGTTGGGGCGTAAAGATAGAGAAAGGAAAGCACACAAAGCAAATCTCATTTTGTGGTACATCTGTGAGAGCTCAATGAAAAGTACTCAGAAGAACAAAGGGACTTGGGAGTCCTTGTTCAAGATTCTCTCAAGGTTAAAGTGCAGGTTTAGTCGGCAGTTAGGAAGGCAAATGCAATGTTAGCATTCGTGTCGAGTGGGCTAGCACAGTAGCACAAGTGGATAGCACTGTGGTTTCACAGCACCAGGGTCCCAGGTTCGATTCCCTGCTGGGTCACTGTCTGTGTGGAGTCTGCACATTCTCCCCGTGTCTGCGTGGGTTTCCTCCGTGTGCTCTGGTTTTCTCCCACAGTCCAAAGACGTGCAGGTTAGGTGGATTGGCCATGATAAATTGCCCTTAGTGACCAAAAAGATTAGGAGGGGTTATTGGGTTACAGGGATAGGGTGGAAGTGAGGGCTTAAGTGGGTCGGTGCAGACTCAATGGGCCGAATGGCCTCCTTCTGCACTGTATGTTCTATGTCCTAATACTAGAGCAGGGATGTACTTTTGAGTATTGTGAGCAGTTTTGGGCCCCTATCTGAGGAAGGATGTGCTGGCCTTGGAAAGGATCCAGGGGAGGTTCACAAGAATGATCCCTGGAATGAAGAACTTGTCGAATGAGGAACGGTTGAGGACTCTGGGTCTGTACTCGTTGGAGTTTAGAAGGATGAGGGGTATCTTATTGAAACATACAGGATACTGCGTGGCCTGGATAGAGTGGACGTGGAGAGGATGTTTCCACTTGTTGGAAAAACTAGAACCAGAGGGCACAATCTCAGACTGAAGGGACGGTCCTTTAAAACAGAGATGAGGAGGAATTTCTTCAGCCAGAGGATGGTGAATCTGTGGAATTATTTGCCGCAGAAGGCTGTGGCGGCTAAATCACTGAGTGTCTTTAAGAGAGAAATAGATAGGTTCTTGATTAATAAGGGGATCAGGGTCTATGAGGAGAAGGCAAGGCGAATGAGGCTGAGAAAAATATCAGTCATGATTTGTGGTAGTCACCACTAGTAGTATTATATGTATTACGGTAAGACACGTATAATAGAGGTACATGGGTAAATCCCTGCCTGCTGGCTCCGCCCAGTAGGCGGCGTATAAATGTGTGTGCTCGCCGGTGCTGCTCCCATTCTGGTTCCAGCTACAGGAGGTACAACATCTTTGCTCAATAAAGCCTCGATTATTCCACTACTCTCGTCTTTGTGGTTATTGATAGTGCATCAATTTATTGAGCAAAGATTTTTAAAACGATGGATCTTCGCATCAAGCCTGATCGCCTGCAGCTGAGCCCTCAAGCAGCCAATGCTACGTCCGCTTTTGACCACAGGCTAGCCTTCTTTGAAAGCTACCTCCGAACATCCGCTGAGGAACCCTCGGACTCGCAGAAGCTCCAAGTCCTTTATTCACGGGTGAGCCCTGACATTTTTCCTCTCATCCGGGATGCGTCCACTTACTCCGAAGCGATGGAGCTCCTGAAGGGACATTACGTTAGGCCAGTCAACCAACTATACACCAGGAACCTACTGTCCACGAGACTGCAACTACCTGATGAGTCTCTGGACGATTTCTGGCATGCCCTGCACATCCTGGGGAGGAACTGTGACTGCCAGGCAGTTTAGGCAGTCCAGCACACAGATCATTTAATCTGAGACGCCTTCGTTACGGGCATGAGGTCTGCGTACATCCGCCAGCGCCTACTCGAAGGGGGTACGCTTGATCTTGCGGGAACTAGGCAGCTCGCAAACTCGTTAGAAGTGGCCTCCCGTAATGTCCAGTCGTCCGCCCCCGACCGCGCAGCACCCTCGTGGGCATCGTGGGGCCCACCAGCTGCCTACTCTAGCTCACCGTAAGCCTGCGCCGCGCGGCAGCCAGCCAACCCTGGGGGGCCCAAGTGCTACTTTTGCAGGCAGAACAAACACCCCCGGCAGCGCTGCCCGGCGCGGAGCGCGACCTGCAACGGATGTGGAAAGAAGGGACACTTTGTTTCTGTTTGCCAGGCTCGGTCGGTCGACGCTGTTTCCAGGCCCGGCGTTCCTGCACCCCCCACGTGCGACCCAGGGGTGCCGCCATTTTCCTCCTCGCAAGCCACGTGCGGCCCGTGGGTGCCGCCATCTTTGATGCCGCCCGCCATGTGCGCCCAGTGGGCGCCGCCATCTTCAACGCCATTTTGGACGGCGCCTCAGGACCCCTGCTCGCCTGGCCGTTCATCGCCTGCCGCTATCTCCCCCACCGCTGACCAGACCGGGATCTCCCAGCATCTGCCGGTGCTTGCCTCGATCACCTTGGATCAGTCACGGCACCACAACCTCGCGACCGCAATAACGACGGTGAAAATCGATGGGCACGAGACGACCTGCCTTTTTGACTCCAGGAGCACAGAGAGCTTCATCCACCCCACGACGGTAAGGCGCTGCTCCCTTGCGGTACACCCCATCACCCAGAAAATCTCCCTGGCCTCCAGATCCCATTCCGCGGAAATCCGGGGGTACTGCATCCCGACCCTCACCGTCCAGGGCATAGGGTTTAGCAACTTCCGGCTCTACATCCTCCCCCACTTCTGCGCTGCCCTGTTACTCGGCCTGGACTTCCAGTGCCATCTCCAAAGCGTAACCTTAAAATTCGGCGGACCCCTACCCCCCTCACCGTATGCAGCCTCACGACCTTTAAGGTCGATCCACCTTCCTTGTTTGCGAACCTCACCCCGGATTGCAAACCCGTCGCCACCAGGAGCAGACAGTACAGTGCCCAGGACAGGACCTTCATCAGGTCGGAGGTCCAACGGCTTCTGCGGAAAGGGGTAATTGAGGCCAGCAACAGCCCCTAGAGAGCTCAAGTGGCAGTAGTAAAGACTGGGGAGAAGCACAGGATGGTCATTGACTACAGTCAGACCATCAATCGGTACATGCAGCTCGACGCGTACCCCCTCCCACGCATGTCTGACATGGTCAATCAGATTGCGCAATATCGGGTCTTTTCCACAGTGGACCTGAGGTCCGCCTACCACCAGCTCCCCATCCGGCCGGAGGACCGCCAATACACTGCCTTCGAAGCAGATGGCCGCCTCTATCACGATCTTAGGGTTCCCTTCGGCGTCACTAATAGGGTCTCGGTCTTCCAGCAAGATAACGTCACCATCTGCAGCCACGATGAGGAGGACCACGACGCTAACCTCCAAAAATTCCTCCAGACCGCCAAACTCCTTAACCTCACGTACAATCAGGAGAAATGCGTGTGCCGCACAAACCGCATAGCCATCCTTGGCTATGTCGTGGAAAATGGAGTCCTAGGGCCCGACTCCGACCGCATGCGCCCCCTCATGGAACTCCCCCTCCCTCACTGCCCCAAGGCCCTGAAACGATGCCTGGGGTTTTTCTCCTACTATGCCCAGTGGGTCCCTAATTATGCGGACAAGGCCCGCCCACTCATTCAGTCCACAGTTTTTCCCCTGACAGCTGAGGCCCGCCAGGCCTTCAACCGCATCAAGGCAGAAATCGCCAAAGCCACGATGCACGCGGTCGACGAATCCCTCCCCTTTCAGATGGAGAGTGATGCATCGGATGTAGCTCTGGCCGCCACCCTCAACCAGGCGGGCAGACCCGTGCCTTCTTTACCCGCACCCTCCATGCCTCCGACATTCAGCACTCCTCTGTCGAAAAGGAGGCCCAAGCCATTGTGGAAGTTGTGCGTCATTGGAGGCATTACCTGGCCGGCAGGAGATTCACTCTCCTCACTGACCAACGGTCAGTTGCCTTCATGTTCAATAACACACAGTAGAGCAAGATCAAAAATGACAAGATCTTGAGGTGGAGGATCGAGCTCTCCACCTAAAATTATGAGATTTTGTATCACCTGGGGAAGCTCAACGAGCCACCTGACGCCATATCCCGCGGTACATGTGCCAACGCATGGGGTCTCCATTATGACCTCTGCCACCCGGGGGTCACCCGGTTCTTCCATTTCATCAAGGCCCGCAACCTGCCATACTCCATTGCGGAGGTCAGGACTGTCACCAGAGACTGCCAGGTCTGCACAGAGTGCAAGCCGCACTTCTACCGGCCAGATCGAGCACACCTGGTGAAGGCCTCCCGCCCCTTTGAGCGCCTCAGCATGGACTTCAAAGGGCTCCTCCCCTCCTCCGACCGCAACACGTACTTTCAGAATGTGATCGATGAGTACTCCCGGTTCATTTCGCCATCCCATGCCCCAATGTGACTTCCTCCACGGTCATTAAAGCCCTCCACAGCATCTTAACTCTGTTCGGTTTCCCCACCTACATCCACAGCGATTGGGAATCCTCTTTTATGAGTGATGAGCTGCGTCAGTTCCTGCTCAGCAAAGGCATCGCCTCGAGCAGGACGACCAGCTACAACCCTTGGGGAAATGGGCAGGTGGAGAGGGAGAACGGGACGGCCTGGAAGGCCGTCCTGCTGGCCCTGCGGTCTAAATGTCTCCCGGTCTCCCGCTGGCAGGAGGTCTTCCCCGACGCACTCCACTCCATCCGATCGCTCCTCTGCGCCGCGACTAACGAGACCCCTCATGAATGTCTCTTTGCCTTCCCCAGGAAGTCCACCTCCGGGGTCTCGCTCCTAACATGGCTGACAGTTCCTGGACCCGTCCTCCTTCGCAAGCATGTGCGAACCCATAAGTCGGACCCTTTGGTCGAAAGGGTCCACCTCCTACACGCGAACCCACAGTACGCCTACGTGGCACACCCCGACGGGCGCCAGAACACAGTCTCCCTCCAGGACCTGGCACCCGCTGGATCCCCACCCACGGCCCCCGACCTGACACCCCCCCCCCCCCCCCCAGTTGCCTCATTCACCCCTACGCCACTCCCCCTCCCGCAGCGATCCTAACCGCAGCCCCCACCCCAGGAGGATCCGTCCTCCCCATTGGTTCCACTCAGGGGTGACGAAGACGAGGACAACACGCTCCCGGAGTCTCAGGTGACCAAGTCGGCGCCCACATCACCACCAGGACTGAGGCGATCGCAGAGGAGGGTCAAGGCCCCCGACAAACTGAACTTGTAATTCTTTTTTCCATCACCCCTGCCGGACTCTTTTTTTAACAGGTGGTGAATGTGGTAGTCACCACTAGCAGTATTATATGTATTACGGTAAGACACGTATAATAGAGGTACATGGGTAAATCCCAGCCTGCTGGCTCCGCCCAGTAGGCGGTGTATAAATGTGTGTGCTCGCCGGTGCTACTCCCATTCTGGTTCCAGCTACAGGAGGCACAACATCTTTGCTCAATAAAGCCTCAATTATTCCACTACTCTCGTCTTTGTGGTAATTGATAGTGCATCATGATTGAATAGCAGAGCAGACCCGATGGGCCAAGTGGCCTAATTCTGCTCCTATGTCTTCTGGTCTTATGGTCTGAGCAACAAAACTATGTAGCTTTCGTCTATTTTCATTTAAAAAAATTTAGTGTATCTAAACAATGCTGAGATGTAAGGTAATAATGTAGTTAAGTAATCCAATGATAAATGATGATAGAGGTGTTCTGCAATAGCTCACTTGGTAAACATATCATGTAATGTAGTACAAAACTGTACACACCAGGAAGGCATCAGACTAAGTGAGTTGATATCAGGGAGGGCGGCTGTGGGATTACAGGAACTGACCCCATTATTCTCTAGACCAGGGAGAAGAAAATACTCGTCACAGTTCCCATTCCCAAATGTCCACAGAAATCCATGCTGGAATTACACATACATTAATGTTAGACAAGGACATGATCAGGATCAGTTGTGGTGACCCAACAGTTAAATCAACTCATCTTATAGAATCACAATTGAAGCTTGATCCATCATCGTCAAAAAGGAACAGTAAGAAGTCTTACAACATCAGGTTAAAGTCCAACAGGTTTGTTTCAAATCACTAGCTTTCGGAGCACTGCTCCTTCCTCAGGTGAATGGAGAGGTAGGCTCCAGAAACATTTACATAGACAAAGTCAAAGATGCAAGACGACACTTTGAATGCGAGCATTTGCAGGTAATTAAGTCTTTACAGAGCCAGAGAGAGGGGTAATCCCAGGTTAAAGAGGTGTGAATTGTCTCAAGCCAGGACCGTTGACAGGATTTCACAAGCCCAGGCCAGATGGTGGGGGATGAATGTAATGTGACATGAATCCCAGGTCCCGGTTGAGGCCGCACTCATGTGTGCGGAACTTGGCTATAAGTCTCTGCTCGGCGATTCTGCGTTGTCGCGCGTCCTGAAGGCCGCCTTGGAGAACGCTTACCCGGAGATCAGAGGCTGAATGCTTTCAACTATGAAGTGTTCCCCGACTGGAAGGGAACATTCCTGCCTGGTGATTGTTGCGCGATGTCCGTTCATTCGTTGGCGCAGCGTCTGCATGGTCTCGCCAATGTACCACGCTTCGGGACATCCTTTCCTGCAGCGTATGAGGTAGACATTCAGCCTCTGATCTTCGGGTAAGCGTTCTCCAAGGCGGCCTTTAGGACGCGCGGCAACGCAGAATCGCCGAGCAGAAACTTATAGCCAAGTTCCGCACACATGAGTGCGGCCTCAACCGGGACCTTGGATTCATGTCGCAATACATTCACCCCCCACCATCTGGCCTGGGCTTGCAAAGTCCTATCAGCTGTCCTGGCTTGAGACAATTCACACCTCTTTAACCTGGGGTTACCCCTCTCTCTGGCTCTGTAAAGACTTAATTACCTGCAAATGCTCGCATTCAAAGTATCGTCTTGCATCTTTGACTTTGTCTATATAAATGTTTCTGGAACCTACCTCGTCATTCACCTGAGGAAGGAACAGTGCTCCGAAAGCTAGTGATTTGAAACAAACCTGTTGGACTTTAACCTGGTGTTGTAAGTGAAAATGCTGATCATTTGCCCCAACTTGTCCTGGCTTGTAGACTCTGGTATGTACGATGACTGATACATTGCTTGTGTTTCTTCTTGTACTGTCGATACAGTAATTGACTTTTTGCGTTCAATTGTCACAGCTACAATGTGACAGAAATAAAATCGATCATATTTTCATGCAGGGAATAATGGAGCCATACCTTTAATTGGAAGAGACGCCAGGTAACTTTGCATTGCTTTAGGTTCTAGGGACTTTAATATTTTGGAAAAATCCAAATTAAAGTTTCCATACTCTCTGGCATATGTTGTTGGCTGTTTTCTGCTCTCTTGGTTTCTGATGTGTGCTTGAGTCACACTGGGCACTGTAATAATTCCAAAATAGGAGAATTTTAAACAGATTTTAGGAGTGAAAAATCATGATTTTTTTAATATGTCTGTCAACATTGATGGAGCCTGCTTAAAAGAATATGGGTCACTGAAATATCCGCTTAATAAAAATCTTTCTTAGAAAATAGTTGCATTGCTTTGAGCACAGAGGGAGGGTAGCTGGTTGCACATTGTCATTTGGAAAGCCCCGCATGATAGTTGTGGTCATACTGGTAGGTGGAACGGAAAAAGAATTTGCATTTATAGTGCGTTTTTCACAAACTCAGGACCTTCCAAAGAACTTACAGCCAATAAAGTACTCTTGAAGTTTGGTCGCTATTTTATTTTGAGAAACCTGGCAGCTATTTCTGTTCACCAAGGTTTTGCCTGGCCTCCAAATGTCTACCAACCCTCTGCCATTGGACCAAGGTTCTGCTCTGCATGTCAAAACCACATGCTGGTGGGCGTGCAATGGCCACCCCCACCCAGTAAAATAATTCACCCACAGGCATCTTTCACGTGTCAAAATGCAGTTTGAGACCTGCAATTAGGGCGACAAGGTGGCACAGAAGCACTGCTGCCTCACAGGGCCAGAAACCTGGGTTCGATTCCGACCCTGGATGGCTGCCTGTGTTGAGTTTGCACATTCTCCCTGTGTCAGCGTGGGTTTCCTCCAGATGCTCTGGTCTCCCCCACCCCCACAGTCGAAATATGAGCAGCTCAGGTGAATTGGTCATGATCAATGAGTGAGGTTACAGGGGTAGGGTGGGTGAGTGGGCCTAGATAGAGTACTCTTTGGAGTGTCACTGCAGACTCGAATGGCCTCCTTCTGCACTGTATGGATTCTTTGGACTTTCATGGACACCCCAACAGTGACAGACCAGAGCACTGAACCGTCATCATAGCTCAGGAACACAGGCACCTTGACATCAGACATTTCAACGCCAAAGTTGGAAAGGACGTGAATCTCTGGAAGGCAGTGATTGGCTGATACGCAAGGAAGGTGTGGGGAAAGCAAAATCCAAAGGAGTTCTCCTCTTGACATAAGTTCTCCTCTAGAGCATGACCCTGTCATAACCAATACCCTGTCCACCAGCAGGAGAAGCACAGGACCTCATGGCAACATCTATATGTCAGCCTACTTGTGACACTAATAAGATTATTATTATAGTCTAAACACTGGCATCTGCTTTGCTACATTATTGGTTGAGGAGGGAATGCAGAGATGCTCACATCACCCATGGTATGACAGGTACCCACAACTGCTGGACTGATCACCACTTCATCCAATCAACCTTCTCCATCAGCAGTGAGATAATGACCAATCTGTTCTTCTGGAGGAAACTTTGGCTAAGGGCTGAATATTGTCAAGGGCAGCAGGTTGGATCCACAACTCTTCTTCACAATAGTGCCATGGGACGTTTCACTTCAACCTGAGGGAGTGGGAGGGAGACAAGCCCTTTGTTTCCCATCTCATCTGAAAGATGGCACCTCTGACAGTGCAGCACTCTCAGTGCTGTACTGGAGTGTCAGCCTAAATTTAGTCCTCAAGACTCAGACAGGATTTGAACTCATGACTTTCTGATTCAGAGGTGAGAGCCAAGCTGACGCCGGAGGGTGTGGTCTGCTTTGACTCCAAGCTTTGAATAATGATTTCCAGGCAACTGTCAGCCTCAACATTTTTAGAAACGAATGATGAGCGAAAGGAAGATGGGGTAGAGAACCAAAAATAAAAGGTAAACTAAGCAGCGTGACTGTTACCACGCCCCCCCCCCCTTCCCTGCCCTCTACACCATGATTCTAGAGTAAATGCAGTGACACTATCAAAGATGTGTTGAACCATTCTCACCTATTCCTTTTGCCGCAATGTCCCAGTGTTTATTACTGCCATATCGGGTGGTGCAGACAGCAGTCCCAGGTTTTTGAGTTTGTTTTCTGGAACGATGTTGCTTATCTGTGAAAGGAGGACTTTGCTCATCTGGTCTGCGTATATTGGGTAGACAGGGGGGACATTTCAGTGACTCTGGAAAAAAATTGAAACAGTTGAAATGGAAAAACTCCATCTACAAGTTTGCTGACAACACGACCGTAGTGGGTCAGATCTTGAACAATGATGAGTCAGAATCCAGGAGGGAGATAGAGAACCTATTGGAGTGGTATAACAGCAATCTCTCCCTCAATGTCAACAAAACTGAAGAGGTGGTCATTGACTTCAGGAAGCAAAGTATCGTACACATCCCTGTCTGCATCAATGGTGCCGAGGTGGAGATGGTTGACAGCTTCAAATTCCTAAGTGTGCATATGACCAAGAATCTGCCCTGGTCCACACACGTCAATGCTACGACCACGAAAGCACAACAGCACCTATACTTTCTCAGGAAACTGTGGAAATTTGGCATGTCCACATTTACTCTTACCAACATTTACAGATGCGCCATAGAAAGCATCCTATCAGGTTACACCACAGCCTGGTAAGGCAACTGCTCGGCCCAAGACCATAAGAAATGTCAGAGAGTTTCCCACCTCCCGCTCTCTTGGGAAAGTGAGCAGCATAATCAAAGACACCTCCCACCTAGCTTATTCACTTCTTCCATCGCGCAGGAGATACAAAAGTCTGAGAACACGCACTAACAGATTCAAAAATAGCTTCTTCCCGCTGTTACCAGACACCTAAATGACCCTCTTATGGACTGATCTATCTCTTCACACATGTTTCGCTACTGAGTAGTGCGACACTCCTGTATGCTTCACCCGATGCCTGTGTCTATGTATTTACATTGCGTATTTAGGGTTGCCTTATTTTTTTTCATGTAGGGAATGATCTGTTTGAACTGTACGCAGAACAATACTTTTCACTGTACCTCGGTACACGTGACAATAAACAAATCCAATCCCATCCAACTGTTATTATTCACATAGCATTTCTTCCATATCTTTGTGTATGAGTTTAAAATTTTCTCCATGCAAGACTTTGAGATCCCTCCCCCAACAAAATGCTCCCTTCATTGTCCTTTATCGCAGTACCAGACCAAACCCGAATTTATATTAGGAAACCTGACAAGAAACCTGAACAATTTTTCAATTTGTAAAACTATGAGGAAAGGATACTTCAATCTCAGGAGTGAGTCCACTGACAAATGGGGATCTTTTATATTAAAACACACTTTATTATTAATGCAAGATTAAACCCATTAATGTCATAGAAAATAGCTCTAAAATTAAAAATTCTTAAAATGAAAGGAAGAACTATAACTACCAACTTCTACCTTCTCTGTTACCAATTCAACAAAGCCGATTCTAGGTCAAAAGCTACTTATAAATAAAGTTAGTAAACATAGGGACACTTGCTGTGTGATTGTGTAGAGGTTGTCTTTCAGAAAAGGAGAGAGACCCTTTCAGGTACAACCTAAAAATCTTTCTGTCTTTGTCAGACCAAAAAAAACTGCAACTGTTTGCTACAGATCTGGCTCCTCTCATTAATTACAAAATCATTATCCCACCAGTCTCATGACCACCTTAACCAAGGCTAAACACAATGGCTGGGATTCTCCGAGCCCGCGCTGGGTCCGAGAATCGGCGGGGAGGCGCAAGAATCCCGCCACGCCGCTCCGGCGCCGGCCCGCCGATGCTCTGGCAACTGGAGCATCACCACCAATCGCGCCCACGCGGTCGCTGCGGCGCCGGTCGAGGGCTGCTGAAAACTCAACAGGCCGAGTGCCCGCCGGCGTGGTTTACATATGGTCCCACCCGGCGGGACCTCGGCGTTCTGGCTGCGGGGACCATCCTGGTGGGAGGGCAGGGGATCCGACTACGGGGGTGGGACTCCACTGTGGCCAGGCCCGCGATTGGGGGCTATCGATCGGCGGGCCTGCTCCTTCCGGAGGGGGCCTATGTTCCTCCACGCCGGGCCTCTGTAGGGCTCCACCATGTTACCCAGGGGCCGGCACGTAGATGGCAACCACGTGCATGTGCCGGCGCGGAGACGACTGTGGCGCACATGCGCAGACCCGCGCCAGCCTTGTAGGGCCAGTTTTTGGCATCGGAGCAGCGCACACCACTCCGGAGCTGTTCTAGCCCCCGAGGAAGAGGAGAATGACTGGGCCTGGAGACCCGTTGACACCGGCGTCGCTCACGCCGGTTTTGACGCTGGCGTCAACACTTGGCCGCGATATCGGTGACACCCGGCCAATGTCTCAAATGACCTACACCCCAGGGAACCATCCAAAATACATGGGCCGGGATTCTCCGATATCCCAGCCAAGTGTTGACACGGGCGTCAAAACCGGCGTGAGCGACGCCGGCATCAACGGGCCTCCAGGCCCAGTCATTCTCCTCTTCCTCGGGGGCTAGAATGGCACCGGAGTGCTGTGCGCTGCTCCGGCACCGAAAACCGGCCCAACACGGCCGGCACGGGACCACGCATGTGCGCCACGGCCATCTCCGCGCTGGCGCATGCGCGTGGCTGCCGTTTCCACGCCGGCCCCCAGGCAACATAGGCCCCCCCCCGGAATAATCGCGCCCGCCAATCGGTAGCCCCCGATCGCGGGTCTGACCACCGTGGAGCCGCCCCCCGGAGTCGGATCCCCCCGCCCCCCCACCGAGGTCCCGCCGGGTGGGACCATATGTAAACCACGCCGGCAGGACTTGACGGAACTCGGCAGGCACTCGGCCCATCGAGCGTGGAGAATCGCCACAGAGTCCACTTTCAACGGCCCCTAACCAGCGCCGCAGCGGGCGCGGTTGGTGCCCGGCGTGGCGAGATTCTCATGCCTCCCCCCCCCGGCGATTCTCTGACAGGCTCGGAGAATCCCGGCCCATAAACCCCATACAGGTAAACAAGTATAGGGTTGGAATGAATGTTTATCTCTCTTTTATGGCACCTTGATTGCAGCCTTAGCAGACACAGAGATTAGTCTAGGATCTTTAATACTATTACTGTAACAGATATATATATACCTTAACCCAGGATTTTAATAACATTACTGCAATAGATATATAATACAATCTAGATACAAATTTCATACATTCATCACAGGGTATCCATACCTAGCAGCGCTGTTCACAAGAATGCCTATTATCTCCTGAACATGATATCA
Organism: Scyliorhinus torazame; assembly: GCF_047496885.1. Lineage (NCBI taxonomy): Eukaryota > Metazoa > Chordata > Chondrichthyes > Carcharhiniformes > Scyliorhinidae > Scyliorhinus > Scyliorhinus torazame. The sequence continues at coordinate 155,356,970 of NC_092721.1, read as the reverse complement.
GCCGTGTTATAGAAACGGTGCCACAGTTCACTGCTTTAACAATATATATGAACCATAGGTCTATCCGTTGTGCTGCTTGTTCTACACTCTCAGTAATTACAACTTTTTTAAAGTATCATTGTTCAATAAATTTCCAACAGTTTTACAAAGCACAACACCCCCACACCAACCCCCCAGCCCACCCAGCAACCCCCCCCAAACAGTCAACGGTTACCCATTCCCGAAAATGCATGATGAACAAACCCCAACAATTGTAGAACCCCTCATTCACCCTCCCCCTCCCCCCCGCCTTCCCGCCCTCAGCACAAACTTCATCTTTTCCAGGGTCGGAAACCCCAGCAGGTCCTCCCACCATGCCGAGGCACAGGGTGGAGAAGCTGACCTCCACCCCAACTTAACCCACCTGCGAAGGCTAAAACATCTACCCCTGCGCCAGTCTGCAGCTCTGGCCAATCCGGCATGCTTGAAATGGCTTCTAGGGGGCCAGGCTCCATGTCCACGTGTAAAAACCCCCAAATGGTGCTGAACACAGTCCTCCAAAACCTTTCCAGCTTCAGGCAGGACCAAAATATATGTACATGATTCACAGGGCCCTTCCCATGTCGTTCACAGACATCTTCCAGTCCCTTGAATAGCCGGCTCATCCTAGACTTTGCGAGGTGCACCCTGCACACTACCTTCAGCTGTATCAGCCCCAGCCTCGCGCACATAGTCGAGACATTTACCCTCTATAGCATCTCGCACCATGGACACTCCTCCAGCATCATGGTAGCACAGTGGTTAGCACCAGTGCTTCACAGCACCAGGGTCCATGGTTCGGTTCCTGGCTTGGGTCACAGTCTGTGCGGAGTCTGCACGTTCTCCTCGTGTCTGCGTGGGTTTCTTCCGGGTGCTCCAGTTTCCTCCCACAGTCCAAAGACCTGCAGGTTAGGTGAATTGGCTATGCTAAATTGCCCTTAGTGGCCAAAGAGGTTGGATGGGGTTGCTGGGTTACGGGGCGGATGTATGGGCTTAAGTGGGGTGCTCTTTCCAAGTGCCGGTGTAGACTCGATGGGCCGAATGGCTTTCTTCTGCATTGTAAATTCTATGTCTAACTCTTCCTCTCACTTTGCCTTAACCCCCTCCATGGACACCCTGTCCTCCTCCAAAATCCTCCTGTAAATAGCCGAGGTGACAACTCCACCCCCCCCCCCCGCCCCCCGATGATAGCACCGCCTCCAGTAACGATGAGGCAGGCGCCATCGGGAGGTTCAGGCAGACCTTCCTGCAAAAGTCCCACACCTGCATATATCTGAAACCTTTGCTCCACGCCAATCCAAACTTCTCGCCCAACTCATCCAAACTTGCAAATCTCCCTCCCAGAAACAGATCATTAATTTCCTTAATCCCCCTCCCTTCCCATCCCCCCCAATTCAAACCCATAGTACCTCCTAATCGGCATCTCCCTGACCCAGCTCCCAACCTAAAATGCTGGCAAAACTGTCTCCAGATCTTCAACATACAACTTCCAGATGTTAATAGTGGGGGAATCAGCAATGGTAACACTATCGAATGTCAAGGGGAGATGGTTAGATTCTCTCTTGTTGGATCTGTCATTGCTTGGCTCTTGTGTCACACAAATGCTACTTTTCACTGATCAGGCCAAGTCTGAATGTTGTCCATGTCTGGCTGCATGTGGAAACGAACTGCTTCAGTAGCTAAGGATGGTGTTTGAACATTGTGCGATCATCAGCGAAAATCCTGCCTTCTGACCTTAAGATGGAGGGAAGCAGCTTAAGATGGTTGGGCTTAGGACACTACCCTGATGACCTCCTGTAGTAATGTTGAGAAACGGAGATTATTTACCTCCAACAACCTCAACAACCTTCTTTTGTGCTAAGTATGATTCCAACTGGTGGAGAGTTTCCCCCGATTCCTATTGACTCCAATTTTGCTGGGGACCCTTGATACCTCACACTCTGTCATATCCTTCTTTGATGACAAAGGCAGTGAATAATATCACCTCACCTCTTGATTTCAGCTCTTTTGTCGATGTTTGAAACAAGGCTGTAGTGAGGTCAGGAGCTGAGTGGTCCTGGCAGAACCCAAACTGAGCATCAGTGAGCAAGTTATTGCTGAACAGATTGATAGCATTGTCAATGACACCATTCATCATTTTGCAGATAACCAAGGGTAGACTGATGGGACAATAATTGGCCGGTTTGGATTTGCCCTGCATCTTGTGGATCGGAAATACCTGACAATTTTCCACATTAGCTGGGTAGATTTGAACATAGAACATGGAACATAGAATTTGCAGTGCAGAAGGAGGCCATTCAGCCCATCGAGTCTGCATCGGCCCTTTGAAAGAGCAGCCCACCTAAGCCCACAACTCCACCCTATCCCCGTAACCCAGTAACCCCACCTAACCTTTTTGGACACTAAGGGCAATTTAGTACGGCCAATCCACCCAACCTGCCCATCTTCAGACTGTGGGAGGAAACCGGAGCACCCGGAGGAAACCCACGCAGACACGGGGAGAAAGTGCAAACTCCACACAGACAGTGACCCAAGCCGGGAATCGAACATGGGACCCTGGAGCTGTGAAGCAACTGTGCTAACCACTGTGCTACTGTGCCCCCCTTTGGACGCCGGTGTTGTAGTTCTACCGGGACAACTTGGCTAGGGGTGGGCAGTTTCTGGAACACATGTTTCCAGTACTACTGCTGGAGTGTGGTTGGGGCCCATAGCCTTTGCAGTAGAATGGAACAGAAGAAGAATTGCTTATTGTCACAAGTAGGCTTCAATGAAGTTACTGTGAAAAGCCCCTAGTCGCCACATTCCGGCTCCTGTTCAGGGAGGCCGGTACGGGAATTGAACCCGCGCTGCTGGTCTTGTTCTGCATTACAAGCCAGCTGCTTAGCCCACTGTGCTAAACCAACCCTAGTATCCAGTGCCTTCAGAATTTCTTGCTATTAGGCGACCGTGATGCAGTGGTAATGTCACTAGACCAGTATTCCAGAGGCCTGGGCTAATTCTCTGGAGAAATGGGTTCAAATCCCGCCACCGCTGCTGACTGAATTTGAATTCAATGAATAAATCGGGAATATAAAGCTAGTCTCAGTAACAGCAACTATCATCGATTGTTGTAAAAAACCCACCTGGTTCACTAATGCCAGTCTGGCCTTCATGTGACTCCAGACCCGCAGCAATGTGGTTGACTCTGAAATGGCCTCATTAGCCAATCAAGTTAGCAGTGGGCAACAAATGCTGGCCTTGCCTCACTGGCTGAAGACTGGCATCTATGTTGCTGAGAATCTCTGGAGGAGGATGAGATGAATCATCCACTTGGTACTCCTGGCTGAAGATTGTTGCAAATGAGTATCCAATTCTTTTTCCAATTAAGGGGCAATTTAGCGTGGCCAATCCACCTACCCTGCATATCTTTGGGTTGTGAGGGTGAAACCCACGTAGACACAGGGAGAATGTGCAAACTCCAGACGGACAGTGACCCGGGGCTGGGATCAAACCCGGGTCCTCGGCGCCGTAGGCAGCAGCACTAACCACTACACCACCGTACCGCCCTTTCTTCCAACATTCATGACTGGATGTGGCAGGGCTGCAGAGCTTTCATCTGAAGTGTTGGTTATGGGACCACTTAGCTCTGTCTATTGTATGCTGCTTGGCGCACAGGTAAACCCTGTGTTGTAGCTTCACAGGTTGACACCTCATTTTTAGGTCGGCCTGGTGCCTGCTTCTGGAATGCCCTCCTGCAAGCTCAGTGTGACCTGGCGGATAAGATCGGAGGGAGTAATCCCATCTCTTTCACCTGACTTTCCTCAGTGATGGATGTCCCAAAACACTAGCAAAGGAATTATCTTTAAGAACTCCGCGAACTGGATGATTTTCAGAGATGCTGGGAATGCTGTAAAGATATCTGAACGCTGCAGGTCAGTGAGGAATTTTACCCTCGTTGCCCCCCCCCCCCCCCCCCCCACCACCACCACCACCACTCCCCCCCCCCTCCCCCCATTACTTTCTGGTTCTCCAGCACCAGCCAACAGGCACCAAGTACAGCAAAGTATTCAACTGCAGATCTCCAGACAAATAGTCTGGGCACAGTAGAACATTTGCAATCTTGTGCCTTTTAATCACCCAGCAGGAACCTAAAATGATCATTACCACTAAAAATTCTGAAATCACTCAAAGGGGCATTAGGCACTGCGATGGCAAGGACATCAGTAATTAGAACCATTTGTTTCAGACCTAATTTCCGCCTAACTATATGTTTGACATATGCAATGTGGCAGGCCAGGAAAGGGTCGCCCTAACCAAAAAGCAGAAAATTACTCGACAAGTGTTCAGCACTTCCATAATCCAATAAAGAGCTTTACATTTTACAGCACTGAGAAATGCATTTTGTATCTTCGCAATTCTTACAAGCTCGAATGACGTAACAATGGATGTTCAGTGCAGTCCTACCTTGCTGTACTCCCAGGTAATCCTGCCGATATATTGTATCAAACTGGCATGCTCTTACTTTCTGCATGTCTTCAGAAGACAATGATTTCATGAAACATGTTTTGACTCTATGGTATGCCTCCGGGTCCTCCAAGAGTAGTTTCCATAGCAGCAAACACTATAATAATACAATTTACAAATGAGGTTATAACCAGGAGAGGAGAATTGTTTTGACACTATACTGCGGTTCTGTTTATGTTCAAGATGTTTCCTACATGAGTAAAACATAAGCCATCTCTAAAGTTTATTACGAGGAGTGTCTACCAATATTGCTTACCTTACATTTCTGAATAGCATCGTCCTTGTGTTGTGCCGACATTCCACGTGGCATGGGCTGTTGGCTGGAGGAAGTGTTCCAGGCATAGTCATTTTTGTATGTGGTGTTACCAATAGGCTCATGGAGCTGAAATGGGAAAGTATACCCATTTGATGATCCAGTACTGCAGAAGGACAACAAAAAGGGAACAAATAAATAAAACACAAATTAAAGGACTACAGTAGGATATTCACAACTTGGAAACTCTGGCACAGTTAAATGAACTCACTCCATCGGCCGTATTTTAATAGAAAATCTATAGGCGCGGTTTAACGGGAACAAAAGTCCCATTTTGGGCACGTTTGGTGGGGTGTATCTCGACCCTGCTATCAAACGGGACTCTGGTTTTTTTGGTAAGTTGGGAACGCCCGCTGAGGCTGCACTTACTTTCATTCCCTGCACTGACTGAGCTCGTCAGTGCTGGAAGAGATCAGGGAGACATTTTTAAATGCCTCAACCCTCCTCAACATTCCCACCGCCGCCTTCGAAACCTCCCCCCCCCCCCCCCCATGCCCCAACTTAACTGTTCGGGTGTCCTCGATCTCCCCTTACCCCACCTCAAAAGGGCAGGGCACCCCGGGCCAGATCCTGGCACAGGCAACCAGGCACCTTGGCACTGCCAGCCAGGCAACCTGGCAATGCCCCTGCCATTCCAGATGGAAGTGTCAAGGTAGAAACTAGCAGTACCAAGGTGCCCGGTGGCAGCGGAAGTGCCAGGGTAACACGCTGTCCAGAGCCTGACCACCCGGGGCTCTCCAATGGCCTGTGAGATCCCCCAGGTGCCGTTACGCCAGGTCCACATTTGTGTTCTCCCAGGTGCGGGCATTCGTTCACAGGTCTCGGGAGCATCGGGCGCCGACATATTTAACTGAGCCTATCTGCTCACTTAAACATGTAAATCTGGATCTCGCCCAGCAAGATCTCGTGAGATCTCACGAGGCATTTGGAGCATTCCAAATCTCGCGAGAGGCCTCTTGCGAGATTTAACAGCCTTGTTGCGTTCATTCAATCGTACCCTATATATCTTCTACATAGTCCTTCCATAGTGTAATGGTCACAAAAAATATCAACCTGATGAGAATTACGATTACATAACAAAAGATTCTCAGTCATTTATCTCAGATTTCCAGAAAATGGGTAGAATCTTTCCCTGCCCCTCGTGGCGAGTATAATGTGGGCAGCGAGGGGCTGTACGATAGGAGCTCCAACAATCGGTTTCATATTATGTTTAGATCGTCCACTCCCTATCGCCAATTCAGGGCACAATTCCCACCAGAGGACGGCGTGAATCTCATTTGCATCCTGCTAATGGGATGCAGATGGAGGCCCAATTGGAATCGCCCGCCTATGCCCGATCGTCTGCAATACCAGTGGTAAATCATTCTGGTCCAGAACACATCTGGATCAATGTGGTGTGTACATATCAGCACTTAGCTGAAGAATATGGATCTTCCAGCTTCAATATCTTCGAGGAAGTCCATCTTCCAACCTCAGAGAGTTCCTGGAGGCCTATCTTCATTCCTCAGGGATCCGTCTTCTGTCTCCAAAGGTGTGTCAGGTAAGTCCAGGGATTTTAAACCTGGTGTTCAGACATGATGTCAGGGTGCGAGCCATCCAGCTCACTTCACCATACAGAACATCGCAAAACCCCCCAATGCATTTTTAATACGACCAGGGTCACGCACAACAGCGCAAATTCCCAGTGGCCTCCGTGACAGGAAATAGTCCCTGCCCCCACCCCGGCTTGGGAGCTTTTCCCCAGAGGGAAAATTCCACCCGTTGTTAGTACAAATATAATTTCTCACTGGATTAACACACTGTGACTTCTAAGTATGAGTGGAAGGGGTATGAGCAGCAAACTTCATGTGTTCGTCTGGATGGAATAAGTTACAGAGGGTTTGAAAGATGATTGAAAGACAATTTCAATCACATGCTCAAATCAGGCAATTGAAACCTGTTCAACAATATTAAGTGCACCAATGTATTTTGATTGCTATATTATCTGAATGTTTATCTGACAACCAGTACTAGATGAGCAGGAATTTTCTCTAATTAAATATCCTGCTCCAAACTCTATTCTCTATTCTCTAGCTACCGACACCCTTCCTCTCCCGAGCAAAAGTCTGAGATTATGCCAGTCTGATCACAGCCTTGGTGTCATCTGAGATGTGTTTCCGATCACATACTTGTGCCGCTGCTAAGATCACCTATTTCCACTTCTGTAACATGGCTGACTTCACCCCTCTATCTCAGCTCATGTGCGCTGAAATCCTCATTCATACCAACATCAACTCTAGACTTAACTAGGTCAACACACTCCTGGATGGTCTTCCATATTCTACACTCTGTAAACTGGAGGTCATCCAAAACCCTTCCCCCCTTGCCTTATCTTGCATTGTCCTGCTCCCTATCACCCCTATGTTCACTGATCAACATTAGCTCCTGGTCTTGATTTTAAAATTTTCATCCTTGTTTTCAAATCCCTCCAGGGCCCCACCCGTCATCCCTCAAGTCCCCAAAAACTCTTCAGGTATCTGTGCTCCTCTAATTCTGGCCTCGTGGACATCCGTGATTTTAATCACTTCACCATTTGTGGCCATGCCTTCAGTTACCTAGGCCATAAAGTCCTGACAACTCTCCATCTCACTTCCCTCCTTTAAGATACTTCTGAAAACCTCCCTTTTTGACCAAGCTTTTCATCATTTGAACCATTATCTCCTCAAGTCTCAGTATCATGCCTTGTTTTATAAAGCTCCTGAGAACATTTCTACTCAATCTTCAAATGGTTAATCCAGATGAGTGAGTGGCTGGCGAGATAGTGCAAGAGGGAAGGCTTTGGATTTCTGTGGCATTGAGGCCATTTTGAGGGATGGTGGGACCTGTACAAGATGGATGGGTTGCACTTGAACCAAAAAGGGATCAGCATCCCTGAAGGGAGGTTTGCAAGTATTTTGGGGAGGATTTAAACTAACTTGGCTGGGGGGGGGGGGGGGGGGGGTGGGTGATCCTGAGGCAAGGTTCAGAAGGGGGAGATGCACAGACAAAATTAGAGGAGACAGCAAGTGCATCAGGAAGGCATAGAAGGAATATGCCAATTAAGTCACAAGGGCACAAGGGAGTTTGACAAGATTGGATGGTATTTATTTTAATGCAAGCCAGACGAGTTGAGGGCACAAATTAAAACATAAGGGTATGTTGTAATTTCTGTCACTTAGACATGGTTGAGAGAGGGGCAGGATTTGCAGCTTAATGTTCCAGCACATATGATCTTCAGGCGATTCTGAGAAGGGGGTAAAAGAGGAGGTGGTGTCACAATTTTGATCAGGGAATCAATTAAGCAGACCAAGGCAGGCCAGCAGCACGGTTCAATTCCTGTACCAGCCTCCCCGAACAGGCGCCAGAATGTGGCGACTAGGGGCTTTTCACAGTAACTTCATTGAAGCCTACTCGTGAAGTGCAATGTTAATGGATATCGAGGGATACAAAGCATTGCATACGGGGGAAAGGGAGGCTTATGACAGATATCGATGATTCAAAACAGCATTGTTCATTTTCAATTACAACAGTAAGGAGGGATGACATCTTCGCAGGCTCTCCAAATGAAGTCATATGGGTAGAACCTAAAACCCAAAAAGGAGTGTTGCTGGGAGTGTTCTATAGTCCCCCTAACAGTCCGAGAGAAATAGAAGAGCAGATAATGTAGGCAAATTTCAGAGAAATGGAAAAATAGTAGGGTTGTGATAGTGGGAGATTTCAACTTTCCCAACATTAACTGGGGTAGTCCTAGCGTGCAAGGTTTAGAGCGAGCAGAGTTCTTCAAATGCATCCAGGAGAGTTTTTTAAGCCAGTACATAGAAGATCTTACAAGAGTGGGGGTGTTCCTGGTCTTAATTTTAGCTAACAAATTCATGAAAGTGGTTAAAGTATCAGTGGGGAAGCTTTTTGCAGACAGTGATCATAATTCCGCTAGATACAAGGTGGCACGGTGGTGCAGTGGTTAGCACTGCTGTCTCATGGCACTGAGGATCCCGGCACAGATCACTGTCCATGTGGGGTTTGCACATCCTCCCCGTGTTTGCGTGGATCTCGCCCCCATAACTCAAAGATGTGCCGGCTAGGTGGATTGGCTATGCTAAATTGCCCCTTAATTGGAAAAAAAAAAGAATTCAGTATTCTGTCAGATTCAAGATTGCTGTTGATAAGGACAAGGATGGACTGAAATCAAAGTTCTAAACGGGGGAAGTGCAATGTTAATGAGATCAGATATGATTTGGCCAGAGTGGTAAATCTGTGACAGAGCAGTGGGAAGCATTCAAGAAGGAAATAGGGAGAGTACAGGACTAACATGCTCCAATCAAGAAAAAGGTTGGGACCGACAAATCCAATGAACCCTGGATATCGAGGGATACAAAGCATTGCATACGGGGGAAAGGGAGGCTTATGACAGATATCGATGATTCAAAACAGCAGACGCCCTCGAGGTGTAAAGAATGTTCAAGAGGGAACTTAAAAAGGAAATTCGGAGAGCAAAAAGGGGACATGAAAGGTTACTGACAGATAAAATAAAGGAAAATTTAAGTTGTTTTACAAGTACCTTAGGGGTAAAAGGGGAACTAGGGAAAGAATAGGACCCATTAAGGACCACGTGGTAGGGCGGCACAGTGGTGCAGTGGTTAGCACTGCTGCCTCATAGCGCCAAGGACCGGTCCCGGTCCCAGATCAGTGTCGATGTTATGACTGCACATTCTTCCTGTGTCTGCGTGGGTCTCACCCCACAACCCAAAGACGGTTAGGCGGATTGGCCACGCTACATTGCCCCTTAATTGGCAAAAAATGAATTGGGTACACTGAATTTTTTTTAAAAGGTCCACAGTGGTAATTTGTGTGTGGAGCCAGAGGACATAGGTAGGGATCTAAATGAATACTTTGTGTCAGTGTTCACTAGTGAGAGCAACGATGTGGGTATAGAAATCAGGGAGAAGAACTGTGATAAAATGAAACAAAATTAACATAGACAGAGGAGAGGTTCTGAGTAGTCTGGCAGGCCTAAATGTAAACAAACCTCCAGGGCCAGATGAAATGTATCCCAGACTGTTGAGTGAGACAAGGGAGGAAATAGCAGGGGCGCTGGTAATAATTTTCAATTCTTCTTTGGCCACAGGAGACGTGCCGGAGGAATGGAGGATAGCTAATGTGGTACCATTATTCAAGAAGAGAGGAACGGATAAACCAGGAAATTACAGGCCAGTCAGTCGAACCTCAGTGGTGGGGAAACTATTGGAAATAATTCTGAGAGACAGAATTAATTTGCATTTGGAGAGGCAGTGATTAATCAAGAACAATCAGCATGGGTTTGTTAAAGCGACTTCATGTCTGACCAACTTGACTGAATTTTTGGAAGAGGGGATCAGGTGCGTAGATCAGGGCAATGTATTTGACGTAGTCTACCTAGACTTCAGCAAGGCTTGATAAGGTCCCACATGGGATAGTGAAGGTGAGAGCCCATGGGATCCAAGGAAATTTGGAAAATTGGTTCCAAATTGCTGAGTGCGGGAAGCAAAGCTTGATGATCGAGGGGTATTTTCTGTCCGGAAGCCTATGCTCAGTGGTGTCCCGCAGGGATCAGTGTTGGGGCCCTTGCTGTTTTTTGTTTGTATAAATGAGTTAGACTTGAATGTAGGAAGGTTTATCAGTAAGTTCGCAGATGATACAATAATTGGTGGTGTGGTAAAGAGTGAGGAGGAAAGCCTTAGAATTTAGGCCTTAGGATAGCCTTAGAATATAGACGGGTTGGTCAGATGGGCTGGTCAGTGTCAAATGGAATTCAATCCGGATGAGTGTGAGGTGATGCACTTGGGCAGGACCAGCAAGGCATAAAATTTAAGGGCAGGGAGGTTATGCTGGAACTGTATAAAATATTGTTTAGAACACAACTAGAGTATTGTGTGCAGTTATGGAATCCAGATTATAGGAGGGATGCGATAGCACTGGAAAAGGTGCAGAGGAGATTTACCAGGATGTTACCTGGGCTGGAGAAGTTTAGTTATGAAGAAAGATTGGATAGACTGAGGTTGCTTTCCTTGGAGCACAGTAAGCTGAGGAGGGACATTAATAAGATGTATAAAATTCTGAGGGGCATAGCTAGAGTAGAGACAGGAAGAAACTTTTCCCCTTGGTGGAGGGATCAATGACCTGGGGGTATATTTTTAACATGAGGGGCAGGTGGTTTAGAGGGGATGTGAGGAAACCCTTTTCGCCCAGTAGGTGGTGGGAGTCTGGAACTTACTGCCTGAAAGGGTGTTGGAGGCAGAGACCTTCATAGCATTCAGGAAGTATTTAGATGTGCACTTGCAATGCCAAGGCATACAGGGCTATGGGCCAAATACTGGAAAATTGGATCAGAATACTTAGGTGGATGTTTTTGACTGGTGCAGACACGATGGGACACAAGGCCTTTTCTGTGCTGTACACCTCTATAACTCTATGACAGATATAATGGAGCGGGGAAAGCTCATATCACTAGTTGTTTTGATTCAGACTCACCGAAGTTGGTCAGGCACAGAACCTGGTCGATAAATAAAATCACGCTGAGATGTAGTTTGATATGGATCGAAGGTCAGAGACCCCCCTAGAAAAGACAGATAATTTGGGGTAATTAAATATACTTTCCAGCTTAAAACGCAAAGACTTGCGGCAGAGAAACAGATGAGGAAATCTCCTCACTATCTATCAAATTAATATCGAGTTACTCCAGAATTCTACTGGGGAAGAGCAGGAACCTCTTGAGTTCAGGGCAGAGTTTTGTAGACACGGAGACAGCAAAGTTTATAGGAAGGCAGAACACTATTCAGCTAAATGTGCCTGAACGATCCAAAACCATCTCACTTCTCATTCCCCTATACCTTCATCCATTTCAAACGTTTCCCTAACATAAAATGTCTCCTGGTCTCTCCCTCAACTATTCCTCTTTGTTCTTGGGATGTGGATAATGCTGGCAAAGCCGTGTTATTGCCTGGCCTTATCCTTGAACCATGGTGACCATGATGCTCCCACAATGGTGCTGGGTGGACAGTTCAGGATTTTGACCCAGCGACATTCAGGGAAATCGATGTCAGGGTCAGGATAGCATGTGGTCTTGACGGAGAACTTGAAGGTGATGATGTTCCCACAACATTGCTGCTCGTGTCCTTTATTATGGAAGACATGGCAGGGGAGGGGGATGCTGTCGAGCTAAATGTGTTTCAAATAGATCCGACAGACTGTGGACTGACACTGTTAGTGAGAATTTTACATTGGTGAACACTTATCAGTGCTTTTCCAGCCAGAAGGCCATTGCTCCAAATGAGCAACAGTATTCTTCACACAGATTCTGGGTGATTATCTGCCACTCATATGGAATTCTTTATGGATAGAGTAGCACTGAGATTTGCTAAAATAATTATGGACTTAAAAATCCTGTAAAAGCACAATAAAATTAAAAAGCACTTCGTAAATAGCATAATGCGCAGATATTGTTGCATGCAGCAGGCGGATCACTGGGACTTAATTCATGAAATGGTTTAGTACATAATAGTCCACTCTACACTTGAAGAATAAGGAATGACCCATAGAAATGCCAACACACCATCCAGACAACGTACCAAAACTAAACACACATTTAACTTCCCATCATTTCTAAACAAAGTGCGAAGTCTTGTTTGCATTTTTCTGATGGACTGCTTTGTGCTCATATTTTAAATATATACTTTCATGGGATGTGGGTGTTGCTTGTGAGAGCAGCATTTAAGCCCAGCCCCAATTGCCCTTGCAAATCTGATAGTGAGCTGTCTTCTTAAACTACTGCAGTCCTCATGGTAGATGTTGATCCCAGTGCTGTTACGGAGGAGCTACACGGATTTGACACAGCGAAAGTGAAAAAATAAGTAAGGATGGCGTGTAACTTTGAAGGAAATAACGATGTGGAGAGAGAGGTGGGGTAGAGCGACGGAGAGGGGAAAAGCAATGCAGAGAGAATGAGGGGGAGAGTGATGTAGAGGGAGAGGGGCGGGGGGGGGGAGAGTGACAGAGAGAGAGCAACACGGAGAGTAGGGGGGGGTGAAGAACAACAGGGAGAGGGAAAGATCAACACGGAGAGAGAGAGCGGGAGAACAATAAGGAGAGAGGGAGCAGGGCCACACAGAAAGCGAGAGGGGGGGAGAGCGTCGTGGAGAACGAGAGAGGGGAATAGTGGTGCAGAGAGAGAGGGGCGGGTGATGCGGAGAGGGGGAGAGTGATGCGGAGAGAGAGGGGTGGGTGATGCGGAGAGGGGGAGAGTGATGCGGAGAGGGAGGAAGTGATGTGGAGAGAGAAGGGGAGAGTGATGTGGAGAGAGAGAAGGGGAGAGTGACAGAGGGAGAGCAACAGAGAGAGAGAGAGGGGGAAGAGCAACGTGGAGAGAGAAAGACCAAATGGAGAGAGAGAATGGGAGAGCAATAAGGAGAGAGGAAGGAGGGCAACACAGAGAGGGGGTAGAGCATCGCGGAGAGCGAGAGAGGGGAAGAGTGATACGGAGAGAGAGGGGGAGAGTGATGCGGAGAGAGAGGGGGAGAGTGATGTGGGGAGGGGAAGAGCAACAGAGAGAGAGCGACATAGAGAGAGAGGGGGAAAGCAATATGGAGAAAGAGAGGAGGGCAACACAGAAAGGGGACGAAGGAAATATGGAGAGAGAGAGGAGGGGGAAGCGTTGCATAGACGGGGAGAGACATGTGGAGAGAGAGGGGGACGCTGTTGAGCTAAATATGTTTCAAATAGATCCCACAGACTGTAGAATGACAGTTGAGGCCCCAAAACACAACAGCGTGTTATATAGGGGGGGAGGGGGGGTCATTCCCAGCACTACAGGTACCGAGAACAACCCCTTTAATCCTGCCCAGAATGGACTCATTTTTGTTTGGTTCGATCGCACCCATAGTTTTAACTGTGTTTAATTTAATGTTTCTGTGCATCGAAGGGTAAAACCTATAGTTAGATTCGTACTGGACAAAGACATGTAAGGTAGAAAAACTTTTAAGTTTTAGTTTAGCTTATTTGTGGAAAGTTTGAGATAGGTAGTGAGAGAGAAGGCAGCTCTCACAGCTCTGCTAGAAGAAGTTGCTTTAGAAGGCTGCAGAGGGAACATTTCTCTCAGCTTTGCTGGAAGAAAAGCCATACCATGGAGTCATGGTTAGGGAAACAAGTACAGGGCAGCATGGTGGCGCAGTGGGTTAGCCCTGCTGCCTCACGGCGGCGAGGTCCCAGGTTCGATCCCGGCCCGGGTCGCTGTCCGTGTGGAGTTTGCACATTCTCCCCGTGCTTGCGTGGGTTTCACCCCCACAACCCAAAGATGTGCAGGCTCGGTGGATTGGCCACGCTAAATTGTCCCTTAATTGGAAAAAATTAATTGGGTACTCGAAATTTATTTTAAAAAAGGAAAACAAGTACAGAGATTTGAAGGGCAACTAGTTAAGGAAACTAGAGAAATTAAGAGAAGTTTCCAAGAAGTCAGAATTAAAGATACTAGAACAGTAAGGACAGAAATGTCAGAAAGAAATCTGAAGTTACTTTCAGGTTCGTGAGGGTTTACTATAGCCTGTGGAATGTGAGTTGAAATAACTATGGAAATCAGCAGTTAGACCTCAGAGTTTGTATAAAAATTAAGTCTAACGGCTTGGAATAAAATCCTGGACTGGATTTGCTGTTAAAATTGGATCAGAAGCTTTGTTTAAGAGTGTCATTTGGAAACCCTGGTCTGGATTTTGAATTACAAACCGCTAAGGAAAAGCATTATTATTATGAGAGAAGAATTTGAAGTGTGTATTTGCCCACAGTCATCTTATGTGCTTAAGAGGGACTTTGTGTTAATGAGACCATTGTAGATTAAGATATAATTTAAAATCCGTGTGTAATTGGTAAGCTAAAGGGGGAGTAAAGGAATATTGCATCATAATGCAATTTCTTTGTGTTTAATGCTGTATCCTCGTTGTTAAAATCCAGAGAGGGAGGGTATAATGACAGGGAATGGGTGGGAAGAAACCGGAGGGAAGGAAGTGGAGGGGGGAAGGGAAGGAAGGATGTGGATGGGGGACCATGGGAGGGGTGGGTGCCAGTGGGAGGGTGGCGATGGTAAGTGCGATGTGGTCAGCAGTTTGCTTCTCCTGGCTCCAAATCCTGGTGGCAGTCCCTTTAAGGACTGCTGATTTGGTCATGGGTCGACCTGTTTCTCCTGAACGCATCATGCAGGTAAATTTTACAAATGGGGAGGAGCACTGTTAGCACTGCTGCCCCAGGGTGCCGAGGACCCGGGTTCGATCCCAGCCCCAGGTCACTGTCCGTGTGGAATTTGCACATTCTCCCCAGGTCTGCGTGGGTCTCACCCCACAACCCAAAGATATGCAGGGTAGGTGAATTGGCCACGCTAAATTGCCCCTTAATTGTAATTTTAAAAAAAAATAACATTAAAAAAAAATAAACAGGGCATCAAATTAACATTGGGTCTCGATTTGCATATGCAAACCTTTGATGCCTATTTCAGCTATTGGCCCCTATCCCATTTTCTGCTACCTGTATTAATACGGCATGGGGCTGACATCTCTTATCAGAAATCTGCACGCCTATCGCCCACTTTTAATTCTGTTTGACGCCTGCCTGTTAAAAGAGGGGCAGAATTCCCAAACCCCAGAAATGCTTTCTGTGAAATACCTTCCACTTTATTTTCAAAATTATTTTTCCATTACAGGATTGCAATGATCATTAAAGAAAAATAAATTATATTCTCTCACCTCGGCAAAGATCAGGTGCACTTGTCCTCAGGTCTGCTTTTCTCTTTCCATGTTTTTTACTTTCTTTCCCCTTTGTGTGTGCCTTCTTCGTTACTTTTTGAGCATTCGCTGCCTCTTTGCTTTTCTTTGTTTTTCTGTGATGATTCTTCACTTCTGGGCAGTATCGCGAATGCTCGGGAAGCTCGGTGCACTACAGTGGGAAGGAGGGAGGGAAATCACATTTACAAAACCTATATGATTGAGGTTTTTTTTATCTTGACACATATAATAGCATAATCGTGCTGGTTGTGAGTTTACCTGAGTAGCAACGGGATTGGTTACTTCCTTTACATATGATGTTAAAATCAGGTCCATATCATACGGAAAAGCTTTGTTATTATTTCCGAATCCTTTAGATCACTTTGTGGAGATTAATCTGTTTGGGCTTTTCATTCGCATCCGGAAGAGGCTGTGCTTCTGTTGCCAAGGGATACAGTCTGGTTGCCTGGGTTAGGATAAACAAAGCTGATAAAGGAAAGGATGTGGACTGCATTTTACCCAGCAGATTTAATGTGACAGTGCCCTCAGCTTGAGAATGGCATTACATCTGCACGGGAAACCCATGCACAAGCTGACCAAGTCTCATCGCTTTGCAGTTTAAACCATTCATTTTGCTAGGTTTTGCAGTTTCCGAAGCAGCAAAGATTCAGTTTGAGACCTGTGCATTTTCATATACAATTATACTAAATGCCACCTATTTAATATATTGTCAAAGTTGTTTCAGTATGTGTTTCATGACTGCTCAGAAATTAATTTGTTAGATTTATTATTAAATGGGGGTAGATTTTTCATACAGAACGTCCCCACAGATAAGGACATATCGGGCATAATCTACCAGCTGTTCACGTCGGCGGGACATTCCGGTGCACTCTCGGTGATGAGGGTGCAGTCAATGGGAAATCCAGTTGACAATGGCGGGACCAGAAATCCTGCGGCTGGTTGCTCGGTAAATCCCACCCATCGTCCACTTTTCTGGTACTACACCTTCACCTCAAATAGCCAAGTTCTGTGACACACTGCGGCACAAAAATAGCCTGTTTGACCCAACAGTCCATGCCAATGTTTATGTGCAATTCAAGTCACCTCCCGTTCGTTCTGAACTAACTCCAACACCCATGACTGTCTATTCCTTTCTCCTACACATCCTTATCTAATTTCCTTTAAATGTATCGAAACTATGAACCTCAGCTATCACCTAAGGTTTCACATTCTTACCACTCTCTGGCTGAAGAAATTTGTTCTGAATTCACTATTTGATTTATAGCAACAATCTTATATTCATGACTGGTAGTTTTGCTCCTCCTCACATATGGAAGCTGTGGCAATAAGTGTGGCTGCCCTTCCCTCCTACCAATCGCCCTGTGGATGGTGCCAGTACTATATTCTGGTTAGCAAAATGAGAGTGAGCCTGTAAACATCTCAATGCATGTCCCCAATCAAGTTTGCATTTGTTTTCAACAAACCGACTCCTGCCTCAAGGTATCATAGACACATTCCCTCTGTACCCATTCTATCAAAGCCTTTCCTAATTTTAAAGATGTCTTTACGTTCACCCTTGGTCTTTTATTTTCAAGAGAAAGGAAGCAGCCTGTACATCCTTTTGTTATGGGCCAGGGTTTAGAGAATCCCAAAGTGTATCATGGAGTTCACCTGACCCACAACCTTTAATAGATTGTGGTATGGGGAGCACACGGCTCACTCTACAGGTATGGTGCAGCAGAAAATGGACCAGTGGTTTTTGAAACAAAACAATGTTTATTCTATGAACTCAAGTTAACCTTTTTAAAACACACAGTGAATATCAAATACACCCCCCAAAGAATACAACACTAAGTAACCTGTATACTATCCTTTTACACCCAAAAAACTTAACAAACCTTCAAACAAGAGCACATTAGGTTTACATTTAATACTGAGATTTGTTTTACAATTCTGAGTGCGCCAAATGATCCATAGATAGTCTTTGGATGGCAGAGATCAACAGCAGAGCAGCTCACTGAAAAACACAGACACACCCAAGCTCTTTTTCAAACTGAAACTAAAAAGCAGAAGTAGAGATCAGCTCCACCCACACTCTGACATCACTCCAGTAACATGAGCAGCTCAACATGTCTTAAAGGTACATTTCTTAAACACCCATTTCTTAAAGGGTACTCTCACTTGACACCTCCCCCCCCCCAAGAAATAAAACTAAACCATCAACTTCAAGATGGTTTCATTTTTCACCTTTTCACTATCCTGTAAGAAATGCACACAGTAAATATACTTTATTGTTTAAAAAAACCCACACGCAAACAGGTATAATAATATAGTCCATTTTTTTTCTCGCTTTTCTTCCTCCAACTGAAATCCTTCCGTTCAGCACATTCGTGACAAAGCATCACCTATCACGTTTTCTCGTCCTGCCACGTGTAATATTTTTTAATGAAATGGCTGTAACAGTAAACTCCAGCGAAACAGCCTTGCATTGTTATTCTGGAATCGCTCCAAAAATGTCAACGGATTATGATCAGTATATATAACGGTGTCAGACGGATTGCTGGTTACATAAATGTGAAAATGTTGCAAAGCCAGCACCAAACTCAAAGTCTCCTTCTCAATCGTGGAATACTTTTTCTGGTGAGAATTCAATTTCTTTGAAAAATAACCAACAGGCCGCTCTAGCCCTTTGTCGTCATCCTGTAGAAGCACCACACCTACGCCCACATCACTCGCATCAACAGCCACTTTGAATGGTTTGGTATAATTTGGGATGGCTAACACAGGAGCAATGGTTAACGCAGCCTTCAGGCCGTCAAATGCCTGTTGCCACTCCGCTGTCCACTGGAATTTGTTACGCTTCTTAAGCAAGTCCGTCGTCAGTGGAGCGAACACACTGCTAAAATTTGGTACAAATTTCCGGTAAAATCCACACATACCAAGAAATCGCATTATTTCCCGTCGTATCGAGGGTATTGGAAACTCCCCAATAACTTTCGTTTTCACATCCCGTGGGACCATTCGACCCTGTCCGATTGTATGGCCAAGAAAAATGACTTGGGCTTTTCCAAATTCACTTTTGGCGAGGTATATCACCAAATCCGCCTTCTGAAGTTGATCGAATAACTCCATCAGATGTTTTAAATGCTCTGTTCATGTCTGGCTGAAAATTACCAGATCGTCGATGTATACCGCACAATTGTGTAATCCGGAAACAACTTTGTTAGTTAACCGTTAAAATGTGGCTGGGGCATTTTTCATGCCAAATGGCATAACGTTGAATTGGTATATACCATCTGGAGTCACAAAAGCTGAAATCTCCTTCGCCTTTTCGGATAAAGGTACCTGCCAGTAACCTTTAAGTAAATACAGTTTCAAAATAAAAGCTGATTGTCCCACTTTCTCAATGCAATCCGCCAAACGTGGAATAGGATAAGAGTCCGTTCTTGTAACTGCATTAACCTTTCTATAGTCCACACACAACCGTTGAGTACCGTCTGGTTTTGGTACCATCACTATGGGTGAGCTCCATTGGCTGCAACCCACTTCAATTATGCCATTTTTAAGCATACTCTCAATTTCTTTGTTCACCTGTGCCAATTTTAAAGGGTTAAGTCTGTATGGCTGTTGTTTGATTGGAACAGCATTTCCCACATCCAAATCATGTATAGCCATTTCAGTACTTACCAATTGATTTCCACAAACTTGCCCATGTGATATCAATATCAATAGGTCAGTTTGTTTTTCCTCTGGAAGTTAACTCAACAATTTATCCCAATTTTTAAGAACATCCTCATTTTCCAATTTAATTTGAGGTATGACAAAATCACAGTCATCTGAATTTGGTTCATCACTTTGAGTTAGAATCATTAAAACCTCCTCCTTCTTCTCTCCTTCCCTTTCAAAATACCTTTTATGCACATTCACATGCCACACTTGGTGATTCTTCCTTCTATCTGGTGTTTTCAACCACATAATGCATCTCACTTAATTTCCTTTCAATCTGATAATGTCCACCAAACCTAGCTTTTAAAGGTTCGCGTGCCACTGGTAACAATACTCAAACTTTATCTCCACTGGAAAAACTACGAACTTTGGATTTCTTGGCCGCTACCCGTTTCATCACATTTTGTGCAACTTTTAAAGTTGTCTAGCCAATTCACCTGCTCTATATAATGGTTCCCTAAAATTTGACACGTAATCCAATAATGTAATTTCCGATTTCTCACCCACCAATTTTTCCTTGATCAATTTAAGTGGTCCTCTAACCTCATGACCAAAAATTAGTTCAAAAGGACTACATTTGGTTGACTCATTAGGAGCATCCCTAATTGCAAACAGTACGAATGGAACTTCCTTATCCCAATCCTCTGGATAATCTTGACAATATGCCCTCAACATTGTCTTTAATATCAAATGCCACCTTTCTAACGCTCCCTGTGATTCTGGATGGTATGCAGTTGATTTAAATTGTTTTATTCCTAAGCAATCCAATACTTTGAATAACCTTGAAGTAAAATTTGATCCTTGATCCGATTGTATTTCTGTGGGTAGTCCATATCTCGTCAAGAATTTAAGTAATTCCTCCATAATCTTTTTAGCTGTAATATTACGTACTGGAAAGACATCTGGAAACCTAGTAGACACATCCATTCTCATCAAAAGATATTGATTTCCACTTTTTGTTTTCAGAAGCGGTCCTACGCAATCAATTAGAACCCTTGTAAAAGGTTCCTCAAATGCTGGAATGGGTATTAAGGGCGCTGGTTTTATCACTACTTGAGGTTTCCCTATCACTTGACATGTGTGACGTGATTGACAAACATTAACTACATCTTTATGTAGTCCAGGCCAATAAAATATTTTTGGATTTTAGCTTGAGTTTTCCTTATCCCCAAATGACCTCCCACTGGTACCTCATGTGCATCTCGCAACACCTCCTTTCTATACCCTACCGGCAATACTACTTGATGAACTTCTGCCCACTTTTCATCTGCCTGCATATGTAAAGGTCTCCATTTTCTCATCAAGACATCACTTTTATGGTAATAACATTCTGGTATACACGCAGATTCCTCTTCCATGTATGCTTTCTGATACATCCATTTTATTTCTATATCTTTTTGCTGTAACTCCGCCAATTTTCCTGAACAAAAAATATCCGCCTCATCCTCCACCTGTTCTTGTTCTTTTTCAACCATCTGATCAAAAATCGTTTCTGATAATTGCACTTCAACTTCCTCTTCACTCTTTGATTTCTCCTCTTGTCTTAACCTGTGACTTTGCGACCTTGTTACTACACAATCCGGAAAAATCCCAGGATATTCGTCCTTCAACACTTCAGTTGTTTGATTTTCCATTGGCTTATCAACCACAATAGGCATCACTCCCACCTGCGAACCAGCTGTATCATTACCCAAGATAAACTGTAATCCTGGACAAGATAGTTTCTCTATTACTCCTATCACCACTTCACCACTCTTCACTGGACTTTCCAACCTTACCTTATATAATGGAACACTACTCCTCTCATCCTGAATTCCACATATTACCACCTTTTCTGGCAACATTCTTCCCAAACTACATAATTCCTCATCTCTTACCATTAAAGATTGACTAGCTCCCATACCTCTTAAAATTGTGACTTCTTTACCTACACCTGATACACATGAGTAAACTTTACCCACACAAGTAAATTCTTTAAAGAGATCTGGCACCTTCTTATCAATCACCTCTTGATCAGGCTGTACAATCTTTCGCACCTCCTTCGCTCTACTTGGGCTTTCCTTTACCACTTTAAAGACCCCACTGTCTTATCCTGTTTTACCACATCAGCCTTCCCAGTGCTTTTCTTCAACCACCAACACTGTGACTTTACATGGCCTAGTTTATTACAGTGAAAATATTTGAAACTTTTCACTTCTTTTCCACCCTCCAGGATTTCTTTTTTAATCTGAGGTACACTCTCCTTATTATCTCCCATCAGATCACCTTTACTTTTACCACTTGAGTATTTCTCATGTCACCAGTTTCTATCCCTCACAGGCTGAAACTGATGTTGGAAAACAAGTTTTGATTTACGAACTAATTCATAATCATCTGCCATTTCTGCTGCTAACCTCGCCGTTTTAACCCTCTGCTCTTCCACATGAATTCTCACTACATCAGGAATTGAATTTTTAAACTCCTCCAAAAGTATAATTTCTCTGAGAGCTCAATACATTTGGTCTATTTTCAGAGCCCTTATCCACCTATCAAAATTACTCTGCTTGAGCCTTTCAAACTCCATGAATGTTTGACCAAATTCTTTCCTTAAATTTCTAAACCTTTGTCTGTAAGCTTCAGGCTCTAGTTCATATGCACCCAAGATGGATTTTTTCACCTCCTCATACGTCCCAGATACCTCCTCCAGTAGTGATGCAAACACTTCACTAGCTCTACCTACCTGCTTTGTTTGAATCAGTAATGTCCTGTGGCCATTTCATTTGTTTAGCTACCTTCTCAAATGAAATGAAAAAGGCTCCCACTTCCTCTCGTCAATGCTTGGACATATTTAAATAGATCCCCACCAAGCCTTTGACTTTGCCGCTCTTTCTCACTATCCTCATCACTATCATCCAACTGTACATTTCCCTTTACGTCTGCCAATTTTAACTGACTGTTATGTTTCATAGCCATATTCTGAAGTTCAAACTCTCTCTCTTTTTCCCTTTCCTCTCTATCTCTTTCTTTTTGTTGTGCTAGGACTATTCTTTCTTTGTTTCTTTCTTCGCTCTCCTTTTCTTTTTTTCTCATTTCATATTCAAACTGCTTTAATTCTTTTTCATGTTCAAGTTGCTTAATCTGCAACTGGATCTTTGCCATTTCTAATGAGTCAAACTGTATCTCAGGCAACTTTAAATGCTTAGCCACCGCCATAATTACCTCATCTTTTCGCATTTTGTTAACTGCAATGTTTTTGCCAAATCTAACAGTCTACTTTTAGTCTCTGTCCGTAAGGTACTGCATGTGACCTTCTCCACCCCGAAAAACTTCTGAGCCTCTGAAAGAGCCATTGTCCACAACACACACCCCACTTAAACTAAAATACCACACCTGAAAAGCAACCACAATATGCTCACCCCTCACTGTCTTTAAGTTCATGAAGCCAATCCAATAGATAGACTTTTAACCCAGAGGAGCCCCCAATTTGTTATGGGGCAGGGTTTAGAGAATCCCAAAGTGTATCATGGAGTTCACCTGACCCACGACTTTTAATAGATTGTGGTATGGGGAGCACACGGCTCACCCTACAGGTATGGTATAGCAGAAAATGGACCAGTGGTTTTTAAAACAAAACAATGTTTATACTATGAACTCAAGTTAACCTTTTTAAAACAAACAGTGAATATCTTAGAAACCAGTAAATAAAATACACCCTCAAAAGAATACAACACTAAGTAACCTGTATGCTGTCCTTTTACACCCAAAAGACTTAACAAACCTTCAAACAGGAGCACATTAGGTTTACATTTAATAATGAGGTTTTTTTTACAATTCTGAGTTCGCCAAATGATCCATAGTTAGTCATTGGATGGCAGAGATCAACAGCAAAGCAGCTCACTGAAAAACACAGACACACCCAAGCTCTTTCTCAAACTGAAACTAAAAAGCAGAAGTAGAGCTCAGCTCCACCCATACTCTGACATCACTCCAGTAACATGAGCAACTAAACATTTCTTAAAGCTACATTTCTTAAACACCCATTTCTTGAAGGGTACTCTCACATGACACTTTCATGATAGATATAGAGCCAGATTCTCCCGCCCCTCTCGCCTCAAGAACGCCATGGGCGAGACGGCGACAATGGAAAATCCCATTGACCTCGGGCGGGATTCTACGGTCGCCGAGCAAACGTGGCCGTAGAATCTTGCCCATAATCTCAGAGATCGGGTATTGTCCTTGGAAAACTTTCTCCAGCATCTCTATATTCATTTTATGATATGGCAATCAGAACTGTACAGTAGAAAAGGTTAGAATAGGGTAATATTAGCCCAATATGTCAGGTGCTAGCTACAAGTGGACACTGCACATTTGTGCTCATGTGTATCCATGGCACTCAAAATACTCTGCAACACTATAGGGCCTAGTCCTGCCAGCATGCTGACTCTTTTATGGATGTTATGCACACATTGGAGCGATTCTCCTCACCTCACACAATGTTATCACACAGACTTCCATAGAGTCAACTGAGATTGTCCTGACACAAATACCAGGACATCAATGAGAGGCATTGTGATTGATGTATGTACCTTCACCAAGAGCAGCTGGCGGTGGCGAATAGGTCGCTGAATATTCCTCCCAAAACTGTTTCAGATACCAGTTCAATAAATGTCTTCCTCATGCTGCTTGCTCCCAGATATACTGGGCTGTAACCCTAGGCAGCCCCTCCCACCATCTGAAATATCAAAGAGACAACAGGGAGAAAGCAAAACTAGGTGAAGAGCTGGTGAAAATTTGAAAGACGGAAGCAAGAGAGAAATAGAGGAGAATAGAGATTGAAACAAAAAAGTGAGAAACTAAGACAGAGAACAAAATAAATGAAGGGGACGTGCAGAGAAGAAAAAGGTGTGATGGAGAGGCTAAGGCTAAGGGATAGACATGGTGAGTGTCAGATAGATGCCCATAGAACTAGTAAGAGTGTGAGAGAGAAAGACAGAGAAACTGTGATCCCTTACTATCCAGTCCCAGCATACAATGCATTCCCACCCATGTCATTAGTCGTATTCATGGGCCCCAGTACTTTTCTCCACCTCCCTCCCTTCCCCTCCTTCACGAATAGTCATCCTTCAGCATCATCACATTATAGGATCATAAGAATTTCACAAAATAAGTGTCCTTCTGCTCCAATATCTCCCTGACCTCCACAAATCTGCCAGCTGTTCAGGTAAATTGACTGCCCTGAATGTTGTTTTACAAGCCTGTTATTTATTGAATGCAGCAATTAATACTTGGGGAAACCCATCTTCAGCTGTTTCATCAATGACCTTCCTTTCACCAGAAGGTCAGAGGTGGGGATGTTTGCGGATGACTGCACAATGTTCAGCACCATTCGAGACTCCTCACATAATGAAGCAGTCAATGTCCAAATGCAGCAAGGCCGGGACCACATCCAGGCTTGACATAAAAACATTGAAAATAGAAGCAGGAGGAAGTCATTCGGTCCTTCGAGCCTGTTCCATCATTCATTGTGATCATGGCTGATCATCAAGTTCAATACCCGGATCCTGCCTTCCCCATATCCCTTGATCCCTTTAGCCCCAAGAGTTATATCTCATTCTTTCTTGAAATTACACAATGTTTTGCCTTTCTGTGGGAGCAAATTCCACACATTCACCACTCTGGGTGAAGACATTTCTCCTCACCTCAGTGAGGTGGTGGTATTGTGGTATTATCGAATCCCAGATGGGTTCGAATCCCACCACGGCAGCTGATGGAATTTCAACTCAATAAAATATCTGGAATTAAAAGTCTAATGATGAGCATGAAACCATTGTCGATTGTCATAATCCTCTCTCTATGAAGGCTAACATACCATTTGCCTTCTTTAGTGCCTGCTGTTCCTCCGTCTTTACTTTCAGAGAATGATGCAAGAGGACTCCAAGGTTGCGGAGTATCCATCTCTCCCAATTTACACCTATTCAAATAATCTGCCTTCCTATTTTTGCTACTGAAGTGGATAACCTCACATTTATGCACATTTTACTGCATCTGCCATGCATGTGCCCACTCACTCAAGGGGCGGGATTCTCCGGTCTCCGACGCTGAAATCACGTTCAGCAATCGGCCAGAGAATCCCCGTTTGCGCCGGAATCAGGGGCGACACTGCCTTTGCGCTGCACCGTGCCCTCGTAAACGGCGTACTCGAAGAATACACCGCACGTCATATGGACGGCCTCAGGACATCACCTGAGGCCCTCTCCCGCTGCTCCGCCCCCGATGAGCCGAGTTCCCGACGGCATGGGTCACTCATGCTATATGTTTCCGTGAACCCGGCATGGCGGCTGCAGACTGAGTCCATCACCGGCAGTTGGGGGGCAACAGTTCCGCAGGTGGTGGGGGCTTTGGCGGGAGTTGGGGCACTGGGGGGGGGGGGGGGTGGTCCAGGAGTGGCGAGGGGGGTCACTGGGTGACAGTATGCAGCAGGCCAGGTCCGCACATGGCCGGCGCCATGTTTCATGGCGCGGGCGCTGCAGGCCGCTGCCATGGACCAGTTAATTCTCCGGCCGTATCCGAAGGTAAAGCCGGGGGCTTTACACTGTGTGCTTGCTAGCCCCCCACCTGACGGAGAATCGGTGCAGCTTTTGCGCCATTTTTTCTGGCATAAATCGCCACTGTTCCAACGCCGGGGTCAGCATTTGTCTTCAAATCGGAGAATCTAGCCCAAGGTGTCCAAATCCCACTGAAGCATCTCTGCATCCTTCTCACAGCTCACCCTCCCCCCCCAATTTTGTATCATCTGCAAATTTTGAGACACTATATTTAGTTCTCTTGTCCAAAATATTAATAAATAATGTGAGCAGTTGGGGTCCTAGCACAGATCCCTGCGGTACCCCACTAGTCACTGCCTGTCAATCAGAAAAAGGCCCATTTATTCCAACTTTCTGGCTTCCTATCTGCTAACCAGCTTTCTATCCATCTCAAGACACAACCCGTAATCCCATGCGCTTTAACTTTACATATTAATCTGCTATGTGGCCCCTTGTCGAAAGCCTGCTGAAAATCTAAATAAACCACATCCACCGGTTCTCCCTGGTCAACTCTACTAGTTACATCTTCAAAGAGTTCTAGTAGATTTGTCAAGCATGATTTTCCTTTCATAAATCCATGCTGACAGGACGGCATGTGGCACAGTGGTTAGCACTGGACTGCGGCATTGAGGACCCGGGTTCGAATCCCGGCCCTGGGTCATTGGCCGCGTGGAGTTTTTTTGTTTATTAAAAAATATTTCTTCATTCTCCTTCTTTTTCGCATTTTCTCCCAAATTTACACCCACCAACAATAAACAATGATCAGTAATAAACAATAATCAGTAACAAATATGTCAATTCCCATATCGATAACAACGATCCCATCCTCCCACCAAACCCAAAACATTCGGCCACATGTTCACATAAACAACTGACAAAAAGGAATTAGGAATCACCCATGGCCACCATTAATACCCATCACCCCCCTCCCCCCCAAACCTCTCACCCACCCCCCCCAACTAATGTTCGATGTTATCCAGTTCTTGAAAGTGCATAATGAATAATGCCCATGAATTGTAGAACCCCTCCATCCTTCCCCTCAGTTCAAACTTAACCTTCTCAAGAGTCAAGAATTCCAACAGGTCCCCCCGCCACACCAGGGCACAGGGTGGAGAGGTTGCTCTCCAATCCATCAGGATCCGCCTTCGGGCGATCAACGAGGCGAAGACTACAACATCTGCCTCCGCACCCATTTCCAACCCTGGCTGGTCCGACACCCCGAATATGGCCTCCCGGGGGCCCGGGTCCAGTTTCACGTGCACCACTTTAGAAATTACCCTAAAAACCTCCTTCCAGTGATCCTCTAGCTTTGGACAGGACCAAAACATATGAACGTGATTTGCCGCACCACCCCTCCCTCCGCAACGTTCACACACATCTTCTACTCCTTCAAAGAATCGGCTCATCCTTGCCCTCGTGAGGTGTGCTCTGTATACCACCTTCAGCTGTATCAGCCCCAACCTCGCGCACGAGGTGGAGGCATTCACTCTCCGGAGCACCTCACACCTCCTCCATACCGTGTGGAGTTTGCACATGCTCCCCATGTCTGCGTGGGTTTCACCCCCACAACCCAAAGATGTGCAGGTTAGGTGGATTGGCCACGCTAAATTGCCCCTTAATTGGAAAAAAAATAATTGGGTACTCTAAAATTTAAAAGAAAATCATGCTGCGTTGTCCATTTGCACCACATTCGAGCAAGTGTCAGGCAATGACCATCTCTAACAAGAGAGGATCTAACCATCACTGCCTTGACATTCAATGGCATTACCATCACTGAATCCCCCACAGTCAACATCT
The DNA here is from genome assembly GCF_047496885.1 of Scyliorhinus torazame. Lineage (NCBI taxonomy): Eukaryota > Metazoa > Chordata > Chondrichthyes > Carcharhiniformes > Scyliorhinidae > Scyliorhinus > Scyliorhinus torazame. Next base: position 155,329,254 of record NC_092721.1, on the reverse strand, counting down.
TGGGGCTTACCGTTGACCAGAAACTGAACGGGACAAGATGCATAATCTGCCTGTGAGTCTTGTTGCAGCTGGACTTTCCTTCCCAGGTTTGGGAAAGTCAGGCTTAATCAGGTTCTGAAGCATTAGCCCATCAGCAGCTTTACTAGCGCCACCCCTGTTGTAACATGCGGTGTGGTTCTACAGTTAAAAGGGAATCTTGTCCGTCACGTGTCTAGGGAGTCTGCTTCCTCATGCCTCTCTTAAATGTCTGGATCACCCGTTTGGCCAGACCAATGGAAGACGGGTGGTAAGGGGGCGGATCGGATATGTCTGATTCCGTTCATAAGCGTGAAAGTAGCAAACATTTGTGAATGGTGTCCTGTTGATGGTGACCAGGACTTCAGGAATCTCATGAGTGCTAAATGAGCACCTTAATTTCTCAACGGTGGCTTTGATGTGGTGGAGGACATCCTATAGAAATGGGTGTCCACCAGGACTAGAAAAAAAAACATTGGACCCATAAAAAGCGTTACTCAGGGGCACACTGGCCATTCCCGGGAGATCATAGGTGGGTTTTTTTGGTGCTCCTGACACACTGGGCAACCACGCACGGTTCACTTGATGTCCTCATTGATTCCAGGCCACTAGGCGTGGCTTCGAGTCAGCATCTTCATTTTTGAAGCTCCTGGGTGATAACTGTCCTTCAGGTTCAATGCCTGGCCCAGCGGTGGGATTATCAGGCATGCTTCCCACAGGACGGTGCCATCTTCCACACCAAGCATTATCAAACCCGCGGTCGCGGGCGGGTGTCGGGAGGGTCGCGGAGCCGTCCATCGCAGCACTCCCGATCGTGCAAATCCGCGCAAAACAGCCGCAGCAGCCGGCTTTTAATAATGCCGGCTGCAAGCGGCCTTCAAAATGGCCAGGAACAGATAAACTATGCGCATGCGCACCGATGAGCGGGCACGCATACGCAGGGCCACTGCATTTATTTTATATGGTCGCAGCCTTTTTTTTCCAAGTTCGGGGAGCCAAAGGGACCATTGGGGCCAAAGGAACCCAAATCATTTCCTCTATTTTTGTCAGCAACAAATAAGGTAAGAGAAAATGGTGGGTCACGCAGGTCAGCCGGCGTGGGTCGCGAAGATCAGCTGGCGTGGGTCGCGAAGGTTGGCCGGTTGGTAAAAATGGGTCCCCGGAAAAAAAGTTTGAAGAACATTGTTCTACACTCAGCTTCCGTTGCTTTTAGGAATAGGGCTGTAGAGCTTCTGGGAGGTCATCCTGTAAACTGACATATAATAACATATGCTGGAGCTTCGCCAACTTGGGATCCTTCTGCATCCATGCATCTATGTGTACGGCTGCACCGGCAGAGTGTCAATCAAGTTCAAAGTCACCATCAGTGGAGATGGGGGGTTCACAGGCAGTGAGAGATGACGGAGGGCATCATCTGGGCACCTGGGCAATGTTGTAAAGTATATTCATATGCTGCAAGCAAGAGTGCCCAGTGTTAAATTTGGGCTGAAGCTATGGGGGGGAATTGCCTTGTCCTCCTGAAAGAGGCCTTGCAGAGGCTGTGGTTAGTGATTACGAAGAGGTGCAGCCTGTAGACACATGGAATAAATTTTTTTACGGTGAGCACCTCTGCCAAACCCTTGTTTTCTATCTGAGCATAGCTGCCAGTGTTCTGGATGCAAATGCTATGGAGCGCTCTGTACCATCGTCCCATCTATGGGACAGCACCACTCCGATGCCATAGAGGGAGGCATCGCAAGTGAGGGTGAGCGGCCGGGATGGAGCATAGTTGGTGAGCAGTTGGGAGGATGACATCTGCCGCTTCACTCCCTTGAATCCCTCTTCCTGTGGAATACCCAAAGCCAATTTTTGTTTCTTCTTTAACAAGATGGGCAGGGATGCCAACAGAGTGGTCAAGTTGAGAATGAATTTTCCATAGTAACTTACAAGGCCTAAAAATGATCGTAATTCCATTGCATTCCTCGGGGTCGGGGCCCCTTTTATGGCCTGAATCGTCTCCTCCACAGGATGCAGGCTGTCTTTGACCACCTATACCCCAAGTGCGTCACAGCTTTAGCCCTGAAAAAGCATTTGCTTCTTTCAGTCGGTTGCCAGCCTGGGCGAATCGTCTGAGGACCTCCTCTAGGTCATCCATGTGCTCCTCTTCTGTGGTCTCCATAATGAGCCCAACATCCAAGTACCACCCTGGCAAACCGCTGAAGTATGCCTTCCATTACCCTTTGAAAGATTTCCGGAGCCAAAGAGACCCCGAACGGGAGGTGTGTGCACTCGAACAATCTCCTGTAGGTGTTTATAGTCGTATACTTCTACGATGCGGAGTCCAGTTCCAACTGCAGATATGCGGGCTCATATCAAGTTTTCTAAAGGAGCACCTTCCAGCCAGTTTCATATATAAGTCCTCTACCCAAGGGTAACGATCCAGGTGAGATGCCCTATTCACAGTCAGTTTGTAGTCCACACAGTCCGGCTTCATCACTGGTACCATGGATACGGCCCAGTCCGGTAACCGTACTGGGCCTATGGTGCCCAGACCTTCCTGGCAGCACAGTTCATCATCTACCTTAGTGAGTAAGGTGCAAGGATCAGACCGTGCCCATAAGTATCTGGGCTGAGCCTCTGGGTCTATGCAGGTGCAGGTCTTGGCTCCCTTTATCTTACCCAGAACACATGAGGATATTTGCCGAGGACCTCATACAGACTTCCAGTGCCCATCTGGTAAATCTGCTGCCAATCGAAGCGGTGGACTCATAGCCAATCAAGCCCCAGTAGGTTAGGTCCCTGCCCTTGTACCATGGCCAAAGGTAGCCTGACTATTCGCTGTCAGTGGGTCACCGCGGTTACAGAAGTTCCTACGATTCTCAGTGGTTCACCAGTGTAAGTCGCTAATCTGGCCTTGGTGTCAGTCAGGGTTCATGGCAAGTTCCTGTGCGGAGTCGGTGGAAGGTTCTGCTGACCAATGGTGGAGATGGCAGCCTTGTGTCCATTTCCATCACCAGTGGGTGTCCATTCACCTGCAGTGTCAGCCGAATCGGTGCCACCTTTGCGGTCATGATGCAGTTTAGCTGCATCATGTTCTCTTCCTCCGGTGGGGCCACGTGCAAGGCGCTGGCGCAGGGCAACCTCAGCGTCTGCCCAGGGTGGTGCTCTCTCCGTCGATTCGGCGGCCCTGATTACCGTTTGCTCTCCCTCGCCCTTGGGAGAGGTGTCCCGTTGGTCTCTGGCGGCTCCCGGCTGCCATATTGTACCGGTGACCATTCAATCACTGCCCTGGGATGTCGCAGAAGACCGGTATGGAGGCCAAGCAACACTATGGACCCTATAGTCCATGGAACCTTGAGGTTCCTGCACTCCTTTCTCTATGTTTCCGTGGGACAGTGCTAGCTCAATGACCCGTTTTCAATCCAATGTGGGCTCTGCCAACAGCTCCTATGCGTGGCCATGTTATTGATTCCCCACACAAGCTGGTCCCTCAACATTTCAGATAGGGATCGCTGACCTCACTGAGCTCTATCAGCCACCGGAGGCGGGTTAAGAAATCTGTCATTGACTCCCCCAGAGTCCGTACAGCCGTGTTGCACCTTTAACGTTTAATAATATGATGGTTTTGGGTTATAATGGTCATACACCAGTGCAACTAGTTCCTCAAATGAGCAGCCAGGCAGGTAAGACTCTTGAGAATACCGAAGGTTGGCGCCCCGCAAGCAGTTAGGAGAATTCCCTTTTGTCTCTCTTCTCCCAAGATGCCACTGGCCTGGAAAAAGTACCTGATCCACTCTGTGTGCTGAGCCCAATCTTCTAGGCCTGCGTCAACGGCCTCCATTTTCCCACAAAGCATCATTTTTCAAACCTAATTCCACATGCTGCTGCATGACACTCACCCAGGGCAGCTGGGGCATCCTGACCTAGAGTTCAGATTTTCCTTTTTCCTCTTCGCCAGTTTAATGACCGGGAAACCAGGTAGTCAGCAGTAGAATGAAGCTAGGATTTATTTAAAGTAACATAAATCTGCCTATGGCAGCGAACTAGTTACACATCACAGTCGTTGGGACAACCAATATCCTGGTCCCCACTCAGGCCAGCTTTTATGCTCGATTTTTACGAGCCCCAGCTACGTGGGCCTCCACCAACGAGCGGGGGAGCCCCTACTCCACGAGTCCCACGGGGAGATTAATTACATATTCCCCATGAGTTTTGTGGGGGTTATTACACCCTCCAAGTCACTCACCGTCCTGACTTAGAAATATATCGCCGTTTCTTCACTGTTGCTGGGTCAAAATCCTGGAATTCCCTCCCAAACAGCAGTATGGGTGTACCTACACCTCAGGGATTGCAGCTGTTCAAAATGGCAGTTCACCACCACCTTCTCAAGGGCAACTAGTGATGGACAATAAATGCTGGCCTCATCAGCAACACCCACATCCTGTCAATTAATTTTTTAAAAACCTGACGAAAAAAATTCTCCCAGCTTGGGTCCATATTAACTGCTGTTCACTGGATCACAGTTTTGTTTCTGTGGTCAAAACAATCATTGGTTTGACCATTATAATCGGTCATTTTGTCAGAAGTGTTAATACGTTGAACCTACTCTTTCCAATTACAGTAGTATTAATAATTAAAGCAATACCGGTTGTTTTACAGACCAGGGGAAATCGTTGAAGCTGCCCGATGATATCATTTAGCTAGTGTGATGTAATTTATTGTTCACCCTATGATTGTCAGGGACCAATTGGATACCACATACCAATGACAAATAACATTTTCAGTCACATTGTTCAGGCAGACCAATTACAGCACTCAAAACTAATGAGCTATGGTCGTCACAGAGACAATGATGCAATTACCAGGGTCGAATAAGCAGCAGCCGTTATGGGTTTGGTTCCATTTTACTCACTAATATCAGCATTGAATTAGTGCAGAGGTTAAAAGACAGCACCTGAGGCAGCCAACATTTTAATATAACTAGTGGACCTCCCTTGGTGTTATTCACTGGGCGGCACGGTGGCACAGTGCTTAGCACTGCTGCCTCACAACGCCAGGAACTCGGATTCGATTCTGGCCTTGGGTGACTCTTGCGGAGTTTGCATGTTTTCCCAGTGTCTCTGGTTTCTTCCCACAGTCCAAAGACGTGCAGGTTACGTGGATTGGTCATGCTAAATTGCCCATAAGTGTCCAAAGTTTGGGTGGGGTTACAGAGATGGGTGGGACTTGGACCAAGATGGGGTGCTCTTTCGGAGGGTCGGTGCAGGCTTGATTGGCTGAATTCTCTCCGTCCGAACACTGAAGGGATTCTATGATTTCTACGATTTCCATGTAAAGTGTTGACTTATGATTGAATGTGTCAAATTTCACTTGTATTACACAACATTGTGGGCGTTTTAGGTATTTCTAGGATTATGTTCTGTGACTATTCATGTTTGTGTGGAAATTATAAACCAGTGGCCTTAATTATTATTAAATATTAATTTAACTATTTTAATTTTATCCCTAATTAAAGACCAGTTAGCAGGACAGACAATGGTCATTAACAGGAACAGAGTAGGAAATATATTCCAGATTATATTTATGTAGGAAGTGTGCAGGAAACTGGGCGGCGATTCTCCCAAATGGAGCCCAAATGTTCGCGCCATCATGAACGCCGTCTCATTTCACGACGCGAAACGGGCCCGGGGACGGCCGATTCCGGTACCCACAGGAGGCCTGCACGGCGCTGGAGTGGTTCACGCCGCTCCAGCCTCCCTTCCCGGTGCCAAATGGGCACCACGCCAACCCGCGCATGCGCAGTTGGGCCATGCCAACCTGCGCATGCGTGGGGGACTTCTTCATGGCGTTGGTGTTCAGGGTCTGGCCGCGCAGGAAAGTAGGCCCGGGGGAGGGGGAGAGGCCGGCCCGCCAATCGGTGGGCCCTGATTGCGGGTCAGACCCCATCGGAGGCCCCCCCCCAGTGAAGGATCGCTTTCCCCTGCCCCACAGGCCGCCCCACCCGGCCCTTCGCGCAGAGTTCCCACCGGCAGCGACCAGGGATGAACGGCGCCGGCGGGACTCTGTCGTATCCGCGCGGCCGCGCAGCCCATCCGAGCCGGAGAATCGGCGAATCCAGCGGCCCACAGCCGGCGCCGTGCCAACCGCACAGGCGCAAATGGCGCCGATTCTCCGCACCTCGGGGAATTGCGCGCCGGCGTCATGGCGCAGTTGCGGCGATTCTCCGGCCCGGCGAGGGGCTCGGAGAATCGCCCCCCCTGGTCTTTGCTCTGGAAGATTGTTGGAAGATTGTTTTGGCATTTGGAACTTGGTAACAGTCCTGCGCTCTGGGTAGAATGAGAGAAGAGTCTTAGAATGTGTGGGAGTATTAAGGAGGCAGAGGTCTAGTGGTTATGCTGTTTAGGAGTATTGGAAAGGTACATTGTCTAGAAAAAGTGGAGAGGGAGTTTAAGTGTATTGATTATTGGGGATGACCTGCAAAGCATCAGCAGTGTGAAGGGATCCTAGAATCTTCGTGGCCAAGTTAAGTAAAGATGGGTGAAAGAAAGAAGCAGAAACCTTGGCAGTAGAAATTACTAAGACCTGGACCCATAGCGCAAAAAAGTCTCTTCCTTCTGCACGTCTCATTCTGCAATAAATAAACTGGGTTGGACTTCTGGTTGATGTTGCCTTCACATCGTGTGGTAGATGAATGTCCTTCTTCTCCTGATCTCAGTATGTAGCAGCTCCGGAGAGATAGTCAAACATCTCATGAGATTTAAATTGTTCCATCACCACAGAATACTCTGGTATTATGACTTCACTACAATACCTCAAACTATTGTGCTGTATTGTTCTTTCGGACTCCGTAAGTGCATACGGTTTTAGTTTAAGCAGGTACCATGGTCGGCGCAGGCGAGGAGGACTGAAGGGACTGTTCCTGTGGTGTATTGTTCTTTGTATTCTAAACCCTGTGGTAATCACCACTGTTGTATATATTAGGAGATGTGTGGTAAGGCCCTGTACTGCAGGTATGGGGGTAGTCCCTGCCTGCTGGCTCCGCCCAGTAGGCGGAGTTTCAATATGCGTGCTCCCTATACAGCAGCCATTTCACCAGCTACTGTAGGAGGCCACACATCTTAGAGTAATAAAGCCTCAGTTGTATTCAACTCTCGTCTCTGTGCAATTGATCGTGCATCAATTTATTACTCTAAGATGTGTGGCCTCCTACAGCAGCTGGCAAAAAGAACTTTCAACACTGGCTAGCTTGTTTCGAAGCTTACATCGGGTCTGCACCAGACCCAATCCCGGAAGCTCAGAAGATCCAGATACTCTACTCGCAGCTGAGCTCCAACCTCTTTCCTCTTATCCAGGACGGGCCGAACTACGCCAAAGCCATGGTGCTACAGAAAAAGAATTACGCCCAGCAGACGAACACGCTCTTCGCCAGACACATACTCTCTACTCGCAGTCAACTCCCTGGTGAGTCCTCAGAAGATTTCTGGCGTGCTTTAATTCCCCTGGTCAGAGACTGTGACTGTCAGGCTGTCACGGCCATGGAACATTCGAACGTCCTCATGCGGGACGCCTTCGTTACGGGGATGGGGGTCAGCTCTCATACGCCAGCAACTTTTAGAGGGGGCCACGCTCGACCTCGCAGCAACAAAAAAAACTGGCGCTATCGATGATGGTCGCCTCGCGCAATATTCAGGCCTACACACCCAGCCGCGCGGCCCACCCCTCCTACACATCGTGGACTCCGCAGACGGCCACCCCACCGGGGGCCTCACCCAGTCAATACACCTGTGCCACGTGCCAGCCACCCAACCCCGGGGGCCCCCGATGTTATTTCTGCGGGCAACAGAAACACCCCCGTCAACGCTGCCCGGCCCGCACTGCCTTTTGCAAGGCCTGCGGCAAGAAGGGGCACTTCGCTGCGGTGTGCCAGGACCGCTCAGTCGCCGCTATTGTCCTGACCCTCCTGGCGTACGGTCAGTGGGCGATGCCATCTTTACCTCCCTGGACCATGCGCGACCAGTGGGCGCCGCCATCTTCTCCCCCTCAGACCACGTGCGGCCAGTGGGCGCCGCCATCTTCCCCTTCTTGGACCACGTGCGGCCCATGGGTGCCGCCATCTTGTCCACCCCAAGATCATCAGGCACCGTCATCTTGTCTTCCCCACGGCACATGGGCACCACCATTGTTCCAGGACCCATGCCCCCCGGGCACCCCATCGTTCGACACCAGCGACGACCAGCCACGACTCGCCTCGGTCACGATCGACCAGTCTCGCCCGCACAATCTAGCCACTGCCTTGACATGCGTGAAGTTCGATGGGCACGAGACCTCTTACCTGCTGGACTCCGGGAGCACTGAAAGCTTCATCCATCCAGATATGGTAAGGTGCTGCTCCCTTGCGGTACACCCCGCCAATCAAAGAATCTCCCTGGCCTCCGGATCCCACTCCGTGGTGATCCGGGGGTACTGTATAGTCACACTCACGGTCCAAAATTCAACGGCTTCCGCCTCTACGTCCTCCCCAATCTCTGCGCTGCCCTATTACTCGGCCTGGACTTCCAGTGTAACCTCCAGAGCCTGACCTTGAAATTCGGCAGACCCCTACCACCCCTTACTGTGTGTGGCCTCGCGACCCTAAAGGTTGACCCACCTTCCCTATTTGCAAACCTAACCCCGGATTGCAAACCTGTCGCCACCAGGAGCAGACAGTACAGCACCCAGGACAGGACCTTCATCAGGTCCAAGGTCCAGCGGCTGCTTCGGGAAGGCAGCATCGAGGCCAGCAACAGCCCCTGGAGAGCCCAAGTGGCAGTGGTGAAAACTGGGGAGAAACACAGAATGGTCGCGGACTACAGCCAGACCATCAATAGGTACACGCAGCTCGACGCGTAACCCCTCCCACGCATATCTGATATGGTCAATCAGGTTGCACAGTATCGGGTCTTCTCAACTGTAGACCTCAAATCCGCCTACCACCAGCTCCCCATCCATAAGGCGGACCGCCCATACACCGCCTTCAAGGCAGATGGCCGCCTCTACCATTTTCTCAGGGTTCCCTTCGGCATCACCAACGGGGTCTCGATTTTCCAAAAGGAGATGGACCGAATGGTCGACCGGTACGGGTTGCGGGCCACCTTCCCGTACCTGGACAATCTCACCATCTGCGGCCACGATCAGCAGGACCCTGATGCCAACCTTGCCAAATTTCACCACAACGCCACTCTCCTAAACCTCACCTATAACAAGGAGAAGTGCATATTCAGCACGAACCGCTTAGTCATCCTCGGCTATGTGGTCCAGAACAGAGTTCTGAGGCCCGATTCCGACCGCTTGCGCCCTCTCATGGAGCTCCCCCTTCCCCACTGCCCCAAGGCCCTCAAACGCTGCCTGGGGTTCTTTTCATACTACGCTGAGTGGGTCCCAAACTACGAGGACAAGGCCCGCCCACTCATCCAGTCCACCTTTTCCCCCCTGACGGCCGAGGCTCCACATGCCTTCAACCGTATTAGAGCCGATATCGCCAAGGCCACGATGCACGCAGTAGGCGAGACGCTGCCCTTTCAAGTGAAGAGCGACACATCAGACGTCGCCCGAGCCACCATGCCCAAACAGGCAGGCAGGCCCGTGGCATTCTTTTCACAAACCCTTCATGCCTCCGCAATTCGGCACTCCTCCTTCGAGGAGGCATTACTTAGCCGGCAGGAGATTCACTCTCCTCACTGACCAATGGTCGGTAGCCTTCATGTTCAATAACACACATCGGGGTAAGATCAAAAACAATAAAATCTTGAGGTGGAGGATTGAGCTCTCCGCCTACAATTACTTGATTTTGTATCGCCCCGGCAAGCTCAACGAGCTCCAAGATGCCCTATCCCGAGGTACATGTGCCAGCGCACAAGTAGACCGACTCCGGACCCTGCATGACAACCTTTGTCACCCGGGAGTCACACGGTTGTGCCATTTCATAAAGGCCTGCTGACGCTTACTCCTCTGCGAAGAAGTTAATAAATGGCTGCCACCTCCGGGCGAACCCTAGTAGCGAACCTCTCAAGGCGAACCTGACTTTCTCTAGGCCAAGAAAGCTCGCCATGTCCGATAGCCGTACCTCAGCACTGGGGGGCTTTGAGTCCCTCCATGCTAAAAGTATTCGTCGCCGGGCTACCAGGGAAGCAAAGGCCAGAACATCGGCCTCTCTCTCTTCCTGGACTCACGGGTCCTCCGAAATCCCAAAGATTGCCACCTCTGGGCTCATTACCGGGACATGACATCTGCAAATCGCTGCCAATACCCCCCGAGTTTAGGGCACGACCAGAACCATGTGTACATGGTTAGCTGGCCCTCCGGTGCATCTGGCACACACGTCCTCCAGCCCGAAGAATTTACTCATCCGGGCCACTGTCATGTGGGCCCGGTGCACGACCTTAAACTGGATCAGACTGAGCCTGGCGCATGTTGCGGTCGTGTTTACTCTGCTCAGGGCTTCTGCCCAGATACCGTCCTCCAGCTCCCCCCGAGCTCCTCCTCCCACTTAAGCTTCAGGTCCTCGGTCTGCGTATCCTCAGCTCTCATTAGCTCCTTGTAGACGTCTGAAACTCTACCCTCTCCCACCTCTCCACTAGAAACTACCCTGTCCTGCCCCCCCTTCGGCGGAAGACGTGGGAAGGACGGCACCATTCTGCGTACAAAATCACTCACCTGCAAGTATCTAAAGTCGTTCCCTCTCATCAGCCCAAACTTCTCCTCCAGCGCCCTCATGCTCGGAAAGCTCCCTTCCAGGAACAGATCCCCCATCCTCACAATCCCCGCCCTCCTCCACAGTCGATACCCCCCGTCCATGTTCCCCGGGGCAAATCGGTGGTTGCCGCAGATTGGGGTCCACACCGATGCTCTTACCTCCCCTACATGCCTCCTCCACTGGCCCCAGATCCGAAGAGCCGCCACCACTTTCGGGCTGGTGGAATACTGTGCCGGCGAAAGTGGCAGGGGCGCCGTGACCAGGGCTGCTAAACTAGTGCCCCTGCACGAAGCAGCCTCCATCCGCTCCCAAACCGACCCCGCACCCACCATCCATTTCCTTATCATCGCTATGTTGGCCGCCCAGTAATAGTTGCTGAAGTTCGGCAACGCCAGCTCCCTTTCTCCTCTGTTCCTTTCAAGCATCACCCTCTTCACCCACGGGGACGTCCCTGCCCATACAAATCCCAGAATAATTTTATTCAGCCTCTTAAAGAAGGACCGCTGGATAAAGATGGGGAGACACTGAAAAACAAACAATAACTGCAGGAGAATCGTCATCTTAACAGTCTGCACCCTCCCCGCCAATGACAGCGGGAGCGCATCCCACCTCCGGACCTCCTCCCTCACTCGTTCCACCAGTCAGGACAGGTTGAGCTTGTGCAACCTGCCCCAGTCCCATGCCAAACCTGAATCCCCAAATATCGGAAATTCTCCCCCACTAGCCTGAACGGCAACCCCTTCAGCCTACTCTCCTGCCCCCTCACCTGAATTACAAACAACTCGCTCTTCGCTATGTTCAGTTTGTGTCCGGAGAACTGGCCAAATTCCCTCAGGGTTGCCATAATACCGTCCATCCCCACCATTGGGTCCGATACATATATCCGCGTATAACAAGACTCTATGTTCCACTCCCCCCCGGACCAACCCTTTCCAGCCCCTAGAAGCTCTCAGTGCAATTGCCAGCGACTCTATGGCCATCGCAAACAGCAGTGGGGAGAGAGGGCAGCCCTGTCTTGTCCCACGGTGCAGTCTAAAGTAGTCCGATGTTGTCCTGTTCGTCCTTACACTCACCTCCGGGGCCTGATTAAATAGCCTAACCCAGTCGATGAACCCCCCCGACCCCGAACCGTCCTAGTACTTCCCACAGATCATCCCACTCGACTCGGTCAAAAGCCTTTTCAGCATCTATGGCTACCACTATCTCTACCTCCCTACTCTCCAGGGGCATCATAATCACGTTGAGCAGCCTTCTCATGTTGGCCACCAGCTGCCTCCCCTTTACAAACCCGGTTTGGTCTCCCCAATTACATCCGGTACACAGTCCTCAATTCTCGTCGCCAAAATCTTGGCCAGTAACTTGGCGTCTACGTTAATCAAAGAGATCGGCCTGTTTGACCCACAGGCCTCCGGGTCCTTATCACATTTCAGAATGAGCGAGATGGTGGCCTGCGATATCATCGTGGGTAAACTCCCTCTGTCTCTTGCCTGACCCTGACCAGCATCGGCCCCACTATCCCGGCAAATCTTTTGTAAAACTCCACCGGATACCCATCCGGCCCCGGGGCTTTACCCGACTGCATGACCTTCAGGCCCCCCAACACCTCTTCGATCCTGACCAGGGCCCCCAGTCCGTCCACCAACCCCCTCCCCACTCTTGGGAAGGTCAGTCCGTCCAAGAATCGCCTCATCCCCCCCCCCGGTCTCCCGGGTAGTTCCGAAGTGTACAGCTTCCTATAAAAGTCCCGAAAGACCTTGTTCAGCCCTGCTGGATCACCCACTAGATTACCTTCCCCATCCACTACCCTCCCTATTTCCCTAGCCGCTTCCCTCTTCCTCAGTTGCTGTGCAAATATTCTACTGACCTTCTCCCCATGCTCATAAATCGCGCCTTTTACCTTTCTAAGCTGCTCTACAGCCTTGCCTGTAGTTAGCAACCCAAATTCGGCCTGCAGCCTCTGTCGTTTCCTGAGTAACTCTGGCCTCGGGGATTCCGCGTAACTCCTGTCCATCTGTAGAATTTCCTTAATCGGTCAGTCCATCTCTGCCCTATCTGTTCTGTCCCTGTACACCCAGATTGAAATCAGCTCCCCTCTCACCACTGCCTTCAGCACCTCCCAGAGCACCGCTGCCGAGACTTCTCCAGTATCGTTCACCTGCAGGTAATTCTGCATGCATTTCCTCAGCCTCTCGAACACCGCCTCGTCCGCGTGTAGTCCAACTTCCAGCCTCCATGGTGGGCGCTGAAAGCTGTCCTTACAAAACTGCAGGTCTACCCAGTGCGGAGCATGGTCCGATATGGCAATTGCCGAATATTCTGCCCCCACCATTCCGGCCAGCAGGTCCCTACTCACAACAAAGTAGTCAATTCGGGAATACACCTTGTGGACGTGGGAGTAGTACGAGAACTCCCTCGCAGTCGGCCGGCTAAATCTCCACGGATCTGCTCCCCCCATTTGCTCCATGAACCCTCTCAGTTCCTTTGCCATCGCTGGCAACCTGCCCGTTCTTGAGCATGCCCGGTCCAGGCTCGGGTCCAGGACCGTATTAAAGTCACCGCCCATGATCAACTTACGCGAGTCCAAGTCGGGGATCTTCCCTAGCATCATCCTAATAAAATCCACATCGTCCCAATTAGGGACATACACACTGACCAGGACTACTCTCACCCCTTCGAGCTTACCCCTCACCATAACAAATCTGCCGCCCCCATCCACGACTGTGCCCTCCGCCTCAAATTGTACCCTATTATTAATCAGGATCGCAACCCCTCTCGTCTTAGAATCAAGCCCCGAATGAAAGACCTGACTGACTCAGCCCTTCCTTAACCTAACCTGGTCTGCCATTTTCAGGTGCGTCTCCTGCAACAAGACTATATCCGCCTTCAGAACCCACAGATGCGCAAACACACGCGCCCTCTTCACTGGCCCGTTTAACCCTCTAACGTTCCAGGTGATCAGCCTGGTTGAGGGGTACTTCGCCCCCCCCCCCCCCCCTTTGCCGATCAGCCATCCCTTTTCCTTGGCCAGCCCCCCAGCCATGTGTCGCGCTTCCTCTGGCCTGCCTCCTGGCCGGCTCCACCCATGACCTCCTCACTGTTACTGTGGTGTTGGGTGCTCTGAGGTACAGATGAACCAACACGGTTGCAATTGGTACAACGCTGTTTTATTTCAACTTGTTATTTACAGATCTGTCCTGGTACTCAGCACGTGGTGACTCTCTGAGTGTGTTGTTAATCAGGTCCTGTCCTTGTCCTGGTCTCCAGATCTACTGACCACCAGGTGTCGTGTTTCTTGTCTTATACTGTCTCTGTCCTTGTCTGCGATTGGCTGTTGTGTTATGTGTGCTAATTGGTCTGTTGGTCTGTCTATCATGATATGTGTGTTTGAATATCATGACATCCCCCCTTTTTTTACAAGATTATGTGCCTACGTGTTATAAATATGAATGTGTCCTGAGTGCAGCTAAAGGTGTGTGTGCGTGATATTTACAGCATGTGCATGTGGCGTAACTATATACATGGGGCGATGTCAGGTGTGGCATGCTAACGAGGTTGTACCATAACAAAAGAAGAAAACTTTGAAGTGTGGTCCAGTCAAACGAGATCTGGAACGATAAAACAGTAACATGTTACAATACAATAGTTTCTAAACTTTGACGTGTGAACAGTCTCCTAAGTCCATTCTAGTAGGTGGGCGACGAATTCGGGTTGACCGCCTCAAGGATGGGTCGAGAACCACCGGCTGAGGTGCGAGCCTGGCCACGGGCGGTGACAGAAGTGGCATGGTATATGGCAGCTCCACGAAGTCACTATCAGGAACCATTCGAGGTCGCGGCGTCTGTGTGTGGTTCCATTGTGAGCGTGGAAGTAGGCGAAAGGCTCGCCGATTGCGCCTACGCAGCGATCCATCCGTCATGCGCACCAGGAACGAGGTGGAGTCTTTTTCTTTTTATGTTTGTGGTTGTGCTGTCGGATGGCATCTTGTAGCTGATGGGTCGTTGACATTGAAGAGGTACCATCAACAATATCATTCAAGGTCATGAATGTGCCAGATGTTGAAGTCGGATGAGACTGTGCATGCTGGTTCTGGCCACATGCTGTGCTGGAAGGGTGATTCTGCTGAGAAGCGTTGAAGCATGTCGCTTTGGAGACAGAATTGCTGCTCGCATCAATGTCTGGTGATGGTGTGAAACTAGAACCTTGCATCTGATAGGAAAACGCTATCTGGCCAGGCTGTGGTGCAGCAAATCCTGGGCAGTAACTAAGGCATCCAGTCTGTAGTGCAGATTGCGCTGACGGTAGTCCTCCTTCGGTCTTGATTCCATTAGTGGGCAATCCGCAGTGCTGGCCTGTTTGAGAATATGCTGCATAGACTGCTGGCTGCTGCAGGCTTGAATGCTGGGTCTGTCCAGCATGAGCTGTCATTGGCTGCACTGTCGGTGTGGAACAAATGTGTGGACATAGCTGTGGTGAAAATTGGTGTATTCCTCTTGGACTGTCGCTGCTGCTTGTTATTGCTGACCCAGTATGATTGTCACGTGATCCATCTCCTGTCGTTGTGGCATCTGCTGTCACCCTGAGCGTGCCATCACTGAGGTTGCGACACTGCCTGTCTGGAGTAAAGTCTGGCTTACGTGAATCAGAGTCGGCGTTTGGTTGCTCCCCATCTGGAGTCTGGTCTGTTTTTTGTTGATGCTCCCCGTCCGGAGTCTTAGCAGGTTCACTGGAGTCAGCTGAGATTTCTTGAAGCTGCACTTCTGGAGTTGGAACATGCAGGAATGCATTGACTAGTGGAGAGGTTCGAGCAATTGAGGGTGGAAGTAGTGTGGTGTCACCGTAGTTACCAGTGGTCTCACTGTGATCGTCGAGTGCCTCTGTACGCACTAGCTGAGGTCTGTCACTTCGCACCTTTTGCACGGGAAGTGGGATGCTGTCGTCACTCGTTGCACATACCATGGGTAGATCCTCAGTAGCTGCTTGCTGTTCACTAGGGTTGGATAAATTGTCAGAGTTTTCATCTGGTGGTGCAAACCATGTCGGTGGACTGTCATTGTCTTGCCGTTGTCCTTCATTTGGGCTTTTCTTCTTTGGAATTTTAAATCTTCCCCCAGACATTACAGAACCTTGTTCATTTCCCTCAATTTCTCCCATATGTAGGGCAGCAAATGTTAGATCCAATATTTCTTTCGTCATTGTACCAGTTTCCAAAGAACAGTCTATTTCAATTTTCTTCTCAGTTACTTCATATGCATCCTTTTCTAATGTACATGCCTTCATAGTCTCTGGCTCTGATTTTGCTGGGACTGGCACAGTCACAGTCTCTCTTTTACTGTTCTCAATTGCCCACATTCTACTCCCCAGACATAAATGCTTAATCTCTGGAGTTAATGTGGTACAATGGATAATCGGGTCGACCTTATCTGCATCTTCATCATCACTGGAAGGCATAATTGGTTCACTTGAAACTGCTGGGAGTTTTAAGTGCTTTATCTGGCTACTCGATGTCGGTGTCCTCAGGATTCTAGATCCAATGTTCTGCTCATTTATCAGTGGAGTGTGCAGCATTATTAATATCTCTTCGGCTAGAATGATCCTGAAGGTCAGCGCATAATCCTTTTTTTCTTCGGGCTTGGGTTCCTTTGGCTTGTCTTCATTTGGGCTTGAACAGTCATCAGCGCTGTGCCCTTCATTGTAGCATGATAGACCATCATGGTCGTCCTGCTGTGCAGTGGAGTGTGGTAGACTCTTATAGCCTTCTTGCTGTTTATGTGAGCATGGCAGACTTGCATCGTCTGCCACTAGGATTGCGCATCGGAGTCATGCGTTTTTGTAATTGTGGAGTCTGTCCACGAGCTTGCTGTGGAGTCTTGTGACACTGGAGTCACGTCCTGTTCCTGCAAGGACTGCGGTGTGGAGTCTTGCATGTCTTCTTTCGTAGAGTCAGGAACCCTGAGCGGGGCGTGGACCACGCTCTGTGTGGCAGCAGGCCGCTCTCTGTGGGCTTGTACCGCTTTCTGTCTCTTAATTTCGGGCTGCAGCATCATCCTGCATTGATGAGTTGGGACGTCATATCTGTTGGGTTGAAGATCCTCAAATCCGAAAAATGAATCCGCATCTGCATCGGATTCAATGCGGGGGTCGCCAATGTGCAACACGAAAGGTTCGTCCGAGTCGTAGTCGTCTAGGACCATGGAGCTGTCATTGGGCTCGCGAGGTCCAGAGAAAATGTAAAGGTCAGTATCGAAGTATTCGAGGTCGGAATCATCGGTTTGTGCGTAGGTAACTGCTTGTTGCAGGGTTCTTCGGAGGTTAAATTCATTTCCTGGTTCAATTTGGGGCATTGTGCTGTCATTCCAGGTGAAGGAAGGTTGTTTTACAGCTTTAAAAGATTTTTCTTTGATTTGGGACGTTTCCCCTTTAAATTGGATTTGGGACGTTTCCCCTTTAAATTGGTGCGGTCTGGGGCCTCTGACGTCATGACGCGCGTGACGTAGCACGTAGGAAGCGATTGCACTTGCGCAGATCGCTGTTCCTTTACCGATGGCCATTTTCTTGATTGCGCATGCACGGCGTCTCGCGCATGCGCAGACGAAACTTCCGGTTCTGCGCACTTCTCGCGCAACTGCGCTAGTGTAGTCCCTTTAGCAAGATGGCCACCGACCTCGACCCAAATCGCTCTTTGGTCCGGGATTTCGGCCTCGAGGTGAGTACTGACGCTTTTCTTACCTTTCCTTGCCGATTGGAGCGTGTTTTCCTCACAGTATTTGGCAAATTTGTCCAGGACTGCCTGGAAGTCGTACCTGTTTTGCCCCTTGGAGAACTTGAATTTTTAAAAGATTTCTTCTGCTCTTGCACCGGCGATGGGGAGGAGAAACTCTATTTTTTCATCATCGGCCAGGTCTTTAAGTTCGGCTGCCATCAGAAAGAATTCAAACACTTGCCGGAATCGCTGCCAGTTTTCGCGGAGATCGCCGTGGCACTGGAGCGGCTGCGGAACAGGGAGCTCGTACATCTTGCCTGGGTATTGCTGGTTGTCTCTGTACGCTGAGGTATGGCGGCGGGTATCGATCCACTCACTTGGTACCATGTGGTGTTGGGTGCTCTGAGGTACAGATGAACCAACACGGTTGCAATTGGTACAAACCTGTTTTATTTCAACTTGTTATTTACAGATCTGTCCTGGTACTCAGCACGTGGTGACTCTCTGAGTGTGTTGTTAATCAGGTCCTGTCCTTGTCCTGGTCTCCAGATCTACTGACCACCAGGTGTCGTGTTTCTTGTCTTATACTGTCTCTGTCCTTGTCTGTGATTGTCGTGTTATGTGTGCTAATTGGTCTGTTGGTCTGTCTATCATGATATGTGTGTTTGAATATCATGACAGTTACCATGCCCAGTTCCCATCCCCGTCAGCAGAACAACTCCCCCCCCCCCCCCACCCACCCCCCCCCCCCCCCGCCCACCCCCAGCAACACCATCCTATCACCTAACCCCTGCCCTAATCTAACTATATGGACACCCCCCACCTCGGCTCCCGTTGACTCGCTGCACTCAGCTAGCCTGGGGCTCCCAGCCCGTCTCCCACCGATTGTTCCCAGTCACCCCGACCCATTCATACCACTTCCCCAGATCAGCCCTACTTAAGCAAACACTCTGTACAAGTCATAAACAACTCCCACAATAGCACCATTCAAGTTAAACAAGAAAAAAAGAGATAAGAAATAACAGGTACTCTTCAGTCCTTCCCATACAGACACAGAAAAAACATTGCACAAAGTTCCCCTGAAGCATCCATTTTAACCCAACCCTTTTAACTGTTTTCTTTATTAATTCCCCCCCAGCCAAACTCCAATTAAGCAAAGAGCCCAAACAGGAAACATTCAGGTACACCACGCAAAGAGCACGTAAGAAGCAACCACAAAAAAAAAAATACATCCCAAAACGGGAGAGACACCACATATACTTAAAAGCTCTAACATGAGTCATAGATTATCATAGATTATCATAGAATTTAGAGTGCAGAAAGAGGCCATTCGGCCCATCGAGACTGCACCGGCTCTTGGAAAGAGCACCCTACCCAAGGTCAACACCTCCACACTATCCCCATAACCCAGCAACCCCACCCAACACTAAGGACAATTTTGGACACTAAGGGCAATTTATCATGGCAAATCCACCTAACCTGCACATCTTTGGACTGTGGGAGGAAAACGGAGCACCCAGAGGAAACCCACGCACACACGGGGAGGATGTGCAGACTCCGCATAGACAGTGACCCAAGCCGGAATCGAACCTGGGACCCTGGAGCTGTGAAGCAATTGTGCTATCCACAATGCTACCGTGCTGCCCCGTCCAAACGTCCTCAGTGCAGGGCCAGCCCTTGCTTCTTAACGAAGTCCATCACCTCGTCGGGTTCCTCGAAATAGTGGTGCTGACCCTTATACGGAACCCACAGTCGCGCCGGAAAAAGCAGCCCGAATTTCACCTTGTTTTTTTCCAGTATCTCCTTCACCTGCCTGTAGCCTCCCCTCCTCCTGGCCGCCTCAGCGCTCAAATCCTGGTACACACGGAGGGTGGTATTGTCCCAAATACAGCTTCCTGTGCTTTTTGCCCATTGCAACACCCGTTCCTTGTCCAGGCACCTGTGAAAGCATACCCCCATCGCTCGTGGGGGACCCCCTTGTCGCGGCTGCCTCACCTGCACTCTGTGTGCCCCGTCCACCACCGGCGGGCGCGGGAACACCTCGTTCCCCAGCAACTTCTGAAATATACCCTCTACATATGTGGCAGCGTCTAGCCCCTCTGACCCCACGATTCTCACGCTCTGCCGGCGAGCTCTGTTGTCCAGGTCATCCAGCCTTTCCAGAAGCACTTTTTGCTGGTCCCCCAGCCTTTGAATTTCCACATCCGCCACCGTTTGAAAGTCAGCCTGCTCCTCCACTGACTTCTCCAACTGCTGGAGCTTTCCATCCGATCAATCAACTTCTGAAGCGGCTCCAAGTTGTCACACTTCAAAGCCAAAAAGCCCTCCTGCATAGTCTGCAGCAGCTGCTCCATTGTGGGCTGGGCTGTCAGCTCCTTGCTCTGAACACCAGCCATGCTGGTCTCTCTCTCAGCCTCCACTGTGCCCTTACTCGACCACTTCTTCTGCTGTTTACGGTCCCTCCGGCTTCTTAGGTCCATACAATTCTGTATGGGTTCAATGCCCGAGTACTATTGCTTTCCAGTTCCGCACTCAAAAGCGCAAAAAAGTCAGGGGAAAAGGTCCAAAAGTCCAACCGAAACGGGAGCCACCAAATGTGTGACCTACTCCCTCATAGCCATCACCGGAAGTCACTTTGCCCCAATTTAAAATGCTGCCTGAACTGGTTCCAAATTCTTGAGACACCACCACTTGGCTCGTAGAGAACCTAGCCGGAGAGAACGGAAGAGGGGTCGTACCAACGCGCGTAGACACAAACCTACTCAGGAGGCCTCCTCCATCGCCCCCACCTTGGCCCCAGCTCCTCCGTCCACCCTCGCATTTTCTCGACACGTGCCGCCCAGCAATAGAACATCAGATTTGGTAGCACGAGCCTCCCGATTGCCACTCTCTCTGCAGGAAGTCTCTTTCAATCCTGGGAGTCTTACCTGCCCGGCCGACGCGAGTTGGCGCATGCGCAGGAGCGCCAGTGTGTGCTGGCGTCATCCTAGCGCATGCGCAGGGGGGTTCGAATCCGCACCGGCCATGGCGGAGGTCCACAGCAGCCGGTGTGGAGGGAAACAGTGCCCCCACGGCACAGGCCCGCCCGCGGATCAGTGGGCCCCGATCACGGGCCAGGCCACCGTGGGGGCACCCACTGGGGCCAGATCCACCCCCCCCCCTTCCAGGACCCCGGAGGCTACCCGCAGAGCCCGGTCCCGCCGGTAAGTGCCAGGTCTAATTTACGCCGGCGGGACCAGCCTAAAACGAGCAGCCGCTCGGCCCATCGCGGGCCGGAGAATCGCCGGGGGGGCCGCTGCCTGCGGCCACCGACCGGCGCGATTACCGCCCCCACCAAAACTCCGGCGCCGGAGAATTCGGCAGCCGGCGGGGACGGGATTCACACCGCCCCCCTGCCGATTCTCCGGCCCGGCGGGGGTGGGGGCGGAGAATCCCACCCATTATCTTACCCCACTGCAAAACAGAACCCCTACCCCAGGTAACTAGCCGCAGCCCTCTCCCCCACTTCGCTCCCGTTGAATAGCTATCTGCTAGCAGGGTGACCCTCACTTGACGAACATGAAAAGAACCAAATAAGAAAAATCTAAACACTCCCTTTTCCCAGTCCCTCATCTAAAAATCACATATATTGGGAAGAAAGAACCCGTACCCCACTTCAATGAAACATGCAATCCCATTCTACCATGGGAAGGAAAAAACAAAATAGCAAAAACACAGAAAAAGGCTAGAAACATGAACGTAAGCATGTAAAATTCAAAACTCCATAACATCCAACAACCACAATCAGATCCCCCTCACAAAGAAAGCTTCGGGCCTCTCCTACTGCGGACTCAGGTCCCATTTCCCAGTCGTGAGATCCTGCCAGCAGCCGATCCCACTAGCTTGCTTGGTCTCAGCGGGCAAGTTCCAATACCCATTGTTATTTCCCCATTTTCCCAGACAGATGTGAAGTTGGATGCCAGTTTCTAAATGAAGCTTGACAGTTTAAAATTTATTGCAGGGGAAAATGAACTCGCCAGCATGGGTTTCTGCTGGAAACACATTAGGTTTTTGTTATAACCTGCCTTCTTACCATTGGCTGGGGACTAATGACAATCCCACAATCCTGTGGGAGTATGAGCTTCCCCAATGAGGGGGGCGGATAAACCATTAGTAAACTCCAAGTATCAATAAAGCTGGCCAGTTTAGGAACCAGCAGGAAGGAGAGTGCAGCAAAGGAAGTTGCTGCTGCTGTTATATATATATATGTTATTGCAAATAAATGTTATTACTTTGTATCCTTAAAACTCGTGC
Organism: Scyliorhinus torazame; assembly: GCF_047496885.1. Taxonomy (NCBI): domain Eukaryota; kingdom Metazoa; phylum Chordata; class Chondrichthyes; order Carcharhiniformes; family Scyliorhinidae; genus Scyliorhinus; species Scyliorhinus torazame. Next base: position 155,307,535 of record NC_092721.1, on the reverse strand, counting down.
TGGATTCTTCGTGGCCCTCACAAAACTGGCGACGAGGGTTAAAGTGAATAGCTGTCTACACTGCTGAAGCCACCTCCCTGGATTTTTGTTGGATACAGGTTGGAAGTTGTTTTCTATTATACCATGCCTCTGTACGGACGTTTGGATGTTTTTGATGCTGCGCTGGAAAGCTGGAACCAGTACGCATAACGGTTGCGTTACTATTTCCGGGCAAACAATATCACCGAAAACGAGCGCCAGGTGGTCATATTGCTCACCGCCTGCGGCCCGCATACGTTTGGGGTGATGAGGAGCCTTACGTACCCAGCTGCGCCGGACACCAAAACGTTTGATGAACTTGTGAATATAGTGGGGCAACATTTTAACCCAGCCCCGTCCACAATAGTCCAGTGTTACCGGTTTAATAACGCTGAGAGGACCCCTGGAGAATCCCTTGCCGATTTTCTATCCAGGCTACGCAGGATTGCGGAGTACTGTGACTATGGTGAGACCGTGTCAGAAATGTTACGCGACCATTTGGTTTGCGGTATTAACAATGCGGCCACCCAGAGAAAGTTGTTAGCTGAGCCAACATTGACTTTTCAACAGGCCATTCAAATAGCATTGTCCCGAGAGAGCGCAGAACGAGGAGTGCAGGAGCTACAGGGAATGGAAGTGCATGCCTTGGGGTGCAACCCCTTCCGTCTGAAAACGTCCCCCTGCACTCCTGCGGTACCTTGGGCGAGGCGACACCCGGACCGACGCCAGTGGCCGTCGGACATTCCTCCCCGAAGGGAGCCTTCTCCAGAACCAATGGATGAGGAGCCATGTCCGTGTCAGACTTGTAGGTGCCGACCCCGCCGCGGATGCCGGTCCTGGGAGTGCCAAAGGCGCCGTCGTTCCGACCAAAACAGGGACCAGCCCAGGGGTCGTACCTTCCATGTGGATGAACCTGCGGCGACTACTCCTGAGGACGTGGAGACGGAGGACGACTGCCTGCAGCTGCATTGTGTGGCAGCTCCCCGTGTGGCCCCCATTAAGGTGACAGTACGGGTCAATGGTCACCCACTTGAGATGGAGTTGGACACTGGCGCAGCGGTCTCCATGATCGCCCAGAGGACATTCGACCGCATCAAGCAGGGTATACAGACTCTTACATTAACCGACTCGCAGGCCAGGTTGGCCACCTACACAGGGGAACCACTGGACATTGCAGGAACTACAATGACCCCTGTTGTTTATGGACGCCAGGAGGGGCATTTCCCACTTATCGTGGTGCGCGGCCATGGGACCAGCCTGTTGGGTCGGGACTGGTTGCGCCATTTGCGGTTGCAATGGCAGCACATCCTCCAGTTTCTGAAGGGTTGACTGAGGTGCTAGGACAATACCCAGATGTATTCCAGCCTGGTTTGGGGAAAATAAAAGGGGACGTAGCCCGTATCCAAGTCAAACCAGGAGCCATGCCGCGCTATTTCCGGGCGCGCCCGGTGCCTTACGCCTTGCTCGAGAAGATAGAAGGGGAGCTCACTCGTTTGGAGAGTTTGGGTATTATCAGGCCCGTCCGTTTTGCTGACTGGGCAGCACCAATTGTACCTGTAATGAAGCCAGATGCCACAGTTCGCTTGTGTGGCGACTATAAACTTAGTGAATACGGTTTCCCGACTCGACCGATATCCAATGCGTCGCATAGAGGATCTCTACGCGAAGCTTGCAGGTGGACTCTCGTTCACAAAATTAGATATGAGTCACGCCTACCTGCAGTTGGAGCTGGACCCTACCTCCCGACCATATGTAACGATTAATACACACCGGGGCCTGTATGAATATACACGGTTGCCCTTTGGAGTATCCTCTGCCTGCGCAATTTTTTAACGTGTTATGGAGGGCATTTTGAGAGGTTTACCACATGTTGCTGTCTACTTAGATGACGTTTTGATTACAGGGACGTCGGAGCAGGAACATTTGGAAAATCTGGAGGCTGTCCTTCGACGCTTTTCGGAGGCTGGAGTCCGTTTACGTCGCACAAAGTGCATATTTCAGGCTAAGGAAGTAGTCTACCTAGGTTATCGGGTGGACCGTGAAGGTTTGCACCCCGTCGCAGAGAAGGTGCGTGCAATTCTACAGGCCCCCGCCCCGACTGACACTTCGCATCTTCATTCTTTTCTCGGTCTCATAAACTATTACGGGAAGTTCCTCCCCAATCTGGCAACTACGCTGGCCCCGTTGCACCTTCTGCTAAAGAAAAATCACTCCTGGGTTTGGGGTCAGCCGCAAGAAACCGCTTTCCGGCGGGTAAAGCAACAATTGTCGTCGTCTGGGTTACTAACCCACTATGATCCTGGAAAGCCTTTGCTCGTCACATGTGATGCATCCCCGTATGGTATTGGGGCCGTCCTGTCCCACAAGATGGAGAACGGGGCCGAGCGACCGATAGCTTTCGCCTCCCGCACATTGACTGCAGCGGAGAAAAAGTACGCGCAGATCGAGAAGGAGGGCCTGGCAGTGGCTTTTGCGGTGAAACGCTTCCACCAGTACGTGTATGGCCGCCATTTCACTATCGTGACTGATCATATAGCCAATACCGCCCATTCCTTCCACACGGATCCAGCGCTGGGCTTTGTTGCTTGCTGCATACGAGTATTCTCTGGAGCACAAACCAGGAACGCAGATAGCAAATGCCGACGCACTGAGCCGACTGCCTTTATCGACCGGCCCCATGTCGACCCCCACGACCGGTGAAGTGGTTGCAACCCTAAATTTTATGGACACCTTGCCTGTCACTGCATCACAGATCCATGAGTGGACCCAGACGGAGCCAGTCCTGTCAAAGGTTCGGCACATAGTCCTGTCTGGTGGGCAGCATTGACAGCTCCCAGGCGAGTTGCGGGCATTTTCCTCCAAGCTGTCAGAATTCAGCGTGTAAGACGGCATCCTCTTGTGGGGGACGCGTGTGATTGTCCCGGAAAAAGGCCAGGAGCTGATACTAACAGACTTGCACAATGGGCATCCAGGTGTGACCAAAATGAAAATGTTGGCCCGGAGTTATGTCTGGTGGCCAGGCCTCGACACCGACATTGAGAAGGTGGCCCAAAACTGCTCCATTTGCCAGGAGCATCAGAAGCTTCTGCCGGCCGCACCCCTACATCACTGGGAATGGCCAAGGCGGCCTTGGGCACGCTTGCATGCAGATTTCGCAGGCCCTTTTCAAGGATCCATGTTCCTTCTATTAATCGACGCCCAGTCTAAATGGCTAGAGGTGCATAAGATGCAGGGGCAACGTCCTGCGCAACAATTGAAAAGATGCGTTTGTCTTTTAGTACGCATGGCCTCCCCGAGGTGCTGGTCACGGATAACGGCACTCCATTCATGAGTGAGCTCCATTCACGAGTGAGGAGTTTGCGAGGTTCATGAAGATGAACGGCATACGCCATATCCGCACTGCCCCTTACCACCCGGCTTCAAATGGGTTGGCAGAGCGCACAGTGCAGACATTCAAAAGAGGCCTAAAGAAGCAGTCTTCCGGATCAATGGACACGAGACTGGCTCGCTTTTTGTTTAAGTATAGGACCACCCCCCATGCGGTGACTGGGGTAGCTCCCGCAGAACTCCTAATGGGCCGGAGACTTCGCACCCACCTCAATATGGTTTTCCTGGACATTGGCGCAAAAGTACGCCGCACACAAGAATGGCACGGACAGGGATTTTCTCGGCATCGGCCGATTCGGCAGTTTGCGCCCGGTGACCCAGTGTTCGTTCGGAATTTTGCTGGTGGTTTCCTGGCGTAATCTTTCGCCAAACGGGCCCTATATCTTACCAGGTGCAAGCCCAGTGTCGTCTCCAGCGCAAACATGTAGACCACGTTCAGTCCAGAAGACTATCCCCTCAAAAGATTCCCCGCCCCCGGAGCTCATTTCTACAGCCGCAGAGACCAGAGACAAGGGAAGGTAGTCCTCACAATCTTCCACTGGTGCCTCACTCGAAGCCTGCGCAGGTCGTTACAGAACAGAATGGAGATAGAGACGCTGACATGATGGAGGCAGCAGACGCTGACTCCGAGATGGTGACACAGGACGCATCAGAGGGGGAATCCTCGGGTCCACGGGCCGTGGATGTACAACCGTTGCGCCGTTCATCACGGAAGCACCGGTCTCCATCTCGTTACACGCCGCCTGATCCAGCGCCGCGTGCAAATGGTGTCCGGCCTGCGGCCAAACGAGTCCGACGCCTTCCTTCGCCAGGGTCTTCGGTGGATTCCTTGGACTTTGGGGGGGGGGGAGGGATGTTATAACCTGCTTTCTTACCATTGGCTGGGGACTAATGCCAATCCCACAATCCTGTGGGAGTATGAGCTTCCCCAATGAGGGGGGCGGAGAAACCATTAGTAAACTCCAAGTATAAATAAAGCTGGCCAGTTTGGAACCAGCAGGAAGGAGAGTGCAGCAAGGGAAGTTGCTGCTGCTGTTATATATATATGTTATTGTAAATAAATGTTATTACTTTGTATCCTTAAAACTCGTGCTGGATTCTTCGTGGCCCTCACAAAAGTTTTGTTCTGCCAGCAACCTCGCCCGGAGTCCAAATGCCACTCAAACCTCATGTAGAAACTTGGGTTTATAATCTAGGTTAACGGGCAGCATGGTGGCGCAGTGGTTAGCATTGCTGTCTCACGGCGCCGAGGTCCCAGGTTCGATCCCGGCTCTGGGTCACTGTCCGTGTGGAGTTTGCACATTCTCCCCGTGTTTCTGTGGGTTTCGGCCCCACAACCCAAAGATGTGCAGGGTTGGTGATTGGTTACGCTAAATTGCCCCTTAATTGGAAAAAATGAATTGGGTATTCTAAATTTTTTTTAAAAAGTCTAGGTTGACATTCCAAAGCATTATGAGGGCACACTGTTCATTGACTGGGCCATTAAAATATGGCCACGTTTACCTATCCAGGTAGATGATAAAGATCCCATTGCTTTGAGACTCTTCTGAGATGCACGAGGGCACAATGTAAATACTAGTCTCACTTTCTTCTTTCTTGTTGTGTATGCTGTCAAATGGAGTGTGTAGGCAGTGTAGGGAACGTCATTGAAAAGCTTGCATCATTAGGACCAGGCTCTGTATTTGCATGATTCAAGGCCTTGTATTCGGTTTCCCCGAAGCTTGCACACCAACATGTAACTTCCATTTGACAAATGTTTGCTTCTCGTTTATATTCCCAATTGAATTTCCAATGTAGAAGGTGCGACAAAGATAAGACATACATATGTACAAACATACATCTGAATTCGGAGCTCTGCCATTCAATAAGATCATGGCTGGTTTGATTGTAACCTCAACCCCACATTCCTGCTGACCCCCAATAACCTTTCACCCCACCTCCTGTTAACCAGTAATCTATCTAACCCTGCCTTTAAACTATTCAAAGACACTGCTTCCACTACCTCTTGAGGAAGAGAGTTCCAGAGACTCGTGACCTTCTGAGAGTAAAGATTCCCCTCATCTCTGTCTTATATGAGCGTCCCCTTATTTTTAAACAGTGACCCCTAGTTCTAGATTCTCCCACAAGAGGGAACATCCTCTCCAAATCCATCCTGTCAATACCCCTCAGGATCTAAAAGGTTTTAATAAAGTTGCCTCTTACTCTTCCAAACTCTAGTGGATACAAACCTATCCTCTCCAACCTTTCCTCATGAGACAACCTGCCCATTCTTGGATTTAATCTAATAAACCTTCTCTGAACTGCTTCTAACGCATTTACATCTTTTCTTCAAGGAAAGAAGTACAAATTCATTTGTGGCAAAACTTGGGAGTTTCTTTCCTTCTCTCAAGTAGTAGAATACATTGTTTGTAAAATGAGCATAGTTCCTCAGAAGCAGAAAATTAGAATTTGTAAAACCCTTACTGTCCCTTGAGTGATCCCATTGTTACTGTACGGTCAGTAATACAAAATGAAAACTATTTTTTTTTAAACCCACAATGAAAACATATTGGGGTAACCTTTTGTATCCATCACCTTGTGTTAATCTGGCAGAACAGATTTTCCGTCTATTGTAACACTCGTCCCTCACTTATTCCATTGATTTCAGTGGAATGAAAATTGGCTAAATGCTAAAAGAGGGCAGATGGTCTTCTCAGCTAGATTACTGCCCAGGCAGCAAAACGGAAAACCTACTCCCTTAGAAATCACAGAACAACCATGTATGACGACAATGTAATGGTTAGTGAAAGATATGCCATTATCATATCAACCAACAGTGCGATACATTCCTCAAGCCACACTAAATAAAACACTTACAAGAGATATAGAAACAACCTAGGCTAATCCAAATATTAGGCAGTTTGAAAAGAGGTATATACGCATCCTTTCCAAATACAGGCTCTTTCAAGGTTATTGATAAGAGACTTTTCTTCTCAGTTGAAGGACTTGTAATTTGCTTTCATTTTCTTAAAAGCATTCATTCTATATATTTGGGCAAGTTTTGTGTGAACTGCAGCAAATATGATTTCTCATTCACTGCGGGCAGCTGTGTTGAAGGCATTTTCTTGACAGATGTCCCCTTGGCATCCGGTTGTGCACAAGTTGAGCTGAACACTTCTTTCCCAGAAGAACCTGTTTTTTTAAAAAGAAAATATGATTTTATTTTGAATGCTTAGTAATTTGTAAAATATATGTTTATAAAGGAACAAATGCTGGCTGTACCCAACAATTAAATGGATAGGTCAATGTAATTATACAGTGCGTGCACAAAGGGTTTTTGGGACTGGGGTTAATCATTTTTGGTGGGTTTCACCCCCACAACCCAAAAATGTGCAGGATAGGTGGATTGGCCACACTAAATTGCCCCTTCATTGGAAAAACTAATTGGGCACTCTAAATTTTATTTTATTTTTAATTTTAAAAAATCATTTAATTGAAATGGATTGTGGTGACTAAGCTGCTGAAATATTTCGGCATTGTAAACTAGATATTAAGAACTGAGTTCCAAACAGTGCATTGCTGCCCTAGTCTGGTACATTAAAAAGGTGTAATCAATAATATAATCTAGATAAATGCTTCATTTTAATTGTTAATTGCCTTAAAGTCTGGTCAAAACCAAATACAGTGATGTTATAAAGGAAGAAAGGAGAAACAAAGTTAAGGTAGCTAGCTAGAAAGATCGAATTTATGTTGCATTAAGTGCTCATTTGTCTAAAATGCCTAGATCTCTTTCACTTTCACTGTTATGTACTCATGAAATACTTATTCATTCATTATCCCCGCTTCACAGTACTTTGTGCTAGTGCATATAAGATTTCACCTACTTTTCCTCTGCTAATTTTAATATTTTATCTGCTCATTGTGTAGCTTCTCCTCAGAATTAACTGTTCTTCAGTTTAACTTGATATCGTTTGCAAATTTGACCCGTTCACATTATATTGTGTCGATAAAACACTTGAAACGCTGTAATAGCACGATAACGAGAATGTGAAAATGATGGATCGGAGACTGGACCATACATTGGCTGTCCTTGCATTTCCATTGAGGACCCATTGCTCAAAGATAATGTGAGTCAAAGCTTACAACACGTCACTTTCAACTTACTTGCCTCAGTGTTAACTGCCTCTGAGTCATAAAGTTATAGGTGCACGTCGCTCTATTCATGGAAAAATGGACCACAGAAGTGGTTGATGGTAGGGCCAGAGATGGGTCAAAGGCTGAACTGGGGGCGGAAGTTAGTGAAAATTGGAAATGGGAAGCCAAAGGGAAGTAACGTTTTCATGGGGCAGGATTCAGACAGTGGGACTTCCAGCAAAGTAGGCTAATGATACAGAGGTGAAAATAGGCGGTTTTAACGATTGTGCAAATGTGAGGTTGGAAGCTCATTTCGAGGACCAATATGTCCTTTTCAGCATCAGAGAGTTACCAGGGAGAGGGATCAAATCGATGGCAAATTTCTCAACATTTAATTAGAGGAAATTTCTGATCAATTTGGATGTTGGATAAGCAGTCTGATCACCCAGAAACAGTGGAGGAGTTGAAAGAGATGGTGGTGAGGTAGACTCGCGATGTCATCAGCCTCATGTGAAAACTAACATTGTGCTTTTGAGTGCTGTCACTCGTGGTGTAGATGAGAAATAGGAGGGGAATAAAGATAGAACCTTGGGACACCAGAGGTAACAGTGCGAGAGCAGGAGGAGATGACATTGCAAATGATTCTCTGGCCATGATCCGGCTCAGAAGCTGATGAGTGCAATCCAACTCAGCTCAAAGACTGTGAAGAGTCTTCGGGCAGATTGAGAAGGATGAGGAGGAAAGGTTTATCCTGGTCGCATTCCCGTTGGATGTCACTTCTGACAAGATGGGGGCTGTTTTGGTACTGTGGAAGGGCGGAAAACTGATGAAGGGATTCAAACATGGAGTTTCAGGGAAGATGGGAATGGATTTGGGAGTGCCAACAAGTCTGAGGACTTTACAGAGGAAAGGAAGCCTGGAGATTTGGCAATAGTTTGAATAAAGGGTGGCACAGTAGCACAGTGATTAGCACTGTTGCTTCACAGCGCCAGGGTCCCAGGTTCGATTCCCGGCTTGGGTCACTGTCTGTGCGGAGTCTGCATGTTCTCCCTGTGTTTGCGTGGGTTTCCTCCGGGTGCTTCGGTTTCCTCCCAGAAGTCCCAAAAGACGTGCTATTAGGTCATTTGGACATTCTGAATTCTCCCTGAGTATACCCGAAAGGGTGCCGGAATCTGGCGACGAGGGGCTTTTTACAGTAACTTCATTGCATAACTACTTGTGACAATAAAGATTATTATTATTAAAAAGATGTGTCATAAATATAATATACAAGGATCTGTTTTATTGCCGATAAAGCCAATATTAAACTGGATAAGTACATACCTGCACAAAGTGAGGAAACTGCACCAGGATCCTGCTCAGATACACTGCCTATTTGAATGTTAGGCTCACTCAGCTTGTCCAAAAAAAATTTCACTTTGCATTTCTCATCTTCTGTTATGCAAGACAAGTCCATAATCTTTCCATTCAGTTCCTTAGTCTTTGAAGTGGACAAGTGGGAAACATCAAATGAATCAGATTTAAATTCACATGTGAAATCCAAACCAAGACCGTGTATCTTATATCCCTCCTTCAAACTGAAGAATGACTGGACTGTTTTTTGCAAGGTGAACTAAGAGAGAAAAAAAAATCACAAGCGAGTTAACCCGTTTTCTATTTACAAATTAGAAACCAGGATTTTAAATGCACCAAGATTTAAGGGAATGAGTGAACACTGATGCCATTCAAAATCCTTACTGTATAATCCATGAAACCAATTTAAATCAAAAAACTAAGTCATCATGCAGTTTCATCTTTTTTTTTAAATACATTTAGAGTACCCAATTCATTTTTTCCAATTAAGGGGCAATTTAGTGTGGCCAATCCACCTAACCTGCACATCTTTGGGTTGTGGGGGTGAAACCCACGCAAACACGGGGATAATGTGCAAACTCCACATGGACAGTGACCCAGAGCCAGGAGTGAACCTGGGACCTCAGCGCCGTGAGGCAGCAGGGCTAATCCACTGCGCCACCGTGCTGCCAATGCAGTTTCATCTTGAATATAAACTTCACTAAGGGGCTGCCACATTTTGGAATGCATTACATGTGCTCTAATTCTTCAACATTCTCAGCCAAAACTGCTGTTCCTGTTACAGAACAGTTTATGTGACACCAAATGCAATTGGCATACAGAAATTTATACTTCCTGTGCATTCAACCCTAAAAAATGGTAATCAAACTTGGACCAAAATCCCTCTTGACCGTAGACGTTTTGTCAAATCTCAAAGGAGCTTGCACACTGGGCATGTGTTAATTTACAAAAAAAAAAGACCTGCATTTCTAGAACATGTTTAATGACCACCGGATATCTCAAAGTGCTTTTTTGCCAATAATGCACTTTCAAAGGGTGGTCACAGCTGCAATATAGGAAACACAGACTCATATTTGTGCACAGCAAGTTCTCATAAACTGCAATGTTTGTGTGATATTTATTGAGGAATAAATATTGGCCAGGATGTCAGAGATAGCCACCCTGATCTTCTTCAAAATAATGCCATGGAATCTTTTATTTCCATCTGAGAGAGGCAAATAGGTCATCGGTATAAAGCCTCCTTCAAGACATGAGTTAAGAACATCATGTCATTCCTCAATTGCTGCCCTTTCCCACATCATATGACTTGAGATCTACACACATTCTCACTTCCAATGATTTCTCATCAGACGTGAAAACGTGAAATTGGGTGGAAATTTCCTGCCCATCCCACTGGTGGGATCTTCCGGTGCTGCCCATGGCGACCCCCGCAACGGGTTCCCCGGCAGTTCGGCCGCCAAGAAATGCAAAACACTATAGATATTGGTGGGACCAGAAGATCCTGTGGCCAGCAAATGGCGAGCTGTGTCCACCACTGCGAAACATGCAGCAAGCGGGACCAGAATATCCCGCCCTGTCCACTGTGTAGATATTGGGATTATTAGAATCATCTCATTGAGCAAGCTTTTGGTCGCTATTCCACCATGTGTGTATAGAAAACATCTTGGGGCATTTCTTTACTCTAAGAGTTTTACATAAATTGTTCTCATTATATCTCATTTCACTAAGCAGAATGGACTGTCTCACAAACTCTTGGGAATCACTAATTCTAATATGGAACCAGTTGGCAGTTTGCCCACTTAACTGGAGGTGTATCTACCTGAAAGGAAAGCTACATGTCATCCCTTTGTGGCTTCCTTATATCAGTACTGCACAGTGTCTCTGTTTCTGATCGATTGCCAGTCTGAAACCACTTTCTAAAATACCATGGAATTTAAACAAGGCCAAATTTCTACCGAAAAGATGTCTTATATTCACACCACAATGTAAGTTACAATTACAGAGCACTATTATTGTGCAGAATGGGTGATATTATCCACTAATAAAATCCTGAATCCAAATTAGGATGGGGCTGGGGTATTTTCGGACTCCGAAAACAAAATACTGTCAAACTCCTCATCTTTATCTGAATAGAAATTACCTGGAGGACATAGGTTGTCCCCATTCCTGACGCAGTGACTTTGTTCATACTATCTTCAATCTCCTTTCTCATTCTGGGGTGCCGTGTGTTCACAATGACTGCATAATTCATGTCTGCAAAAGTATAAACAAAACACATATTTGAGTACTTTTTTAAAAATATATATTTTATTCAAAATTTTGCGGCCAAACATAACAGTACATAGTTTTTCTTTTGAACAACAATAAAGCAATATAAATAACCGTGGCCAATTTTAAACAAATAAATAAATAATATATAAACAAAAACAAAACTGAGTGGCAACTGCCTTGTCAAAAATAGTTACTCTCCAAAGATACAATCCAATATACATTACCTATAACAAGTGTCTATACATATACAATGACATCCCTGAGAGTCCGTCCGGTTCTTCCCCCCCCCCCCCCCGGGTTGCTGCTGTTGTCTTCTTCTTTTCCATTCCCTCTATCTTTCTGTGAGGTAGTTGACGAACGGTTGCCACCGCCTGGTGAACCCTTGAGCCGAACCCCTTAATACGAACTTGATCCGTTCTAACTTTATAAACCCTGCCATGTCGTTTATCCAGGTCTCCACACCCGGGGCTTTGGCTTCCTTCCACATTAACAATATCCTGCGCCGGGCTACTAGGGACGCAAAGGCCAAAACATCAGCCTCTCTCGCCTCCTGCACTCCCGACTCTTCTGCAACCCCGAATATAGCCAACCCCCAGCTTGGTTCGACCCGGACCCCCACCACCTTCGAAAGCACCTTTGCCACCCCCACCCAGAACCCCTGTAGTGCCGGGCATGACCAGAACATGTGGGTGTGATTCGCTGGGCTTCTTGAGCATCTCCCACACCTATCCTCTACCCCAAAAAATTTACTGAGCCATGCTCCAGACATATGCGCCCTGTGTAGAACCTTGAATTGTATCAGGCTTAGCCTGACACACGAGGACGATGAGTTTACCCTACGTAGGGCGTCAGCCCACAGCCCCTCCTCAATCTCCTCCCCCAGCTCTTCTTCCCATTTCCCTTTCAGCTCATCTACCATGATCTCCCCCTCGTCCCTCATTTCCCTATATATGTCCGACACCTTACCATCCCCCACCCATGTCTCTGAGATCACTCTATCCTGCACCTCCTGCGTCAGGAGTTGCGGGAATTCCCTCACCTGTTGCCTTGCGAAAGCCCTCAGTTGCATATACCAAAATGCATTCCCTTGGGGCAACCCATATTTTTCCGTCAGCGCACCCAGACTCGCAAACGTCCCATCTACGAACAGATCTCTCAATTGTACTACCCCAGCTCTTTGCCATGCTCCAAATCCCCCATCCATTCTCCCCGGAACAATCCTATGGTTATTTCTTATCGGGGACCGCACCGAGGCTCCCGTCTTTCCCCTATGCCGTCTCCACTGCCCCCAAATTTTCAATGTAGCCACCACCACCGGGCTTGTGGTGTATTTCTTAGGTGAGAACGGCAACGGTGCCGTCACCATTGCTTGTAGGCTAGTCCCCCTGCAGGACGCCCTCTCCCAATCTCTTCCACGCCGCTCCCTCCCCTTCTCCCATCCACTTACACACCATTGAAACATTGGCGGCCCAGTAATAGTCGTTTAGGCTCGGTAGTGCCAACTCCCCCCTGTCCCTACTACGCTGAAAAAATCCCCTCCTCACTCTCGGGGTCTTCCCGGCCCACAGAAAACTCATAATACTCTTCTCAATCCTTTTGAAAAAAGCCTTCGTGATCACCACCGGGAGGCACTGAAACACAAAGAGGAATCTCGGGAGGACCACCATTTTAACCGCCTGCACCCTACCTGCCAGTGACAGGGACACCATGTCCCATCTCTTAAAGTCCTCCTCCATCTGTTCCACCAACCGCATTAAATTAAGCCTGTGTAATGTACCCCAATTCTTGGCTATCTGGATCCCCAAGTACCAGAAGTCCCTTGTTACCTTCCTCAACGGTAAATCCTCTATTTCCCTGCTCTGCTCCCCTGGATGCACCACGAACAACTCACTTTTCCCCATGTTCAATTTATACCCTGAAAAATCCCCAAACTCCCCAAGTATCCGCATTATCTCTGGCATCCCCTCCGCCGGGTCCGCCACATACAACAACAAATCGTCCGCATACAGAGATACCCGGTGTTCTTCTCCTCCCCTGAGTACTCCCCTCCACTTCCTGGAACCCCTCAATGCTACGGCCAGGGGCTCAATCGCCAATGCAAACAATAACGGGGACAGAGGACATCCCTGCCTCGTCCCTCTATGGAGCCGAAAATAATCAGACCCCCGTCCATTCGTGACCACGCTCGCCATCGGAGCCCTATACAGCAACTGTACCCATCTGATATACCCATCTCCAAAGCCAAATCTCCTCAGCACCTCCCACAAATAATCCCACTCCACTCTATCAAATGCTTTCTCGGCATCCATCGCCACCACTATCTCCGCTTCCCCCTCTGGTGGGGGCATCATCATTACCCCTAGCAGTCTCCGTATATTTGTGTTCAGCTGTCTCCCCTTCACAAACCCAGTTTGGTCCTCATGAACCACCCCCGGGACACAATCCTCTATCCTCGTTGCCATTACCTTGGCCAGAATCTTAGCATCCACATTCAGGAGGGAAATGGGCCTATAGGACCCGCATTGCAGCGGGTCTTTTTCCTTCTTTAGGAGGAGCGATATCGTTGCCTCTGACATAGTCGGGGGCAGCTGCCCCCTTTCCCTAGCCTCATTAAAGGTTCTCATCAGTAGCGGGGCCAGCAAGTCCATATATTTCCTATAGAATTCCACTGGGAATCCGTCTGGTCCCGGGGCCTTCCCCGCCTGCATGCTTCCAATCCCTTTCACTACTTCCTCCGTCTCAATCTGTGCTCCCAGTCCCGCCCTCTCCTGCTCCTCCACCTTAGGAAATTCCAGCTGATCCAGAAAGCACATCATTCTCTCCTTCCCTTCCGGGGGCTGAGCTTCATATAATCTTTCATAAAATGCCTTGAACACTCCATTCACTCTCTCCGCTCCCCGCTCCATCTCTCCCTCCTCATCTCTCACCCCCCCTATCTCCCTCGCTGCTCCCCTTTTCCTCAGTTAGTGGGCCAGCAACCTGCTCGCCTTCTCCCCATATTCGTACTGTACACCCTGTGCCTTCCTCCATTGTGCCTCTGCATTACCCGTAGTCAACAAGTCAAATTCTACATGTAGCCTTTGCCTTTCCCTGTACAGTCCCTCCTCCGGTGCCTCCGCATATTGTCTGTCCACCCTCAAAAGTTCTTTCAACAACCGCTCGCTTTCCCTACCCTCCTGCTTTCCTTTATGTGCCCTGATAGATATCAGCTCCCCTCTAACCACAGCCTTCAACGCCTCCCAGACCACTCCCACCTGAACCTCCCCATTGTCATTGAGTTCCAAGTACCTTTCAATACACCCCCTCACCCTTAAACACACCCCCTCATCTGCCAATAATCCCATGTCCATTCTCCAGGGTGGGTGCTGTTCTTTTTCCTCCCCTATCTCCAGGTCCACCCAATGTGGAGCGTGGTCCGAAATAGCTATAGCCGTGTACTCCGTCCCCGTCACCTTCGGGATCAGTGCCCTTCCCAAAACAAAAAAGTCTATCCGTGAATAGACTTTGTGGACATAGGAGAAAAACGAAAACTCCTTACTCCTAGGTCTACTAAATCTCCAGGGGTCTACTCCTCCCATCTGCTCCATAAAGTCCTTGAGCACCCTAGCTGCAGCCGGCCTCCTTCCGGTCCTGGACCTCGATCTGTCCAGCCCTGGGTCCAGCACCGTATTAAAATCTCCACCCATTACCAACTTTCCCGCCTCTAGGTCCGCCTATATGACCTCTAGGTCATATATGAATAGGATGGGAATAGATGTGGAGGCTTTAGAGAGGGTGCAGAAGAGATTTACCAGAATGTTGCCTGGTATGGAGGGCATTAGCTATGAGGAGCGGTTGAATAAACTCGGTTTGTTCTCACTGGAACGAAGGAGGTTGAGGGGAGACCTGATAGAGGTATACAAAATTATGAGGGGCATAGACAGAGTGGATAGTCAGAGGCTTTTCCCCAGGGTAGAGGGGTCAATTACGAGGGGGCACAGGTTTAAGGTGAGAGGGGCAAGGTTTAGAGTAGATGTACGAGTTTTTTACGCAGAGGGTAGTGGGTGCCTGGAACTCGCTACCGGAGGAGGTAGTGGAACATTTAAGGGGCATCTTGACAAATATATGAATAGGATGGGAATAGAAGGATACGGACCCAGGAAGTGTAGAAGATTGTAGTTTAGTCGGGCAGCATGGTCGGCACGGGCTTGGAGGGCCGAAGGGCCTGTTCCTGTGCTGTACATTTCTTTGTTCTTTGTTTGTTCTTTGATGCGTCCCAACATACGCCTCATAAAATTGGCATCATCCCAGTTCGGGGCATATACGTTCACTAAAACCACCGCCTCCCCTTGCAATCTGCCACTCACCATCAAGTATCTGCCCCCACTATCCGCCACTATGGTCTTTGCCTCAAACATTACCCGCTTCCCCACTAATATAGCCACCCCCCTGTTTTTTGCGTCTAGACCCGAATGAAACACCTGCCCCACCCATCCTTTGCGAAGTCTGACCTGGTCTATCAGTTTCAGATGCGTCTCCTGCAGCATAACCACATCTGCCTTAAGTTTTTTTAGGTGTGCGAGTACCCGTGCCCTCTTAATCGGCCCGTTCAGCCCTCTCACGTTCCACGTGATCAGCCGGGTTGGGGGGCTCTTTACCCCCCCCTTGTCGACTAGCCATCTCCTCTTTCAATCCAGCTCCTCTCCCGGTTCCCACGTAGCCGTATCTCCCCCCAACGGCGCCCTCCCGCCCCGACCACCCCACCCCATACCAGCTCCCCCTTCTCCCCAGCAGCAGCAACCCAGTTAACCCCCCCCCCCCGCTAGATCCCTTTCTAGCGTAATTGCACCCCCCATGTTGCTCCCAGAAGTCAGCAAACTCTGGCCAACCTCGGCTTCCACCCGTGACCTCGGCCCCCACTGTGCGAGGCCCCCTCCTTCCTGCTTCCCTGTTCCCGCCATGATTACCATAGTGCGGGAACAAAGCCCGTGCTTCCCATTTGGCCCCGCCCCCAATGGCCGGCGCCCCCAGCTCCCCATCCTCCCTCCCCCCTCCCCCACGACATGGGGAAGAGAGAAAAGTTACAGGGTCGCAGGATTAACAACTTGGGAAATCATCTCTTCCCCCATTTCCCCCCCCTTCACCCCACGTAATCACCCCACCACTTTGTCCCAAACGTTCTTTTTCTAGCCCACTTATTCCAGTTTCTCCTCAACAATAAATGTCCACGCCTCTTCTGCTGTTTCAAAGTAGTGGTGTTTCCCTTGATGTGTGACCCACAGTCTTGCCGGCTGCAGCATTTCAAATTTAACCTTCCTTTTGTGCAGCACCGCCTTGGCCCGATTTAAGCTTGCCCTCCTTCTCGCCACCTCCGCACTCCAATCTTGATATACGCGGATCACCGCGTTCTCCCACCTACTGCTCCGGGTTTTCTTTGCCCATCTGAGGACCATCTCTCTGTCCTTATATCGGAGAAATCTCACCACTATGGCTCGAGGAATTTCTCCAGCCCTCGGTCTTCGCGCCATAACTCGATAAGCTCCCTCCACCTCCAACGGGCCCGTCGGGGCCTCCGATCCCATTAACGAGTGAAGCATCGTGCTCACATATGCCCCGACGTCCGCCCCTTCTGCACCTTCGGGAAGACCAAGAATCCTTAAATTCTTCCTCCTCGCATTATTCTCCAGCACCTCCAGCCTTTCCACACACCTTTTGTGTTGTGCCTCGGGCATCTCTGTCTTCACCACCAGGCCCTGTATTTCGTCCTCATTCTCGGCAGCCTTTGCCTTCACGACCCGAAGCTCCTGTTCCTGGGTCTTTTGCTCCTCCTTTAGCCCTTCAATCGCCTGTAATATCGGGGCCAGCAGCTCCTTCTTCATCTCCTTTTTAAGTTCTTCCACGCAGCGCCGCAGGAACTCTTGTTGGTCAGGGCCCCATATTAAACTGCCTCCTTCCGACGCCATCTTGCTTTGTGCTTGCCTTCCTGGCCGCTGCTCTAGAGGATCCACCGCAATCCGGCCACTTTCCTCTCCTTTTTCCATCCGTGTCCAGGGGGGATTCCCTTCTGGTTTACCGCACAGTGTTTTTAGCCGTTATTGGAGCCCCAACGACAATTTTAAGAGCCCAAACGTCCGTTCCACCGGGAGCTGCCGAAACGTGCGACTTAGCTGGTCATCGCCGCACCCGGAAGTCATATTTGAGTACTCCTTAAAGGACAACAGGCTCGTTGCTAACGCTGTGTTGTTCTCTGTGGAGGGTCCCCCACCCCCAGCCAATGGTCCCCCATTCGCCGCCGAGCACTGGAGTGGCAGGCCCAGCACCCCTGGGCTGTTTGACCTTGAGCAAAGATGGCTACTCACCTCCTCGGCTCCCCACAGAAACCTTCCGCCAGGTTCATGCACTAATCGGTGCCAATATGATCACTTGCTAGGGATGAATGACAGGAGGCCGTTGGATATGGGGTCGTTCTCATTAATTTTATGGAAATGGGGCTGAAATGGTGATAATTGTTTTCTCACCACCGATTTTGCCTCGGGGAGCGGGCCGGTTGCGCCAGGCCGCAAACTGTTTACCGCCTGGCGCGAATCTTGTTTTCGGCCTCTCCCGCTATTCACCGGCCTCGTTACACTTGAGCAGGAGCGCAATGAGGAGCGCCCTTGATTTTAACTCGGGGCAGAAGTAACACTGGAGGGGTCTGGAGCAGAATACAACCCATCCTTACCTCAACACAGTGGGATTTGGAAGATTTTAGCTCCGAGGTTATCTGCATATATTGAAGCGGTTTCCCAGCTAGAACTAGCATGTGGCAGATGTGAGCTGGGACTCTATTTGGGGGTTGGAAACACGACACCCAGATCATTTCTGGGTCCCAACTCTGTGTCACATGAGTGTTACTGAAGGTATTTTAATCTACAGACCCCTAATTGAGATGGAGGTGAGCTCGGCACCAGTTGGTGGATGCCATGACTGGGCTTGCAGTTACCTGAAGGAACAAAACAGACAGCAGATCAGATGGCCAGAAGGCGGGCACTTCAAATTAGCGCCCCAACACTCAGTCATCAGTGACTTAATCCACTCTGCTCAAACAATGGCCACTTAGTGTCATAAATCATTTCTTCGTCTTTCCAAAACTTCAAATCAGCAGTAACAATCAATAATGGTTCACTGCTATGCTCTCACAGCTGTGCACTAATACTCCCCAGACTGTTTACTCTTCCTGTTCTTACCTTTGAAGATTTCAATTATTTTGATAGACCAAATAATCAAAATTAAATGAACTGACAAATTAAAAGGGGCAGCCTCTTAAAGGGATATTGCCTTAAACAAAAATAAATTACAAAGAACTTAAAATGGCAAACTAAAATGTTGTTAAAAGGATCAATACCTCTTAAGATTTAATTCTGTCCCTCTCCAGACCATTTACAAGCTCATCAATGAGCTTAACTACCAGTTAATTAGAGGTGTGTATGTCGTGATTGTGGTAGTATGCATTAGGGGTCATGTGGGACTGTGAAGCCGTGATGTAATTGGCTGACAGATCCCGGGTCCTGGTTGGCTGTTGACCTCTAGCTCCGCCCTGAAGGCGGAGTATAAGAACCTGGAGCTCTCCCCCGCAGGCCAGTCAGCTACTGGACTGCGGGAAACTAAGTCACGCTTAATAAAGCCTCATCGACTTCATCTCTATTCGTCTCTCGTGAGTCTTTGTGCGCTACAATTTATTAAGCGTGCTTAAAAGAACTATGGAGCTCAGGATCATCCCGGAATGCCTGAGGATCAGCCCCAACGCAGTGAACTCAGCAGCAGTTTTCAAACACTGGCAGACTTGTTTCGAGGCCTACCTCAGAACGGCCCCCGGCCGGGTCACAGAAGACCAGAAACTACAGGTCCTGCACTCGAGGGTAAGCCCGGAAATTTTCCCTCTCATCGAAGACGCAGAGGATTACCAGACGGCGTTCGCAGCACTAAAAAGCATCTATGTTCGCCCAGTGAACCAGATCTACGCACGCTACCAACTCGCAACGAGACGGCAAAGTCCCGGAGAATCGATAGATGATTTCTACGCCGCGCTACTAATTTTGGGACGGGCCTGCAGCTGCCCGCCGGTAAACGCGATGGAACACACGGACATGTTGATGCGTGATGCTTTTGTGGCTGGTATGAACTCTTCCCAAATCCGCCAAAGACTTTTAGAAAAAGAGTCGCTAGGACTCTCAGAGGCACGGGCCCTTGCAGCCTCACTAGATGTGGCCGCGCGAAACGCCCGCGCCTAAGGCCCCGACCGCGCGGCAGCCCCTTGGGCTCCGTGGACCCCCGTCGCGACAAACCCCCCCCCCTCCCCCCCACCCCACAGGCTTGCGCGATTCAGACGCCAAGTCGTCCCGGGGGAGCCCGCTGCTATTTCTGCGGCCAGGCGAAACACCCCCGGCAGCGCTGCCCGGCCCGCGCAGCGACTTGTAAGAGCTGCGGGAAAAAGGGCCATTTCGCGGCTGAGTGCCGGTCCCGGGAGGTCGCCGCGGTCCCCGGCGAACAAGGATTCCTGCGCGCTTCTAACGCTCCCCAACCCCCCCAGCTCCCCATGTACGACCCGCAGGCGCAACCAGTTTGGGTCCCGGCCACCGCTGTCCAGCGCCCCATGTACGACCCGCAGGCGCAACCGGTTTGGGTCCCGACTACCGCTGTCCCCGGAGAACAAGGCGATCTGCGCGTTTCTGACGCTCCCCAACCCCCCCAGCGCCCCATGTGCGACCCGCAGGCGCCGCCATTTTGGGTCCCGGCCACCACGAGGGGAGGAGGGGCGCCGCCATCTTGGGATCCCCCAGACCTGTGCGACGCATGGGGACGGCCATTTTGTCCACCCCCGCCACCATCTTGTGATCCCCCAGCCATGTGTGATGCATGGGGGCGGCCATTTTGTTCACCCCCGCCGCCATCTTGGACGGCAACAACGGACCCCAGTGTCGACGGCTCCACGGGGTTCGAGGAAGACGCTCAAGCACTACGATCACGTCTGGCCTCAATGACGCTGGACCAAGCACGGCCCCGGACGCTCCAGACGACGACAACAACGGTGCTGATAAACGGGCACGAGACACCATGCCTGGTCGACTCCGGGAGCACGGAAAGCTTCATCCACCCCGACACGGTAAGACGCTGTTTTTTGACCATCCGTCCCAGTGCGCAAAAGATTTCCCTAGCTGCAGGATCCCACTCCGTACAGATTAAAGGTTTCTGCATAGTGACCCTAACGGTGCAAGGGAGGGAGTTTAAAAACTACAGGCTCTACGTCCTTCCCCAACTCTGCGTGCCCACATTACTGGGATTAGATTTCCAGTGCAACCTGCAGAGCCTAACGTTTCAATTCGGCGGCCCAATACCCCCACTCACTATCTGCGGCCTCGCAACCCTCAAGGTTGAGCCCCCATCCTTGTTTGCAAACCTCATCCCGGATTGCAAACCCGTCGCCACTAGGAGCAGACAGTACAGCGCCCAGGACCGGACATTCATTCGGTCCGAAGTCCAGCGGCTACTGAAGGAAGGCATAATCCAGGCCAGCAACAGTCCCTGGAGAGCACAGGTGGTAGTAGTCAAGACAGGGGAGAAGCAAAGGATGGTCATAAACTATAGCCAGACCATCAACAGGTACACACAACTAGATGCGTACCCTCTCCCCCGCATATCCGACATGGTCAATCGGATTGCCCAATATAAGGTCTTCTCCACCGTGGACCTCAAGTCCGCCTACCATCAGCTCCCCATCCGCCCAAGTGACCGCAAGTACACAGCCTTCGAGGCAGACGGGCGATTATACCACTTCCTAAGGGTCCCATTTGGCGTCACAAACGGGGTCTCGGTCTTCCAACGAGAGATGGACCGAATGGTTGATCAACACGGGTTGCAGGCCACATTCCCGTACCTCGACAACGTGACCATCTGCGGCCACGATCAGCAGGATCACGACGCCAACCTCCAAAAATTCCTCCAGACCGCTAAAGCCTTGAACCTCACATACAACGAGGACAAGTGCGTGTTTAGCACAAACCGGCTAGCCATCTTGGGATATGTAGTGCGCAATGGGATAATAGGCCCCGACCCCGAACGCATGCGCCCCCTCATGGAATTTCCCCTCCCTCACTGCTCAAAAGCCCTAAAACGCTGCCTGGGGTTTTTTTCATATTACGCCCAGTGGGTCCCCCAGTACGCAGACAAGGCCCGCCCCCTAATACAGACCACGACCTTCCCCCTGTCGACAGAGGCTTGCCAGGCCTTCAGCCGCATCAAAGCGGATATCGCAAAGGCCACGATGCGCGCCATCGACGAGTCCCTCCCCTTCCAGGTCGAGAGCGATGCCTCCGATGTAGCTCTAGCGGCCACCCTTAACCAAGCGGGCAGGCCCGTGGCCTTTTTCTCCCGAACCCTCCACGCTTCAGAAATCCGCCACTCCTCAGTGGAAAAGGAAGCCCAAGCCATAGTGGAAGCTGTGCGACATTGGAGGCATTACCTGGCCAGCAGGAGATTCACTCTCCTCACGGACCAACGGTCGGTAGCCTTCATGTTCGATAATGCACAGCGGGGCAAAATTAAGAACGACAAGATCTTAAGGTGGAGGATCGAGCTCTCCACCTTCAACTATGAGATCATGTATCGTCCCGGAAAGCTGAACGAGCCGTCCGACGCCCTATCCCGCGGCACATGTGCCAACGCACAAATTGACCGCCTCCAAACCCACCACGAGGACCTATGCCACCCGGGGGTCACTCGGTTCTACCACTTTATAAAGTCCCGCAACCTCCCCTACTCTGTGGAGGAGGTCCGTACAGTCACAAGGAACTGCCACATCTGCGCAGAGTGCAAACCGCACTTTTTCAGGCCGGATGGTGCGCACCTGATCAAGGCTTCCCGTCCCTTTGAACGCCTTGGTCTGGATTTCAAAGGGCCCCTCCCCTCCACCGACCGCAACATATACTTCCTGAACGTGGTGGACGAGTACTCCCGTTTCCCCTTCGCCATCCCCTGCCCTGACATGACAGCGGCCACAGTCATTAAAGCCCTTAACACCATATTCACACTGTTCGGTTGCCCCGCATACGTCCACAGCGACAGGGGGTCCTCCTTTATGAGTGACGAGCTGCGCCAGTTCCTGCTCAGCAACGGTATAGCCTCGAGCAGGACGACCAGCTACAACCCCCGGGGGAACGGGCAAGTAGAGAGGGAGAACGGCACGGTCTGGAAGACCGTCCTACTGGCCCTACGGTCCAGGGACCTCCCAGTTTCACGGTGGCAGGAGGTCCTCCCGGACGCTCTCCACTCCATCCGGTCGCTACTGTGTACTAGCACTAACCAAACGCCTCATGAGCGCCTCCTTGTCTTCCCCAGGAAGTCCTCCTCTGGAACGTCGCTGCCGACCTGGCTGGCGGTCCCAGGACCCATCCTGCTCCGAAAACATGTGCGGGCACACAAGTCGGACCCGTTGGTCGAGAGGGTTCGCCTCCTCCACGCGAACCCGCAGTACGCTTACGTGGAGTACCCCGACGGCCGACAGGACACGGTCTCCCTGCGAGATCTGGCGCCCGCCGGCAACACACACACACACCCCCGACACCAATCACCCCCTCCCTGCCACCGGCGCACCCCGCGAGCACCCCCTTCCCGGGGGGATCGGTCCTCCTCCCAGGTCCGACCAGAAGTGAAGTGGAAGCAGAAACTGTAAGGCTCCCGGAGATGACAACACGGGAACAAGCACCACCACCGGGGCCGAGGCGATCGACGAGGACGACCAGACCGCCCGACCGACTTGTGGCATCAATGTAACATTACTATATTGTGGACTGTAACGAGAACGTTTTTCCTTTTCCCCCTTTTACTGTAAATAGTTCAAAACACAAAAAAAAAACCTCTGTACATGCAAAAGTTTTCCTCCCAGGACCAGCCTTGTAAACCCTTACCACCATACGAAGCACCACCCCGCCGGGTTCATTTTTAACAAGGGGTGAATGTGGTAGTATGCATTAGGGGTCATGTGGGACTGTGAAGCCGTGATGTCATTGGCTGACAGATCCCGGGTCCTGGTTGGCTGTTGACCTCTAGCTCCGCCCTGAAGGCGGAGTATAAGAACCTGGAGTTCTCCCCCGCAGGCCAGTCAGCTACTGAACTGCGGGGAACTAAGTCACGCTTAATAAAGCCTCATCGACTTCATCTCTATTCGTCTCTCGTGAGTCTTTGTGCGCTATAATGATGATAGATGATTGTGTGTGGACTTGAGTATTAGATACGATCTAATACTTGGATTAGTACTGTAAGATACATTCAGTACCACATATGGGGTCACCTGACCTGGGGGGCTGGTGGCAGGGTACTGTTGAAGGTCACATAACACATGTTAGTGAGTTAGCCAGTTTGGCAGATTATACAAAGTTGTTCTGGCTATTAAATCCATCACACCGAGTGCTGTTCTTTCAGCCTGAGATGTGACATTGGCGATGAGGATAAATACGGAGACATTTAGGATGGTGTCATGGCATTTGCTGGAGCTAATATGCCTGCAGTCCGGGGAATTTAATCATTTGATTCAGTGGGTGTTGCCAGTACTGTCAGCATGGAATGGAAAGCATAGCTGCAGGAGTTCGAAGTGTGTGCTGACAATCACGGTCTGTTTTTGGATGGGGTGACAGGAATGCAGAAAGCACAGCGAGGCACCATATTGTTGTTTAATATGGGTGCCCTGGTGATGGAGATGAAAGTTTTGGATGACCATTATGCGGTGACGCCAAATGCCCAATATTGGCAGATGAGACAAAAAGAGGAGGAAACAGGAGCGCAATTTGCAACCCATTCGAGGTAGGCATTGGATAGGTGCAAATACATTGCGACAGATATGAATAACCAGATAATGGATCCGGTGATTCAACATTGAAAATCAGATAAATTGAGGCTTAAACTGCTGGGAAGAGGAGGTGATTTGATGTTGGATAATACTTTGAAAACAGTAGCTACATTGGAAGCAGTGGATGGACAATTTCACAACATGAAACTTAATCAAACCGCTGCCATTGGCAAAGCAAATGTTGAGGTTAACTGAGTGGCACAATGGCATCTAGGTACATGTCAATCTGAGAGAGTGTTTCAGACATGGCAATTCGGAGCACTGTGGAAACGATGCCCGTTGTCTCGTCAAGGGAAAGATTTGCAGAAAATGTGGGGGCTGTAACCATCTTGCCAAGAATTGCAGAAGCCGAACAGGGAGGGAAGCCTGGCAAACCATATAAAGGAGAGATAAATGTAGCACAACAGCGAGACTGGTGGGAGAAGGTGCAGAGTGAGGACACGAATAGCAATCATGGATAACATGCTTTCACAACAGGAGCAACAAAGAGAAAATTCCAGCATTATTGTGGATGCAGGCAACGGCAATAATGTCACTGACAGAGCACTGGGAGGAACTGAAGGCAAAGAGAATCAAGTGCACATCTCAGAACTGTGTTAGCTTATTATCACAATTAGGCTTCAATTAAGTTACTGTGAAAAGCCCCTAGTTGCCACATTCCGGCACCTGTTCAGGGAGGCCGGTACGGGAATTGAACCCACGCTGCTGGCCTTGTTCTGCATGACAAGCCAGCTGTTTAGCCCACTGTGCTAAACCAGCCCCTAATATCCTTATATCCTTATATATCTAACACTCCACTTCAAACTGTTGCGTGCTTCCTTGTGGATGTGAGAGCTGGGGATGGGAATGTAGAGGCACATAGTGATTCAGGATGGTGACCCTCTTCTGTGCACAGAAAGTACCCAAGCTTTGGGGGTGCTACACATTGGATTAAAAGTGAATTCTGTGAGAACCTATATAAAGCTTAGTGAGGAGTGTGGACCAGTTTGAGGAATTGGGAAGTTATACAACCGCCAAGTGTTAGCCATTGGTGAGAACGTGAAGCCTGTAGCTCAGCCTATACACAGAACACCTTCTGGTCTGACAGAGAAAGTTGAGGAAAAGATAAAAGCAGTGATTTTCCCACCCCACCACTGGCAGGCATTGTCGCAGGTGGATCTGGAATATTTGGAAAGCTTTCGACTTTTAACGGCTCTCCGAATGTTCCTATCTGCCCTCGACGATGTCGGGCAGATATCCGGACTGGAAAGTCCCGGCCCAAGGAACTGATCGGCCCATTCACCATCGAGCCAGTTGAGAGACCAACACTGTGGCTGAGTCCTGTTTTGGTCATGCCTAAACCAAATGGTGACACCAGATTCTGTGTTGATATATGACATGTGAATGAAGCTGTTGTGAGCCAACCTCACTCAATTCCCACTGTCAACAAAATCTTTGAAGAATTGTCAACAATTAAGGTATTTCCAAATTCGACTTGAAATGGGGCTACCACCAACTGGAGCTTCATCCTGATTCAAGGAAGGTGATGACTTTTGTCACTCATTGTCGACTTTATCGATTGTGGTGAACCACGTTCCACTGTTAGATATATGTATTGTGTTATTGTTTGTTCCATTGTTACTTACTGTTGTTGTTGTTGCTTCTGTTTGCTCCGCCTGTGGCTCCGCCCCTCGGGCTTTGTATATAGTTGGCTGATCTGGGACCCTGCCCCCAGTGAGGGATCGGCAGCAGGCAGGCACACATCTCAGTGTATTAAAGACTCAATTTAGTTCTATAACTCGCTTTGTCTATTATTGATGGTCCATCAATTTAATACACTGAGATATTACAATGGATGCCGCTCTTAGGCCTGACCGACTTGAACTTGACCCGCAGGCAGCCGACGCCACTGCGATCTGGCTAAGCTGTTTCGAGGCTTACCTCGACTCACCGACCGACGCCGTCACCGAGGTGCACAAGCTGCGTCTCCTCAACGCCCGGGTGAGCCCCAAAATTTTTCTGCTCATCAGAGATGCGGCCTCATACGCAGAGGCAATCGCACTGCTAAAAGGACAGTTCGTGAGGGCAGTGAATGAGGTGTTCGCTCGACATCTCCTTGTCATGAGGCGTCAGCGTCCTGGTGAATCACTGGCCGAATTCCTGCGTGACCTGCGAGTACTCGCCCGGAATTGTAACTGCCAGGCAGTTACGGCGGTTCAGCACTCCGAGCTCCTAATCAGGGATGCCTATGTGGCCGGAGTCCGGTCTAATTATATCCGACAACGCTTGCTCGAAGGGGGTACCTTCGACCTCAAGGACACTGTGCAGCTCTCTAGCTCATTGGAAGTAGCGTTCCAGAACATGGATGCCTTCACGTCCGACCACGCGGCACCCTTGTGGACGTCGGAGGCGCGGCCATCACCCGACCCGGGTGCGTCACAAGCCTGTGCCGTGCGGCAGCCCGCCAACTCCGGGGGGCCGTACTGCTACTTCTGTGGCCAGGGCCAGCACCCCAGACAGCATTGTCCTGCTCGGAACACGACCTGCAACGAGTGCGGTAAGAAGGGGCACTTTGCCAAGGTCTGTCAGGCCCGACCTCAAGCTCCCAGACCCAAAGTCTGCCAGGCCCGACCTGAAGCTCACAGGTCCAGCAGCGTGGCATCTTGCCTGCCGGGACCGCCCCCTTCTGAAGCGTCATCCGCCTCGTGCGGCCAGTGTGGGCCGTCATTGTGGCCGCCATCTTCGACACCGCCCGCCATGTGCGACTCATGGAGGCCACCATCTTGGGACCACCCTGCTACCACCGACCAGACCAGCCATCTTCCGCAGCTCAGCTCCGTCACGCACGACCAGTCCCGGCCCCATCACCTCAAGAACTCCATGATGGCCGTCCGGGTCAATGGGCACGAGACGACTTGTCTGTTCGACTATGGGAGCACGGATAGCTTCATTCATCCGGATACGGTAAGGCGCTGCTCCCTTCAGATTTTTCCCGCGTCCCAGACTATCTCCCTAGCTTCCAGATCACACTCCGTTCAGGTCCGGGGCTACGCAGGGCGTAGAGTACGCTAACTTCAAACTCTACGTCCTCCCCCATCTCTGCGCTGCTCTGTTACTAGGACTGGACTTCCAGTGTAACCTCCGAAGCCTGACTTTGAATTTCGGTGGACCCCTGCCCCTCTCACTGTCTGCAGCCTCGCGACCCTTAAGGTCACCCCTCCCTCGCTCTTCGCTAACCTCACCCCGACTGTAAGCCCGTCGCCACCAGGAGCAGACAATACAGGGACAAGGGCTTTATCAGGTTGGAGGTCCAGCGACTCCTGCGTGAAGGGATCATTGAGGCCAGTAACAGCCCCTGGAGAGCCCAAGTGGTGGTCGTCAGGACTGGGGAGAAACACCGGATGGTCGTCGACTACAGTCAATCAACCGGTACACGCAGCTCGATGCGTACCCTCTTCCCCGCATATCTGACATGGTCAACCAGATTGCGCAGTACCGGGTCTTCTCCACAGTTGACTTGAAGTCCGCGTACCACCAGCTTCCTATCCGCCCGGAGGACCGCCAAAACACTACCTTCGAGGCAGATGGCCGCCTCTACCACTTTCTCCGGGTCCCCTTCGGCATCATCAATGGGGTCTCGGTCTTCCAGCGAGTGATGGACCGAATGGTTGACCAGTACGGGCTGCGGGCCACGTTCCCGTATCTGGATAATGTCACCATCTGCGGCCATGATCAGCAGGACCACGACGCAAACCTCCAGAAATTCCTCCACACCGCCCAGCTCCTTAATTTAACCTATAAGGAGAAATGTGTTTCTGCACAACTCGCCTAGCCATCCTTGGCTACGTCGTGGAAAACGGAGTCCTAGGGCCCGACCCCGACCGCATGCGCCCCCTTCTGCAACTTCCCCTCCCCCACTGCCCCAAGGCCCGGAAGAGATGCCTGGGGTTTTTCTCCTATTATGCAAAGTGGGTCCCAATTATGCGGACAAGGCCCGCCCACTTATCAAATCCACCATTATCCCCTGACGGCTGAGGCCCGCATCAAGGCAGATATTGCTAAAGCCGCGATGCACGCAGGAGACGAGTCCATTCCATTCCAGGTGGAGAGCGATGCGTCTGACTTTGCTCTGGCCGCTAACCTCAACCAAGCGGGTAGGCCTGTGGCTTTCGTCTCCCGTACCCTCCATGCCTCCGAAATTCGGCACTCCTCTATCGAAAAGGAAGCCCAAGCCATTGTGGAAGCTGTGCAACATTGGAGGCATTACCGGACCGGCAGGCGATTCATTCTCCTCACTGACCAATGGTCGGTTGCCTTCATGTTCAATAACACACAGCGGGGCAAGATCAAGAACGACAAGATCTTGAGGTGGAGGATCGAACTCTCCACCTATAACTACGACATCTTGTATCGGCCTGGGAAACTCAATGAGCCTCCAGATGCCCTATCCTGCAGTACATGTGCCAGCGCACAGGTAGACCAACTTCGGGCCCTCCACACTGACCTCTGTCACCCGGCTCCTCCATTTCATCAAGGCTCGCAACCTGCCTTACTCCATCGAGGAGGTCAGGACCATGACTAGGCACTGCCAAGTCTGCGCGGTGTGCAAGCCGCACTTCTATCGGCCAGACAGAGCTCACCTGGTGAAGACCTCCCGCCCCTTTGAATGCCTCAGTATCGATTTCAAAGGGCCCCTCCCCTCCACTGACCGTAACGTGTAACATCGTTGACGAGTACTCCCGTTTTCCCTTTGCCATCCCATGCCCTGACATGACCTACGCTACCGTCATCAAGGCCCTGCACAGTCTCTTCACCTTATTCGGTTTCCCCACCTATGTCCATAGTGATCGAGGCTCCTCTTTTATGAGTGATGAGCTGTGTCAGTTCCTGCTTAGCAATGGCATTGCCTCAAGCAGGACGACGAGCTACAACCCCCGGGGAAACGGACAGGTGGAGAGGGAGAATACGACGGTCTGGAAGGCCGTCCTTCTTGTGCTACGGTCTAGAGGTCTCCCAGTCTCCCGCTGGCAGGAGGTCCTTCCCGATGCGCTCCACTCCATCCGGTTGCTTCTGTGTACTGCCACCAACGAGAACCTTCATTAACATTTGTTTGTCTTCCCCAAGAAGTCCACCTCAGGGGTCTCGCTCCCGTCCTGGCTGACAGTCCCAGGGCCCGTCCTCCTCCGGAAGCATGCGAGGAGCCATAAGTCCGATCCCCTGGTTGAGAAGGTTCTGCTCCTCCATGCAAACCCACACTATGCCCACGTGGCACACCATGACGGGCAACAGGACACAGTCTCCCTTCGGGACTTGGCACCCACAGGTTCCCCAGCGACTATCACCAACACGCCCACCCCTACACCGTCTACCACCATCACCACTACTCGGCTGCCTCGGGACTTGGCACTGGCAGCCTCCCCGGTGACCATTACCACCACCCCCGACCCGACACCGTCTCCCTCTCCGTCGGCTCATCGGGATGAAGAAGAAGATGACACGCTCCCGGAATCGAAGGTCTCAACACCCGTGCCCACACCACAGCCGCGACTGAGGCGATCACGACGGAAGGTTAAAGCTCCTGTCAAACTCAATCTGTAAGTCCACTTCACCCCCGCTGGACTTCTTTTTTTTTTTAAACAGGGGGTGAATGTGGTGAACCACGTTCCACTGTTACTCACTGCTGTATATATATATTCACTGTTATTGTTTGTTCTATTGTTACTTACTGTTGTTGTTGCTTCTGTTGGCTCCGCCCCTCAGGCTTTGTATATAGTTGGCTGATCTGGGGCCCTGCCCCCAGTGAGGGATCAGCAGCAGGCAGGCACACATCTCAGTGTATTAAACCCGCAATTTAGTTCTATAACTCACTTTGTCTATTATTGATGGTCCATCATCGATGCAAGAGATTGGGCATCAAAGCAGCACCAGAGATTTATTAACGTGAAATCCATAAGGGGCCCGAGGAACAGCCAATATCTCAGATGATATCACTTTTCCTGGAGCCAATAGAGAGTAAATAGCTGAGATTAGTACTGACTGGACTGCAGTCAGCTGGACTTGCAGTAAATGCAGACAAGGGCTTTTTGGGCATGACAGAGCTAATGTCCATGGAGCATAAACTCACAAGTGGCGGAATCAATCCAGCCAAAGACAAAATAAAAGCAATTGCAGAGGCGTGTAAACCACAAAGTGTCATGTAGTGAAAGGTTTTCTGGGACTTGTGGACCACTGTGTGAGGTTTATCCCAACTTCACTACCCTGGGCTAATCCATTGAAGAAGTTGACCAGAAAGATTGAATGGTTCAAGTTAGATGAAGAGCAGAAAGCTTCCTTCAAAGATTTGAAAGACAGCATGACTCGTGCTTGAACACTGGGACACTATGATCCAAACACGGCAACAAAATATCGAAAGTCATAACAGATGCCAGTGCAGTGGGATTAGGAGCTGTGTTGGTGCATGCTGTAGGTCCGAGGACCATTGCTTAGTTGAGCAGATCTCTGACAGATGTGGAGGGGAGACATCCTCAGGTGGAGAAAGAGGCCCTAGGATTGGTGTGGGCCTGTGAAAAATTGCATGCATGCTTATTTGGCATTGAGTTTGAATTACAGGCAGGTCACTAGCCATTAGAGATGATTTACTCTCCTAGGTCCAGACCCATGACCGGATTTCAAAGATGGATTTTGAGTCTCCAGCAATACAAGTACAAAGTGATTCACATTGCTGGAAAGATCAACATTACTGACCAGCTGTCACGACAACTGAGGGAGGATCAAACACACATGTCCCCACTGGAGAAAGACGCTGAATCATTTTGTGGTATGTGATAGTTCAGGCTCCACCCACAGAAATGACAACTCAAAAACTCAAGAGATTGAAAGAGAGTCAGACAAGGATCCGGAGCTGGATGCCACCAGACTGAGAATCCAAGCTGGAATTGGGGAGATTTGTCCATTCGAAGCAATCATAGATATACAAAATAGAACCAGAGAAAGGTCACAGCACAGAAAGAGGCTATTCAGCCCATTGTGTCTGTGCCAGCCAAAGCAGAGAGGAAAAAGAAACTACCTTCTAATTTTAATCCCAGTTTCCAGCACTTGGTCCATGGCCTTGCAGATTACAGCACTTCAAATGCAGATCCAGGTCCCTTTCAAATGAGTTGAATGTTTCTGCCCCAACCACAGTTTGACCAATGAATTCCAGAAGGTCACCACCCTCTGAGTGAAACATGTCCCCTAGTAGTTAACCCCTCAGCTAGGGAAAACAAGTCATTCATGTCTACCCTATCTAGGCCCCGCATAATGTTGTGCACCTCAATTAGGTCACTTCTCAACCTCCTCTGTTCCAAGCAAAACAACCCCAGCCTCCCCACCCTCTCCTCATTGCTGCAATTTTTAAACCTTGACAACATTCTTGTAAATTTCCTCTGCATTCCCTCCAGAGCAATTATGTCCTTACTGTAATGTGATGACCAGAACTGTACACACAACTCCAGCTGTGGTCGAACCAGCAATTTACACAGTTCCATCATTACATCCATGACTTTGTACTCAAAACCTCACCCAATGAAGGAAAGCATTACATATGAAAATCCATCCCTTAGTGTTGTCAGTGTGCTCAAACTGAGTCAGAGCCTGATTGTTAAAACCCCCTCGGGGGCCAAGGACTATGCTCTATAAGATTACCACAGAGTATGTACTCCCGGGTAATTGGGGGCAGGGTTTCCCCTTAACAAGAGGGAACCTTTCAGTATAAAAACCCTGACCTGGGTGCAGGTCGAGGAGGGTGGCCCCTCGGCGAGAGGAGTTGTTACTTTTGTAATTATTGTGTGTACCGTAATAAACTTTTGTTCATTCCTATCCTACCATGCGTTCCTGCGTTGCTTCCGTTGAATTCTACACTGGTCGCCCGTATGCGCTCTGCAGCACCACAGCACAGAGATTAACCAATGAACTGCTGGGGGTGGGGGGGGGGGGGGTGAAGGGAATTTGCCTGCATTTATAATTAATATGTTTGTGATGAGATGCCTTTGCACTTTTTCTCCTCCCGTTAAAAGCCCAATTCTGGGGGAAATGTAGGGCACAACAAGGCTGCAATAATTAAACCAGATATTAATAAAAACCACAGTGACAACAAAATATACCTTTTTTACAACCTTCAGTGAGCTTAACACTCGTGAAAAGGACCATTGGTTTGCTTAATATCGTCTCTTGTAGGCCTCTGTATTCCTTTAGAGACGTGAGAGTAATTTTTCTGGAAGTAAAAAAGGGAAAATCAGAATTTAGCACACGGTGCAGAAATGTAATTGTACCGATGCATATTCTTCAATCTGAAAGACCTAGGGCGGGATTCACCGAGTCTCCGCGCGCAATCACGTTCGGAGCGAAGGCAGAGAATGGTGCGTCAGACCCGCGATCGGGTCCGACGCCTCCCCGCGATTCTCCACGGACCGGAGAATCGGCGTCAGTCGTGGGTGCGCAGTCGACACGGCGCCAGTCGGGGGCCATTGAAAGAGACCCCCGCGGTGATTCTCAGCCGGCAGCTGGCCGAGTTCCCGCCGGCGTGGTTCCCTCATGGTTCCACCCGGCGGGCACTTGGAGTGGTGGCTGCAGACACAGTCCGCGGCTGCCCTGGTGGGGGGTGGCAGGGGGGATCTGTCACCAGGGGGGCCTCCAGGACGGCCAGGGTTCAGATCAGGGGCCACTGATCGGCGGCCGTACGTGATCTGGGGGGGTGCCTATATTATTGGGGCTGGCTTGCTGTGTGGGTCCGCCATGTTGCACGGGGCCCTGCTAGCCCTCTGCAAAACGGAGAATCACTCTGCACTTTCTCCTGGAATGTGGGGACAGAGCCCCATTGTCAGAGAATTCCGCTCCTTGTTACTGTTAATTAACAGCTTTTCATTAATAGCAGAGCCTCCAGCCTTGGACCCTATTCTTGAGAACACAATGGTTGAATCCTGCCCCTTTTTGAAACACCATAAAATCTGTTTTAGGGTGTCACGGTGGCACAGTGGTTAGCACTGCAGCCTCACAATACCAGGGACCCGGGTTCAATTCCGACCTCGGGTGACTGTGTGGCGTTTGCACGTTCTCCCCGTGTGTGCGTGGGTTTCTTCCAGCTGCTCCGGTTTCCCCCCACAGTCCAAAGATATGCAGGTTAGGTGGATTAGCCACACTAAAATTGTCCCTTTGTGTCCAAAGGTTAGGAGTGGTTGTGGGGATAGGGCAGGGGAGTGGACCTAATTGGGGTGCTTTTTCAGAGGGTGCAGGGGAGGTGGATTGACCTTAATCGGAAAAAGGGTACTCTTAAATTTAAAAACAAATCTTTGGGTTGTGAGGGCGAAACCTACGCAAACATGGGGAGAATGTGCAAACTCCACACGGACCGTGACACAGGGCCGGGATTGAACCTGGGACCTCGGCGCCGTGAGGCATCAGTGCTAACCACTGTGCCATCATGCTGCCCTCCACTGTGTTCATTTTTGCTTGCCAGCATAGTCGTTTTCCTCAGGCTCTATCACCCTGCCCTTCAAATTTCGTATCATCACTTCAAAGAAGCTGTTCTCTGCATCTATTGTACTATCTCCAACCTCTCGTTTTCTCGAAGGGGCTGAAGCATATTGTCATTATCCAGCTGCTCTGTACTCACCTCTGCCATCGCTATTTGTCCATTTAGTACATCTTCTGCCCTGTTTATATCACTGAGGTTGACTTGGTCAGTTGGCATCGGCTTGCTCTTCCCTGGAGTTCTTCAAGCCTTCCTCAGTCCGCAACTCAATGGTATCCACTCATTCCATTTTTCTCTCCTTCCTCTTCTGTTTTTATCCTCAATTTCTGCTTCAATTGTTGCCTGACCTAGGCTGTTGGGCCTATGTTTCCAAAGTCCGTGCTTGGCTATCTTTCTTTCTCTAAATGTACTTTTGATTCAACCCTTTTGATTCCTGAACTTTTACTCCTGGTCTAATCCACTCTTCTGTCTTTCTGTCCATCCAGCTGATTTGGAGCACTCTCTGTCATATCCATATTTCAAAACCAGTTCCCCCCCTCACATTCTCTTTCCTCAGAATCCATCACTCACATCCGCAGAATGCAACGGTCCACACTAGTGACTGTACCAGATATTTTTTTCGGCTTCATGTTGACGTTTTAGGGTTTGCAGACACTACTTGACACATTAATCACGCCCTTGCCCTGGAATCTATTCTTCGACATAATTTGGGTGTTTAGCATCCAACCAAGACACTTGAATTTATCCACTTCTTCTATCCAGGTGCTTCCAATCTTGACTTTTCCATTGCCATTTAGAATGTTGGTCTTTGTCTCACTTATGTTCAGTCCAAAACACTCACTGTGTCTTTTGACTCGGCCTGCCATTTGGTCTAGCTATGAATGTGGTGTCGTCTTCATACCTTTCCAGGTTATTTTACAAATACCGACAAGAAAATGAGGATCAGTCGTACAATATAATACGTGTTGGTAAGAATAATAAGGAGATGCAAACTAAAAGGTGCGGTTCTAAAGGGAGTTCAGTGTCTGTGTCGGATCACTGTGCGAGCATCTCAGCCACATAATAACATGAGAAATAGGAGCAAGATTCGGCGATTCGGCCCCTCCAATCTCTTCCGCCATTCAGTAAAATCATGGTTAATCCGGTCGTTGGGTTAACTCCATTTTTCTGCCTGTCCCCCACAACACTTGCCTCCCTTGTAGATCAAAATCTGTCTAACTAACCCTCGAATATATGTGACTCAGCCTCCACTGACTCAGCCTCCACTGCTCTTTGGAGGAGTGGCTTCCAAAGATTAATGACCTTCTGAGAGAATCACTCACCTGATGAAGGAGCTAAGCTCCAAAAGCTCGTGATTCCAAATAAACCTGTTGGACTTTAACCTGGTGTTGTAACACTTCTTACTTCTAAGAGAAGGAATTCTTCCTTATCTCAGTATTAGAGAGATGCTTCATTTTGAAACTGTGCCCCCTAGTTTTTGGTTCCCCCATAAAGGGAAACATCCTCTCAGATCTAACCCCTGTAACGCTTCCCAAGAAACTTATATGTTTCAATACGGTCACCTCTCAATCTTCTAAACTCCAATGACTATAGGCTCAACCTGCCCAACATTTCCTCATCAGACAACCCCTTCCTCCCCTGGACTACACCCCTGCCTTTTCCCCGTAGCCTTGCAAGTCATTTTTCTTCAGATAATTACCCAATTCTCTTTTGAAAACCACAACTGAATCTGCCGCTACAAAACTCTCAGGCAGTGCAATCCTGATCCTAATCACTCACTGCGTAAAAAGTTGTTCTCATGTCTTCTCTGGTTGTTTTGTCAATCACCTTAAGTCGGTATCCACTGGTTCTCTACCCTTTTACCAAAGGGACTATTTTCTCTCCCTCATGACTTTGAACCCTCTATCAAATCTCCTTTCTCCCTGCCCTTCTTCAAGGAAAACAGTCCCACCTTCACCAATTAATCCATGTAATCGAAGTCTCTTATTCTCGTAAATCTTTTCTACACGCTCTCCAATGACTTCACATCCTTCCTAAAGTGTGTACCCAGAACTGGACGCAATACTCCCGTTGAGGCTGAAATTCTGTTTTATAAAGGTTCACTATAACTTCCTTGTTTTTTTAGGGTGGCTGATGGTGCATGGTTAGCACTGCTGCCTCACGGCGCTGAGAACACGGGTTCGATCCCGGCCCTGGGTCACTGTCTGTCTTGAGTTTGCACATTCTCCTCGTATCTGCATGGGTCGCACCGCACAACCCAAAGATGTAGGTGGATTGGCCAAACTAAATTGCCCTTAATTGGAAATTCTTTTTTTTAAACTTTCTTGTTTTTGTACTCTGTGGTTGGGATTTTACCAGGCCTTAGGGAGTGTGCTGAGAGAAGGGTGAGTTGGGGGGGGGTGGGGTGGGAGTGGGGGCGGAATTGCGTGGAAGGATGGCCTCCTTGTTGGCTCAGTGATGGGGTGGCTTCCTGTTGTAGCACCCTGTGGTCCGTGAAGAAACCCTAACCCTGTGAAAACTCCTGGCATTGTTGGTGCCTGCCCTGATTAGCTGACAGCTCTTGGGAGACAGGGGGCGGAATTTTACCCCCCCACGCCGGGTGGGAGGATCGCCGGGGCTCCGTGCGAGTCCCGCCACGGCGCCCGGGCACCCGCACACAATTCTCCACACCCCCCCCCCCCCCCACAACCGGCGCGGCGAGAATCACGGCTGGCCGCTGGGAGAATCACCGCTCGCTGTTTGCAACGGGCGAGCGACGATTCTCCGGCCCGGATGGGCCTAGCTGCCTACGAAACACGACGGGTTCCCGCCGGCGCCGTCAACACCTGGTTGCTGCTGGCGGGAACAGCGTGGGAACGCTGGGGGTGGGGGAGTTCCTGCACCGGGGGGGGGGGGGGGTCCTCAAAAGGGGTCTGAAGGAGGATCTCCTTTCCTCCGCCGCCCCGCAAGATCCATCCGACATCTTGCAGGGCGGCCTCGGGGAGGACGGCAACCGTGCATGCGCGGGTGACGTCATTTACGCGCTGCTGCTTTCACACGGCGCCGAGGCCCGGCGCGCGTAAATGACGCGACACCGCTCCTAGCCTCCCGGGGGCGGGAGAATAGGGGGCTGGGAGCGGGCTCCAACGCTGGATTGAAACACTCCGGTTTTCACTCCGGCGTCGGGACTTAGTCTCCCGATGGGAGAATTGCGCCCAGGATCTCTTATGGGGATTGGAGCCCTGATACCAAGCAGTTAATTGCAAATAAAGTCCTCCCCCTCATTTCTCTAACTTTACCCCAATTGTTATTTGTGGAATTAAAGTTCCCCAGTAACACCATTCTATCGTTCTTGCATAAATCTGTGATTTCCCGACAGATTTGTTTCTCTCTCTCACTATCTGGAGGCCAATAAAATACCTCGAGTAGACTGACCATACCTTGTCTGCTTTTCAGCGTAGTTTTTAGTTGAGCCACGTGATATAATTTGGCAGCTTGGTGTTTTTTCAACTATTGAAGAGAATTGGAGCATGAGAATAGCGATCTAGGAGGTATTCTGGTGCAAAGAATTCAGTAAATGGAGGAATGCTACCCCACAGATAATGTTAGATGTTTTGGGTTAGAGGCAGTGGGGGTTTGTCTGTAGAAGATTATTTTGACAGTAGGTGGAGCCTGAGGCATGCTAATCCATTCACTCCCCATGTTTTTTATTCAATTACAGAACGTGGGCATCACAAGCAAGGCTAGGATTTATTGTTTTCTAGTTTTCCAAAACGCAGTGAGAAGGCAATGGTGAGCCACCTTTCTGAATGCACTGCAGTGACTTGCTTGGACATTTCAGAGGGCAGTTCGGAGTCATAGAGTCAGAGATGTTTACAGCATAGAAACAGGCCTATTGGCCCAGCTGGGCCATGCTGCCCAGTTTCTACTCCCGCTTGCCTGTATTTGGCCCATCTCCCTCTATACCCACCCTGCCCATGTAACTGTCTAACTGCTTCTTAAAGGATAAAATTGTACCTGCCTCTAACACTGCCTCTGGCAGCCCGTTCCAGATGTTCACCACCCTCTATGTGAAGAAATGTCCCCTCTCACCGTAAACCTATGCCCTCTAGTTCTAGACTCCTCTACCTTTGGGAAAAGATGTCGACTATCTACCTTATCGATGCTCCTCATTATTTTATAGACCTCTATAAGTTCACCCCTAAGCCTCCTACGCTCCAGCGAAAAAGGTCTCAGCCTATCCAGGGGCTGGTTTAGCACAGGGCTAAATCACTGGCTTTTAAAGCAGACCAAGGCAGGCCAGTAGCATGGTTCAATTCCCGTACCAGCCTCCCCGAACAGGCGCCGGAATGTGGCGACTAGGGGCTTTTCACAGTAACTTCATTTGAAGCCTACTTGTGACAATAAGCGATTTTCATTTCATTTCATTGGTAACAGAGGGAAGTAGATCCTTGGAAAATAGAAGACAAGTTTAGATAAAGGATCTGGATCAGCGCAGGTTGGGAGGGCTGAAGGACCTGTTCCTGTGCTGTAATTTCCGTTGTTCTTTGTTCTATCCAGCCTCTCCTTATAACTCAGACCATCAAGTCCTGGTAGCATTCTCGTAAATCTCTTCTGCACTCTTTCTAGTTTAACAATATCCTTCCTATAATAGGGTGACCAGAGCTGAATACAGTATTCCATGTGTAGTCTTACCAATGTCTTGTACAACTTCAACAAGACTCCTGTATTCAATATTCTGACCAATTGAACCTAGCATGCTGAATGTCTTCTTCAGCATCCTGTCCACCTGCGACTCCACCTTCAAGGGGCTATGAACCTGTATTCCTAGATCTCTTTGCTCTGTAACTGTCCCCCAACTCCCTACCATTAACTGAATAGGTCCTGCCTTGATTTGATCTACCAAAATGCATCACCTCACATTTATCCAAATTAAACTCCATCTGCCATTCATCGGCCACTGGCCCAATTGGTCAAGATCCTGTTGCAATCTTATATAGCCGTCTTCACTATCCACTATGCCACCAATCTTGGTGTCATCTGCAAACTTACTAACCATGCCTCCTCATTCTCATCCAAATCATTTTTTTTTTTAATTTAGAGTACCCAATTCATTTTTCCAATTAAGGGCCAATTTAGTGTGGCCAATTGACCTAGCCTGCACATCTTTGGTTTGTGGGGGCGAAACCCACGCAAACACGGGGAGAATGTGCAAACTCCACACGGACAGTGACCCAGAGCTGGGTTTGAACCTGGGACCTCGGTGCCGTGTCTGCAAATGCTAACCACTGCGCCACCGTGCTGCCCTGATCCAAATCATTTATATATATCACAAATAACAGTGGACCCAGCACCGATCCCGGAGGCACACCGCTGGTCACAGGCCTCCAGTTTGAAAAACAATCCTCCGCAACCTACAACTTGGCTTCGGTCGCCAAGCCAATTTTGTATCCAATTGGCTACCCCGCCCTGGATTCCATGAGATTTAACCTTTTGCAACAACCTACCATGCGGTACCTTGTCAAAGGCCTTGCTAAAGTCCATGTAGACAACATTAACTGCACTGCCCTCATCTACCTTCTTGGTTACCCCTTCAAATAACTCAAGCAAATTTGTCAACTGTATTGCTGTGGAATCGTACATAGGCCAGACCAGATAAGGACAGCAGATTTCCCTCACTAAAGGACATTAGTGAACCAAATGGGCTTCTATGAGAAGGATGTTCATGGCACCATTACTGATACGATCTTTCCAATCCAGATATTGATGTAATTAACAGAATTGAAGATTCTCGGCTACAATGGTGGGACTTGAACTCACATCATGAATCAGTAGTCAAGACTTCTGTATTACTTGTCCAGTAATATAACCATAATCATACCATGCCCAATGAGGGTATGAATGTATGAAGGTATACTCTGGATCATAGAAGGTGTGTGACTGCATATAAAGTCCCTTTTGCAATGAGAAGTTTAATTCCCTGATGGTAGAGAGTAAAAGAATAGCTACTACTTAATGAAACCTAAAGTTTCTCCATTTGAAACTAATATTTGTGGTTATCTACCTTATGGCATTGAACAAATAAGGGAATATTGGTGATTTTAATACCCACTTGAAGAAACTGGGCTGATGAACTGAAGGTCCTTTTCTTGTACCATACTGTGAATTTTTACGAAGAATAATCTTTGATTTAACGGTCTGATTTCCTTAAAATTCACAGAAACTTCAAATTTCAATGTTGCTGGTAATCAGCACAAGAGTATATACATTGAAGCAGCTCCTAAATTAATCAGTGTGTGTTTAGCTTAGTTGGCAACACCCTCGCTTCTGAGAAGGCCGATAGTGCATTCAAGGCCCTGAGCAAATAATCAAGGTTGAAGGTCTGAGGCCAATAATAAAGGAGAACCAGACTGAAGTGCTGCACTTCAGATGAACAGTTACTCCAAGATTCAAACCAGTATTAAAGATACCAAAAACAATATTAGAAGAGCACTGGGTTCTCCTGATGAATTCTTTATAATAATAATCATTATTAGTGTCACAAGTAGGCTTACATTAACACTGCAATGAAGTTACTGTGAAAATCCCCTAGTCGCCACATTCACTGCATACTGTGGGAAAATTCAGAATGTCCAATTCACCTAACAGCACGTCTTTTGGGACTTGTGGGAGGAAACCCGAGCACCCGGAGGAAACCCACACAGACACAGGGAGAACGTGCAGACTCTGCACAGACAGTGACCAAAGCGGGGAATCGAACCCGGGTCCCTTTTCTTCGCCATTGCAAATTAACCGGCTGTTCATCTCAATACTCTTTGTGGAATCTTCCTGTGCGCAAAATGGCTGAGACATTCCAACATGGGCTGAGATATTCCCCCATTTGAGGCTGACTGCACATTTTTTCCAAGAGATGTGAGGTTCTCTTCTTTCAACTGGTTTATTTAATTTTCCAATCACAACATCGCTCAATGTGAATAGATTGTCACTGATAAAGGAATATTACACCCTTTGTATGAAACAAACAGCTAATATTTTTGGAACCTGATTCCATTGACT
Source organism: Scyliorhinus torazame (assembly GCF_047496885.1). NCBI lineage: Eukaryota > Metazoa > Chordata > Chondrichthyes > Carcharhiniformes > Scyliorhinidae > Scyliorhinus > Scyliorhinus torazame. The sequence continues at coordinate 155,267,012 of NC_092721.1, read as the reverse complement.
TAAAGGTATAAAATGAGAAGGACCTAGAAACACTATTGAGCCATGGCTTTTCTAATAAGCTGTGTTTATTCAGATTAAAATTCAAGTCGGCCTAACAAACTTGCATTTAATGATCCTGCTGTCCCAAATCCAAAGAACTGAAGCCCTAACTGCAAATAACTGAAGCCTTGTACACAGCCAGGTTAACTCCCCACCGTCCCCACTGCTCACGCAATGGGGCTGTCCCAAACTTGCTGCAGATTCTCACCTCGGGATGCAGTTGAGCAGGTTGCGCTGCTGCCCATCCACTTTGACCTGTCCATTGGAGATCACATTGTATCCGGCTGCCGGCCCCTTCCTGATCTCAATGTTGTTCTCCACCACAACGAACTGTGCTCGCTGGAGGCTGAGTAGCAGCTCCAGGGGCAACAGCGCCAGCTCACAGCTCGTGGCAGAGGGGGAGGCAGGTGGCGGAGGGTCCCTCACCGCAGAGTCGGGGCGGCTGGTGGACATGTCCACCTCCACGTCCACACGTGCTCGACTGCGATCCGCACAAGAGTTTCCAAAAAGGGAACGTCTGGCGCTGTTTGTGACCTGGCAGGACTGGATGTGAGCAAAATGAGCTTTATTCCAGTCTAAACGTGCACTGAAGGAGAGGAATGCTAATGAGTCAACACGCCCACGTTAAACACCCATCACCCGGACAGACTCACCCTTGAACAGCCATTCCCTGCAGAACCAGAACAAGCGGTTTAAAGCTGGCGGTGACGGACAGGATGCTGTCTGTACTCCAGTGTGTCTGTATTTGCCTGCGGGAAGGGCAGGAGGCAATGTTGCAAAAACTTTTCCCGGTAGAGTCCATGCTGGGATAGATCTATAATCCGTTGTGAGGACTGGGCTCTGGAGGAGATTCACCCACTACAGCAGAAATAAGGCTGCAATGGTTAGTTAATAATCATGAGGAAAATTAATAGGAGCGGCTGCAAGATATCACTTTATTTTACCAGAATAAATTCCACGGTAGCTATGCTCATTAAGTGGATTGGAAAGTTGGTTCAAATCAACAAATATCAAAGGTAACTTGTAGTTCCAGTAACTTTAACAAATACTGCTGTCATTTTTAAAAAAAAAAAAATTTTTATTAAAGAAACCCAACAGGGTTAAGTACAAAACACAGTCCAGAAAAACAACCCTCCATACCCGCCCCCCCCGTTCATAAATAATAAATTAACATTAACACCCCGACTTAATACAAGTATATACACCCTCTCAGACCCTCCAGTGTAAATCACAAAAACATAAAAATAAAGTGACCCCCCCCCCCCCCCCCCGAGTTGCTGCTGCCATTGACTAATGTCTATAAGACCATAAGACATAGGAGCAGAAGTAAGGCCATTCGGCCCATCGAGTCCACTCCACTATTCAATCATGGCTGATTTCAACTCCATTTACCCGCTCTCTCTCCATAGCCCTGAATTCCTGGAGAAATCAAGAATTTATCAACTTCTGTCTTAAAGACACTCAACGTCCCGGCCTCCACCGCCCTCTGTGGCAATGAATTCCACAGACCCACCACTCTGGCTGAAGAAATTTCTCCTCATCTCTGTTCTAAAGTGACTCCCTTTTATTCTAAGGCTGTGCCCCCGGGTCCTAGTCTCCCCTGCTAATGGAAACAACTTCCCTACATCCACCCTATCTAAGCCATTCATTACCTTGTAAGTTTCTATTAGATCTCCCCTCAACCTCCTAAACTCCAATGAATATAATCCTAGGATCCTCAGACGTTCATCATATGTTAGGCCTACCATTCCTGGGATCATCCGTGTGAATCTCCGCTGGACCTGCTCCAGTGCCAGTGTGTCCTTCCTGAGGTGTGGGGCCCAAAATTGCTCACAGTATTCTAAATGGGGCCTAACTAATGCTATATAAAGCTTCATAAGTACATCCCTGCTTTTATATTCCAAGCCTCTTGAGATGAATGACAACATTGCATTTGCTTTCTTAATTACGGACTCAACCTGCAAGTTTACCTTTACAGAATCCTGGACTAGGACTCCCAAGTCCCTTTGCACTTCAGCATTATGAATTTTGTCACCGTTTAGAAAATAGTCCACGCCTCTATTCTTTTTTCCAAAGTGCAAGACCTCGCACTTGCCCACGTTGACTTTCATCAGCCATTTCTTGGACCACTCTCCAAAACTGTCTAAATCTTTCTGCAGCCTCCCCACCTCCTCCATACTACCTGCCCCTCCACCTATCTTTGTATCATCGGCAAACTTAGCCAGAATGCCCTCAGTCCCGTCATCTAGATCGTTAATATATAAAGAGAACAGCTGTGGCCCCAACACTGAACCCTGCGGGACACCACTCGTCACTGGTTGCCATTCCGAACAAGAACCTTTTATCCCAACTCTCTGCCTTCTGTCTGACAGCCAATCGTCAATCCATGTTAGTACCTTGCCTCGAATACCATGGGCCCTTATTTTACTCAGCAGTCTCCCGTGAGGCACCTTATCAAAGGCCTTTTGGAAGTCAAGATAGATAACATCCATGGCTCTCCTTGGTCTAACCTATTTGTTATCTCTTCAAAGAACTCTAACAGGTTTGTCAGGCATGACCTCCCCTTACTAAATCCATGCTGACTTGTCCTAATCCGACCCTGCACTTCCAAGAATTTAGAAATCTCATCCTTAACAATGGATTCTAGAATCTTGCCAACAACCGAGGTTAGGCTAATTGGCCTATAATTTTCCATCTTTTTCCTTGTTCCCTTCTTGAACAGGGGAGTTACAACAGCGATTTTCCAATCCTCTGGGACTTTCCCTGACTCCAGTTACTTTTGAAAGATCATAACTAACGCCTCCACTATTTCTTCAGCTATCTCCTTTAGAACTCTAGGATGTAGCCCATCTGGGCCCGGAGATTTATCAATTTTTAGACCTCTTAGTTTCTCTAGCACTTTCTCCTTTGTGATGGCTACCATATTCAACTCTGCCCCCTGACTCTCCGGAATTGTTGGGATATTACTCATGTCTTCTACTATGAAGACTGACGCAAAGTACTTATTCAGTTCCTCAGCTATTTCCTTGTCTCCCATCACAAAATTACCAGCGTCATTTTGGAGCGGCCCAATGTCAACTTTTGCCTCCCGTTTGTTTTTAATGTATTTAAAGAAACTTTTACTATCGTTCCTAATGTTACTGGCTAGCCTACCTTCAAATTTGATCCTCTCTTTCCTTATCTCTCTCTTTGTTATCTTCTGTTTGTTTTTGTAGTCTTCCCAATCTTCTGACTTCCCACTACTCTTTGCCACATTATAGGCTTTCTCTTTTGCTTTGATGCATTCCCGAACTTCCTTTGTCAGCCATGGTTGTCTAATCCCCCCTACCGCTCTGCCAGGAATCTAAGAACGTTTGCCACCGCCTAAAGAACCCTTGTACCGACCCTCTCAAGGCGAATTTCACCCTCTTCAACTTAATAAACCCCGCCATATCGTTGATCCAGGATTCCACGCTGGGGGGCCTCGCACCCGTCCACTGAAGAAGAATCCTTCGCCGGGCTACCAGGGACGCAAAGGCCAGAATTCCGACCTCTTTCGCCTCCTGCACTCCCGGCTCCTCTGCCACCCCAAATATTGCGAGCCCCCAGCCGGGTCTGACCCTGGATCCTACCACCCTCGACACCGTCCTCGCTACGCCCTTCCAAAACTCGTCCAGCGCTGGGCATGCCCAGAACATACGGGTGTGGTTTGCTGGGCTCCCTGAGCACCTAACGCACCTGTCCTCACCCCAAAAAAACCGACTCATCCTTGTCCCGGTCATGTGTGCCCTGTGCAGCACTGTGTGTGTGTGGCTGTAGCCGCGTGAATTCCACCACCTGCCGTCTGGCAAATGCCCTTACCTGTAAGTACCTGAAGGTGTTCCCCGGGGGGGAGCCCGTACTTCTCCTCCAGCTCACCCAGGCTCGCGAACTTCCTGTCCACAAACAGGTCCCCCAACTTTCGTATCCCTGCCCTGTGCCATCCTGAAAACCCTCCACCTGTTCTTCCTGGGGCGAACCGGTGGTTCCCCCGTAATGGGGTCCCCGCCAAAGCCCCCACTTCCCCCCTGTGCCACCTCCACTGCCCCCAAACTTTGAGGGCAGCCACCACCACCGGGCTCGTGGTATACCTCCTTGGAGGGAGCGCCAGCGGCGCCGTTGCCTGCGCCCCCAGACTCGTACCCACACAAGACGCCGTCTCCAGCCTCTTCCGTGCAGCCCCCTCCCCCTCCATCACCCACTTGCGCACCATTATCGCATTGGCGGCCCAGTAGTACCCACAGAGGTTGGGCAGCGCCAGTCCCCCCCTATCTCTACTCCGCTCCAGGAACACCCTTCTCACCCTCGGAGTCCCTCGCGCCCACACAAACCCCATTATACTCCTGTTAACCCGCCTGAAAAAAGCCTTTGGGATAAACAGGGGGAGGCACTGGAACAGGAACAAAAACCTTGGGAGCACCGTCATTTTGGTTGACTGCACCCTTCCCGCCAAGGACAGCGGCAACGCGTCCCACCTCTTGAACTCCTCCTCCATTTGCTCCACCAGCCTTGTAAAATTAAGCCTATGCAGGGCCCCCCAGCTCCTGGCCACCTGGGCCCCCAAATACCTGAAGCTCCCCTCCGCCTTTTTTAGTGGGAGCTCGCCAATCCCCCTCTCCTGGTCCCCTGGATGAACTACGAACAGCTCGCTCTTCCCCAGGTTGAGCTTGTACCCTGAAAAGTCCCCGAATTCCCTAAGAATCCTCATTACCTCCGGCATTCCTCCCACCGGGTCCACCACATACAGCAGCAGGTCGTCCGCATAAAGCGACACCCTATGCTCCTCCCCACCCCGCACCAACCCCCTCCAGTTCCTTGACTCTCTCAGTGCCATAGCCAGGGGTTCAATCGCCAGTGCGAAGAGCAGGGGGGATAAGGGACACCCCTGTCTCGTCCCTCGGTGCAACCGAAAGTACTCTGACCTCCTCCTGTTTGTGGCCACACTCGCCATCGGGACCTCATACAACAGCCTAACACACCTGACAAACCCCTCCCCAAACCCGAACCTCTTCAGCACCTCCCACAGGTACCCCCACTCTACCCTATCGAAGGCTTTCTCAGCGTCCATCGCCACCACTATCTCCGCCTCCCCCTCCCTCGCCGGCATCATGATAACGTTCAATAGCCTCAGCACATTCGCGTTCAACTGCGTCCCCTTCACAAACCCCGTCTGGCCTTCATGGATGATCTGCGGCACACAATCCTCAATCCTTGTGGCTAAGACCTTCGCCAGCACCTTGGCATCTACATTTAGCAAGGAAATCGGTCTGTAAGACCCACTCTGCAGGGGATCCTTGTCCTGCTTCAGGATCAAGGAGATCAGTGCCCGGGACATCGTCGGAGGTAAAGCCCCACCCTCCCTTGCCTCACTAAAGGTCCTAACTAACAGCGGGCCCAACAGGTCCATATATTTTTTATAGTATTCGACCGGGAAACCGTTTGGCCCCGGTGCCTTCCCCGCCTGCATGCTTCCTATCCCTTTGATCAGCTCCTTCAGCCCAATCGGGGCCCCTAATCCCGCCACCAGTCCCTCTTCCACCTTTGGAAACCTCAATTGGTCCAGGAAGCGACCCATCTCTCCCTCCTCCCGTGGGGGCTCGGATCAGTACAATTCCACGTAGAAGTCCCTGAAGACCCCATTGATGCCAACCCCACTCCGCACCACACTCCCTCCCCTGTCCTGAACTCCCCCCATCTCCCTAGCTGCGTCCCACTTCCGAAGCTGATGTGTCAGCATCCGGCTTGCCTTTTCCCCATACTCGTAAATCGCGCCCTGGGCCTTCCTCCATTGCACCTCCGCCTTCCTGGTGGTCACCAGGACGAATTTGGCCTGGAGGCTACGCCTCTTCCTCAACAATCCTTCCTCTGGCTCCTCCGCATACCTCCTGTCAACCCTCACGATCTCCCCCACCAGCCTCTCCCTCTCCCCCCCGCTCCCTCCGCTCCTTGTGGGCCCTAATGGAGATCAGCTCTCCCCTCACCACCGCCTTCAGTGCCTCCCATACCATCCCCACTCGGACCTTCCCATTGTCGTTGGTCTCCAGGTACCTCTCCATACTTCCTCGGACCCGCGCGCTCACCTCCTCGTCCGCCAACAGCCCCACCTCCAAGCGCCACAGCGGGCGCTGGTCCCTCTCCTCCCCCATCTCCAAGTCCACCCAATGCGGGGCGTGATCCGAAATGGCTATTGCCGAATACTCGGTATCCTCTACTCTCGCTATCAACGCCCTACTCAAGATGAAAAAGTCGATTCGGGAATAAGCCTTATGGACATGTGAGAAGAATGAAAATTCCCTAGCCCCCGGCCTTGCAAATCTCCAAGGGTCCACCCCTCCCATTTGGTCCATAAATCCCCTCAACACTCTAGCTGCCGCCGGTTTCCTACCCGTCCTAGACCTGGAGTGATCCAGTGCTGGATCCAGCACCGTGTTAAAATCTCCCCCCATTATCAGGCCCCCCACTTCCAAGTCTGGGATCCGACCCAACATACGCCGCATAAAACCCGCATCGTCCCAGTTCGGAGCATACACATTGACCAGCACCACCCTCTCTCCCTGCAACTTACCACTTACCATTATGTACCTACCGCCATTATCTGCCACAATGCTCGACACCTCAAACGACACCTTTCCCACCAAGATCGCCACCCCTTGATTTTTGGTATCTAGCCCCGAGTGAAACACCTGACCTACCCACCCTTTCCTCAGTCTTACCTGGTCTGCCACCTTCAGGTGTGTCTCCTGAAGCATAACCACATCCGTCTTGAGCCCCTTCAGATGTGCGAACATGCGGGCCCGCTTAACCGGCCCATTCAGTCCCCTTACATTCCAGGTTATCAGCCGGATCAGGGGGCTACCCGCCCCCCTCCCCCGCCGACTAGCCATGACCCCTCCTCGACCAGCCACGCGCCCACACCCCACATCCGGCCCATTCCCCACAGCGGCATACCCCCGTCTCGACCCCCCCCCCCCTACTCGTTCCAGCTCCTCCTTGACCATAGCAGCAGCAACTCGATCCACCCCCCCTCGGCTAGGACCCATCCTGGCTGATTTACTCCCCCCATTGCACTTCTGCAAGTCAGCTGACTCCTGCTGACCCCGGCCACTCGCGCCTCTTCTTCGACTCCTCCCATTGTGTGGCACACCCTCCTCTCCCATCCCCATCCATAGGCTCTCCCCCTCCCCCTTCTGTTCTAAGCGCGGGAAACAACCCTCGCTTCCCCACCCTGGCCCCGCCCCCTCCAGTCTTCAGCGCGGGAAAATGCCCGCGCTTTCCACCTACCAGGCCCCGCCACCTCTGACGCAGCTCCTTTTACAGGCCCGGTCCCCTCACCCCTGACTCGGGCCTCCCCCTCAGGGCCCCATCTCACCTTCAAGAGCCGCCCCCCCCCCCGACCAACCCAACCAAAACAGTGCCCAACCCGCCCCAGCCACCCTCACCAACCCAAAAGAGAAAAAACACAAAGAAAAAGAAACCCAGAGCAATACAAAGGCCCCCCCACCCGCAAAACAAAAACAAACATAGCATATCAACCCCAGTCCCCAATCGCCCGTCCCGACCCTCAATCTGTGTCCAACTTCTCGGCCTGAACAAAGGCCCACTCCTCCTCTGGAGACTCAAAATAATGGTGCTGGTCCTTGTTGGTAGCCCACAGTCGCGCCGGCTGCAACATGCCAAACTTCACCCCCTTCCTGGGCAGCACCGCCTTCGCTCAATTGTACCCGGCCCTCTTCTTCGCCACCTCCGCACTCCAGTCCTGATATATCCGAACCTCCGCGTTTTCCCACCTGCTGCTCCTCTCCTTCTTGGCCCACCTGAGCACCCACTCCCGATCGCCGAACCGATGGAACCTCACCAGCACCGCCCGCGGAGGCTCGTTAGCCTTAGGCCTCCTCGCCAGCACTCTATGGGCCCCTTCCAGCTCCACGGGCCCCTGGAAGGACCCCGCTCCCATCAGCGAGTTCAACATGGTGACCACACAGGCCCCCACGTCCGGCCCCTCCAGCCCCTCCAGGAGGCCCAGAATCCGCAGATTCTTCCGCCTCGACCGATTCTCCAGCTCCTCGAACCGCTCCTGCCACTTCTTGTGGAGCGCCTCGTGCACCTTTACCGCCAGGCCTAAGATCTTGTCCTCATTGTCAGAGATCTTTTGTCGAGCCTCGAAGATCGCCACTCCCTGGGCCGTCTGTGTCTCCAGCAGCTTATCAATCGACCCCTTCATCGGCTCTAGCAGGACCGTTTTAATCTCTCTGAAGCAGCGCTGGATACCCTCCTGCTGCTCCTCCGCCCACTGCATCCACGATGCCTGGTCTCCGCCCGCCGCCATTTTGTCCTTCGTCCCTCGCACCTTCTTCAGGTCCACCGCCACCTTTTTCATCGCCCCGCTCCTAGTTGAAGCCATATACTGACGGGGAGCTGTTGTAGACTCCTTCCCACACCGGGAAACGTCAAAAAATGCCGTTGCGGGCCCTGAAAAGAGCCCAAAAGTCCGTTTTTGCGGGAGAATGTGCGACTTAGCTCCGCATAGCCGCAACCGGAAGTCCCCGCTGTGTGTCATTTTGGAAAAACACCCATTGAACTAATTTGCAGTGCTCTTGAATACTGCCTTGGCATCGCACTTTCTCAAAAGAATTCATTGCTAGGACAAGAAGCAGAAAATACATTCCCCAGATCAGGTCAGTAGCCTGTAGTTTGTCAGTGTGAATGTTTGGCCTCTGGATGTAGCAATATAATGGGGGGGGGGGGGGGGGGCTGCTGTTGCCAATCCAGGGTCTGGGAGAATTGGAAGTGAGATTCTTGACTTCCAGGATCAGATATTGAACTCATTATCCAGAGATGTATGGCAACAATTTCCTTTGGTATGATGACATTTTCTCAAGCTGTGCAATACATAAAAGAAGCCCTTCGAACCTGCTGCAGCGTCCAGTACAATTTTGGGTGATCCTGGACCCAACTCCCATTGCCAACCACTCTCCATGTACCATGAGAATCTCGGAGCCAAAGAATTATCAAGATCAGCTTTGGACATACTGAACTGAACATCCACAGCCCTCTGGGACAGAGAAACCCAAAGGTTCACAGCCCTTTGAGTGAAGAAATATCTCCACATCTCAGGTGCAAATGTTGTTTCCCTTCCCACACCTAATAGTGCAAAAGGCAGACTTGCATCTGTTCCCAAAGTGAGGTTTCCCCCTGGAGCAGGTCATTAGTCTGACCAGAGGCTTATAGCTCGAAGGACACCACTCTGTACCAAGTATGGATGACCAGGAGTCTCTCCCGCTCTTCCCAACTGCCATTGGCGTGTTGGAAGGATTTTGCAGGAAGATACTTGGCCTATTTGGCTGCGTTATGAATGGCCCTTCCTGGGCCATCGGGTCCTGGCCTGGAACCTGAACCCAGAGATTCTGGCTCAGAGGCAGGGATGCTAACCAATGCACCACAAGACCTCCAGGTGGAAATGGCTGACCCCCTATCTTGAGACTCTGGCCGGGATTCTCCAATTCCACGCCGGGTCGGAGAATCGCCGGTGTGACGCGCAAATCCCGCCACGCCGCTCCGACACCGAGCTGCCGATTCTCTGGCGATCGGAGAATCGGCGCCAGTCCCGCCGGTGCAGTCGCCGCAAAGCCGGTCGGAGGCCGTTGAAAGCAGCTCCCCCGGCAATTCTCTGCACTTGACGGGCTGAGTGCCCCCTGAGTTCCACCGAATCTCGCCGGCGTCGTTTGCGTCTGGTCCTACCCGGCGGGACCTCGGCCTTCTGGCTGCAGGGGCCGTCCTGGTGGGGGGGCGGGGGGAGCCAACTCCGGGGGGGGGGGGGGCTCCATGGTGGCCAGGCCCACGATCGGGGGCAACCGATCGGCAGGCGAGCTCATTCCGGGGAGGGCCTATGTTCCTCCGCTCCGCCATATTACCCTGGGGCTCCGCCATATTGCCTGGCATATGCAGACCCGTGGCAGGCCGGCTTTTGGCGCCAAAGCAGCGCACAGCACTCCAGCGCCGTTCTAGCCCCCGAGGAAGGGGTGAATGCCTGGGCCTGGCGTCCCATCGACGCTGGCGTCGCTCGCGCCGGTTTTGACGCCGCGTCAACACTTGGCCGAGATTCTGGAGAATCCCGGCCCCTATCTCTGTGCTCTGGATTCTCCAATCAGGGAAAACAGTCTCTCTGCAGTATAATTGAATAAACTAATTCATACCATTAACTTGTCAGTTATTAAAGGAGTTCCTCCTAATTTAATCTCTCCAATTGATCTCACTCACACTCTCTTATTTCAGCTCCAATTTGGCAATGAGTTGGTCAAATGGAGCATTTCATTCCTTTGAACTGTTACATTTGTGCTGGGGAATGGAACATGCAGCATCACACCCTAACCATTGTGATTCTGTCTGATCCACAGAGAGTAACTCCGGCAGCAGTGTGCCGTTTTTTCCCGGAGCAGCTATGCTACAGCCTTGCTGAGTGAAACTGCAATTTTGTGGTACTTTGACTCAAGTTAGGGGAAATTTATGAAAACATCCAAGCTCATTTCACACAAGTCACATACAGACGGAGTTCATTGAATTATCCAGCCTCCCCGAATAACCAGCATGTGGTACAATACATACAGGTGCAAAGTATTGCACCGCAATTGGAAAATTATAAGGCGCAGCCTTCCCAAAAGGGAACAAAGTCCCCGAGCGAGCGCGTTAAGCTGAGCCAGCGCTCACCATGCCAAGAAACACATAACTATTCAACACGACTCGCTTAATGCAAGAGGCCTGAATGGGCAACGTACGGCTGAGGCCGCATATAGCCCTCATTTTTACAATGGGGTGCTCTGCTTGCCAGAACTTCCCATTGTAGTGAGAGATGGTGTCCCGATCTCCGGGGCCCCGAAAAGAATCCCCCCCCCCCACCAAATGCAATATGGGAGAGTCCCCTCCCAACACCCACACTGGGCAACTCCGGCCCGATCACGCGTGTGCAGTGCCACCTGGGCAGTGCCACACTGGCACCCAGGTAGCAGTGCCAGGATGGCAGTGCGAGAGTACCCCGGTGACACCAGCAGTACCAGGGCACCACCCCAGGGTCCTTCAATCCCCTTGGAGACCCCCATGAGTGCTGTTCTGTCTGTTCCCCGTTTGTGGGAACCAGTATCAAACGCCGCTTACCCTAGGTCCCCAAGGGGAAGGGATTAAATCCCAATGCCTCAGGTACCTTGGGAATCTGCACATTAGACTAAGGCTTACAGCCGTGTTCTAATATGCAGATTTGCCAAAAACTGTTCCCACCCTGCGTGTGTCGGCCCGCGCTGTTGTTTAAGAAATGTTAATGTGTTAAACTGAAAATTGCAAATGCTTCAATAAAATATTTTCTAAAAAAAACCCTGATCCCACCCATTGTGGGCAGGGTGCCCCTTGCAACAGCTCGCGAGATTGCGTGGAATCTCGCGAGGCGTCGTGAGCCGGGTTGATTCTAGGAGCGGGTCTCATGGCTTTCATTGGCCACACTGTGCCACGCGGCGAGATTCTTTTCCGGCACAGCCTGGCCAGAGGATCGCGCCTACAAACTGGATTTTACTTCCACCCTCTGGGCTTATTTGCAGCCAACATATTCCCTGCGGGAGGGGCATGGGACAGGCACCCACTTGGACACAGTTAAGGTCCTCAAACCGCCTCCACTGACATAAAAGCTGGCTGCGATGTCTGGTCAACCATATAACTCCTTCCTATTACCCGAAAGGGAACATGTTCAGACTGTACCCTCCCCATTTCCTTTTCGAACGGCCCCACTGCTCTGCTATAGATTTTCCCACATGTAACTCTTTCCAGTCTACCTTGGCGAGATCCTGCCTTATTTCACTAAAATCTGCTCTCCACCAATCCAAAACATTTCTTTGCAACTTGTCCATTTCTTTATCCGCAACAAACTTAAATTGTACCATGTTGTGGTCACTATCACCAAAATGTTCCCCCACCAACACATCAGCCATCTGTCCAGCTGCATTCCCCAGAATTAGGTCTAGCACTGCACCCTCCCTTGTTGGACCCTCTACATATTGAGCTAAATAGTTCTTCTGTATACATTTTAAGAACTCCACTCCATCTAAGCCCTTAACACAGTGACTATCCCAATTAATGTTGGGAAATTTGAAATCACCTGGTATAATTACCCATTTATTATTTTTACACATCTCTGCAAATTGCGCACATTTTCCGCTGACTATCTGGGGGTCTATAATAAACACCCAACAATGTGGCTCTCTCATTTTTATTTCTAAACTCTACCCACAAAGCTTCATTTGATGTCCCTTCCTAGGTATCATCTCGCTTTACTGCAATAACTGACTCCTTAACTAATAATACAATGCTTCCTCTTCTTTTACCCAATCCTCTGTCGCACCTGAAGGTTCTACATCCCGGGATGTTGAGCTGCCAATCCTGCCCCTCCCTCAACATTGTTTCCATGATGTCTACTATACCACAATTTCCCGTGTCAACCCTCACCCTTAACTCTTCCATTTTACCGGTAATACACCTGGCATTATAGAGGCCACCCAGCCTAGTCTTACTCCCTTGAAACTATTACCGCTGTATTCCCTCTGACTTGATTGCTTTTCTGTGTTATGCTGTGTCCTAATTCTGCTAACAGTCTGTATCCCCTCCCCCTGCCAAATTAGTTTAAACTCCTCCCAACAGCACTAGCAACCCACCAGCAAGGATGTTAGTCCCGCTCCGGTTCAGATGTAGACTGTCCCACTTGTACAGGACCCACATTCCCCAGAAACGGTCCCAGTGTCCAGGAATCTTCCCTCCTGCACCAACTCTTAATCCACGTATTCATCTGCAGAATTCTCCTATTTCTGTACTCTCTAGTTCATGGCACTGGGAGGAATCCAGAGATTAGAACCCAAGAGGTTTTTAGCCTACTACCTAACTCCCTGAATTCTTGTTGCAAGACCTCACCTCTCTTTCTACCTGTGCCATTGGTGCCAACATGTACCATGACCTCTGCCTTATCATCCATCCCCTTCAGAATACCCCATTCCCGTTCAGAGACATCCTTGACCCTAGCACCAGGGCGGCAACATGCCATCCTGGAGTCTCTTTCACAGAAGTGCCTATCTGTGTCCCTGACTATAGAGTCCCTATAACTATTGCTCTTCTGCACTTTGACCCTCCCTGCTGAACAACAGAGCTAGCTGTGGTGCCACTGCTCTGGCTGTTGCTGTTTTCCCCGATAGGCCAACCCACCAACAGTATCCAAAAGGGTATACCAGTTAGAGGGGGACACCCACAGGAGATTCCTGCGCTGACTGCTTGCCCCTTCCAGCAGTCACCCATCTATCTGCCTACACTTTGGGTGTGACCACATCTCTAAAACTCCTGTCCAAGTGCATCCAACTGCTGCTCCAACCGATCCATGCAGTCTGTGAGGAACTGCAATTAGGTATATTTCTTGCAGATGTAGTTACCCAGAACGCTGGAAGTGTCATGAATCTCCCACATCTCACAAGTGAAGCACTTTATCCCGCCGGCTGACATATCTAGCACTAATTAATTAATTTGAAATAAATACTTATCAAATTAAGTTACAATTACTATATGATCTCTAATGCTCGATTTCTACTATAAGTATTAAATGATAAATACATTAATCTCCTCCCTCCAGTTTAGTTACCCTTCTACTTCATTAATTAATTAGGTTTAATTAGATTTTCAATAATATTGGCTTCCTTCTGCACTGTGGTGATTCTATGATTCTATTAAATGATTCTAGGATTTCGTTTCTTGAACAGTCCAAAGGAACTCCCAAATCCAGCCCCATAATACTGACTGTTTCCCAATTAAATCAGCTTCAAAGCAACAAAGATCAGAAAATCTACAATTAACAAAATTAAAAAGCAGAAGGGTGGAGCAGGACCTTTGGAAAGGAAGGTCACAAGATACATGAGTTTACAAATTGCTTAATTGCTGCTTCAACCTGCTTTACTATCCTTGACAGATCTTATTATTGGACTGTGTTGGGAAAAAAACAATTGTTTATAAGTACCGTGAATGAATATATCTATTTAACACATACCATGTATGCTTGATACATTGAAAAAAATGGATCTGGACCAAGAAAATACTCCTTTGTATTGTTTTTGTTTAACCTTCATGCAAACCTTGGAAACCTTTGATCTAACAGGGCGTGTCTTGATTAAAATATATTCCTTGTTGATGCCTAGAGCAGTCTGGGTGATCCTATCTTAGTGCAAATTCGTGCTGTATTTCTGTCAGAAAGGAGCCTACAGAACTATCTTACATTCATTTGGAATCCTTTAAAGTTTTATTTCAAGAATAATTGTCAGCTATTCAGTGTTTCTTTACTGTTGGTTTCACTAATCTTTAGAAGCACCGGACCACACTCTAAATTTGTTTAGAAAAAGAATGTATCCCCAGATACATAACACCCCTCCCTCTTTACTTCATTAGTGAACAACAACAATTAACATTTATACAACAGATCCCCGATATGTTATTTCTACACATATATACAATTCAAGATTCAATATACAAAGACAGTCTCTGTGGTGGACGTCTATTCCTTTTTAGTAGAATTTGGTGTTCTCAAATTCAGCTACTTGCTACCTCAGAAGTGTCCTCATTCCTTTCTGTAGATGGTACGTCTTGTGTAGTTATTTCAGTATCTGTCACTATAGGCATTGGAAAGTCCTCAGAAACAGAATCTAAATTCTTCACTGTCTCTGGTCTCTGTTCCAAAGTATAGTTCCTGAGATCTCCTGAGGGTAGAACCTCTCGAGAGGTTTCTGCAAACTCACCAAAAATGGGTGTGTATGGATCAAGCGGGAAGTAAAGATACTTACTTCCTGAAGCCACACCTTGAACCCACCCACTTCAGGTCTTAACAAAGGCCAGATGGCGGATAGGCGACCAACCTTCTCCCAAGAGGCAGGTTCCTTCAGTTAAATATTCCAAGCAGGCTGCAGGCCTTAGATTGCTTTTGTTTAATTTGAACATTGGGTGGTCAGGAAACTTGGCACCGGATGGGAGGGGAGGATTGCTGTGTGGAACAAGTGCTTTTTCAGCACATATTGTGGGCCACAAGGGGCAGACATTCTTCCTCTTATCGTCCACCAAACAAGTCTTAATGGCAATCAGGCTGCCTCATGCTCCCCAACTACAGTCTGATACCCCCTTAATGTCCACTGCCGACTCCATCCTTCCCCTTCCGTCCCCAGTTGTAACTTGAAGCCACAGGCCTTCCCATTCAATAGCTAGCCAGCCATCCTCTCAATCTGGCTGGCAAAGGCCATGAAACAGATTTCCTAAATCATAGAATCATAGAATTTACAGTCCAGAAAGAAGCCATTCGACCCATCGGATTCTGCACCGGCCCTTGGAAAGAGCACCCTACTTAAGCCCACACCACCAACCATCCCCGTAACCCCGTAACCCCACCTAACCTTTTGGTCACTAAGGGGCAATTTAGCATGGGTAATCTGCCTAACCTGTACATCTTTGATGATCAGTCGTCGCTGGAAATTTAGCAGGATATATGGCAATTCCAAAATTACACCCTGCCCCACCTCCCACACACTCGTCCCCAGCTCCCGCACCTCCTCCCTGTACATAACAGGCCACACTAATATAAGACCCTCTTTAATAACATGCTAACCTTAATCATATCCAGTTATGCCTGAAACATTGACAATGAGAAAATATTCCTGATTGGCAGTTCCAAAAAAAATCACAATCACTAAAAGCCACCACACTTCAAATGGACATAGAACAGTACAGCACAGAACGGTTTCTTTGTGACACATAATGCAAATGTGAAATTATGCTGCCACCTATGCAAAGATGCACAATAACGATCAAAGATATTTTATGACAAATAACTGCGTGGAAAAATATGAAATAAAAACCTTTGTGAATATAGTTTTTTCTTGGATTTTAACTTCTTAGCACAAACTCTCCTCTTGAAGTTTGAGTCCTGATATATTGAAACCAGAAAAAGCCGAATGATAACATACTTGTAATCTAAAATGTTCTTGTATATTTGCAACGTACAAAACCTTATTGACTTGGAACAAGTTTTGGCTCATGATTAAGATTGATAGATAGGTGTGGTTTTTCCAATTTTACAATACGGCACAATTGCCCTGAGGAGGGTACACAACAATTAGGAGCAGGAGTAGGCCATTCGGCCCCTCCGGCCCACCCTGCCATTCTAAGATCATGGGCTGGATTCTTCGTTTGGGAGATGAGGGGCTGGATTCTCTGCCTCCCGAAGCCGGCAGCTAGAATTGCGATCGGACAGAGAATACTGGGTGATCCAAAAATCGCGATTTGTGCCCGGCACCAATTCTGACGCGCTGCTCTGGTCCCCCACTGGCCGTGGCAGTGAGGTTTGCGCCCCATGAAGCGGGCCCATGCAAACCCATCATTTGTAATGACTTGAATGTCATTAGCGGGTTGGACACTTCATGCTCCACCCCTCTCAGGTGGGAGTTACGTGGGTGCGAATTGGTGCAAGTATTTACAAGCGGATCCTGGGCACCATTGCTGCTGAGGGAGGGGGGGAAGCAAAGAAAACTCTCTAAACCTGTCAGGCTTGCTGGAGGGTGGCTGACTGAGTCACAGGGAGCAGCGGGGAATAACCTGGTGCCAAGTCCTTTGCACTCGTGATGCCCCCTCAGGATCCGGGTGGCCTGGCTCAGCTATTGCTACAGTATGTTATTAAACACTCCTTTGATGCTATCTACAGGCCCCTGGCTAGTCACATTGCTGACTGCTCACCGTGTCCTGTAAATGTTCACAGAGCCTCTGGTCATCTGGGGCTCCACGCAGGCCCCCCTCTGAAACCCTTAGACCTCAGCTGAATCATCAATGGGATGGGCGTGGCCGAGCACAATCAGGGACACACCAGGTGCTGCCACTCCTCAGTGCACTCATCAGAAGCACTGCCCCACTGCAGGGGAAGCAGGGGAATAGCAAAGCTCATCCCAAACAAAGGACACATGCAGCGTGGCCTCTGGCACCCTCCCTGGCACACAGTCCCTCTCAGGGTGGAAGCTTCACCAGTAACACTATCAGCAACCCCTCAGGATGATGCCCTGCCTGCCCACCATGCCCCTGCTCCTATCCACCCTACCCGACCAGGAAACATGGCCATCTCTCTGTCACAACCTGTGAGTTACATCCAGGTTCAACATCACACTGTCGCTAAGGTCCCAGCAAACATACACTTCCCTCGCTCACCCCCGTCTGTAGGACTTGCCTGCATAGTGGCCTATAAGCAAGATTGGTGACACTTGCAACCTTCTCCATCAGACAACCAGATGCCACCCTGCTGGTGGGATAACTGTCGGCCCACCCAATAAGGAGACCCACAGTAGACCCCATTGGGGGAAACAGGACAGCGGCCACAGAACCTATCACTGACAGGTGTAGCGGCAGCCAGCAGTAACTCTGTTGACAGCGACTGGGGGTGAGGATAAAGGCTCCCCACATCACAGGCCCGGTGCCAGTCTCTGATGGGGGCAGGGGTGCAGTGAGGGTGACAGCAAATCGAAGTTACCAGGTGAGGATTAGGGGTGGGTTGGAGGTGGGGGGACCTGTTGCAGATGGCACAACAGTACAACTTAGGGTCACCATGTAACCTGGCGGCTTTGGATGGTCAAGAGAATACTCATCTTGCTAGCATTCTCTGTCTGCCAGATCGCCTATGCAATTCCGACTCTGGCTCACCAGGAAGAATGTGCGCCACCTGTGCACTTGCGCACAACCAGATGGTTGCGTACTTGGCACCACAGGATAGGGAAGGGGAGACCTGCTCCCGCTGGCCCTCAACGTGACGGTTGCCTTGAACGTCTATGTCTCCGGGTTATTCCAGCGTTCGAGGGAGGAACTGTGTGGGATGTCGCCAATATCTGTTCACATGTGCAGTCGCACTGTACCGGATGCCCTATGCACCTGGACATCGGACTATATCACCTTCAATCTGGACCAGGCCCACCAGGATGCCCGGGCAGCAGGATTCACTGCCATCGCTGGAATGCCCCAGGTCCAGGAATGCATGTCCCCCTCCGAACACCAGTTCAAAAGGGTGTACCCTTCATCAATAGGAAGGGCTTCTACTAGGGCCGCATGGTGGCACAGTGGCTAGCACTGCTGCCTCATGGGGCCAAGGACTGGGATCGATCCTGACCCTGAGTCACTGTCCGTGTGGAGTTTGCACATTCACCCCATGTCTGCGTGGGTCTCACCCCCACAAGCAAAAGGTGTACACAGTAGGTGGATTGGCCATGTTAAATTCCCTCTGAAGTGGGAAACTTCAAAAAAGAGACGTGCTTCCACTCCCTGAAAGTGCAGTTCTTGTGAAAGCACCAGCTGCATATCAGGCACGTCTGTGCCCCGATATCAAGGCAGCGTGCACGATGCATACATCCTGGTGCACTCTGAGGATCCCTGCACCATCGAGGCACTTCCTTGTGTTAGTGGTTGGCTCTTGGGCAACAAGAGTTACCCGCTGAGGTCATGGCTGATGACACCTGATCGGAAGCCCCTGACAGAGGTGGCAACCCATTATAATGATGCCCATGCAGCAACCAGGAGCATCATTGAGCGGTGCATTTGCCTCCTTAAGATGCACTTCTGATGCCTGGACCACTCTGGTGTGGCTTTCCAATATAGCCCAGGAGGGTCTTGAGCTTCAAGCTGGCCTGCTTCATCCTGCACAAAGTTTCGTAGCAGAGGGGTGACATGCTGGAGGTGGAGGAAGAATGGCAGGCCTCATCTGATGAGGAAGGTGTCCAGGGGGTCTGGGCATGGAGCCGAGCCGACAGGGCAGCCTGCCCAACATGTGATCGAGGTGCGCCGCTGTACACTGGACCACCTCATCACCTCCCAATTTACCAACTAGGAGGCCTAGCCACTGGCAGCTCTGTTACTGGCCAAGTTCAGTCAGCGCCCGGCCAATGCTCTTGATGCCCTCAGCCATGACCCTTTGTGACTGCGCCAAGCTGTGGAGTACCACATCAATGTCCATGCGGGCCCGGGACATATCTGCCTGTGGCTGGGCTCCCCTGGACAGCACAGTGTGCCCCAAGCCTTGGACGTCCTGACCCATGGCTTTGACCTCATGTCCTATGCTTTCCACTGCGGATGCCACACTTTCAGTGTTGGCCGGGGGCCATGCATTGTCAGCACCATCTCCTGTGCCTGAAGGTGGCTGGACTCCTCCAGCTGTACCTGTCGGCACTGGAAAGTTGCTGACACCCCTTCCTGTAAATCCTGGCTCTGTGGCAGCATCGGCATCAATGACGGGATCATACTCTCCAGAAATGTGACACCTGTCTTGAATACAGCTGTTCCCTGGGATCGAGCAGCCCTCTGACCACCCATTATTATTATCCATTTCGGCCGAAAAAAATAGTAAGGCAAATTATTATCTAAATGGAAAGTAGATTTAAAATGGATGTGGGGCAGAGGGATCTGGGTGTCTTTGTTCATGAATCACAGCAAGTCGGTATGCAGGTACAGTGCTGCAGGTGCCGAAAAACATTCCGCTAAATTTACCCAAAATCAGATATGGAAATGTTTCGGTTGAATCGTGCCCGAGGAGAATTTTTCTCTCAGAGGGTCATTAGAATGTGGAATTCTCTTTCTGAGGACATAGTGGAGGTTGGGCCTTTGAATTTATTCAAGGCTGAGTTCAATAGATTTTTGAACAGCAAGGGAGTCAAGGGTTATAGGAGCAGACAAAGGTTTTGGGTGTAGAGTTGAGGCCATAATCAGATGAGCCATGATCTTATCAAATGGCAGAGAATGCTCGAGCATGGCCTACTCCTGCTCCTAGTTCGTATGTCATGCAGGTAAGCAAACTGTCTGTCAGGTAAACACTTCATTAACATGGGTGAGTCATTGAATTGCATGGGCAGGGCTGAGGTTTAGTTTTAGGTAAACTGGCTTTACTAAGTAAATTGACTTGCCTTATTTATCCAGCTCAACCGTACGATCCATTTGTAAACAGAGCTGCCCAAATTCAATGATTTAACAATCAATCAGGTAGTTCACTCATCATGATATATTTTAAAATGTCATCCTCTGCATTTCAGAATTTTCACTATCTCAATCTTATACTTAATAATGTGTGTAAGAACGAAACAACTGAAAAGGCTTTTGGATCAATATTTAACATGACTCCTGTTGGCTGTCCATCGTAAGAACTGCCCGATTTCCATTTCCACTGCCCAAATGCAAATCTGTGGGCAGAAATTTATGAATTCTTTTCTAAGTGTTGTCTCCAGCAGGAAAGCAGAGGGCTACCTTGCTGGGTTTTCCCACCGGATTTTCCCTACAGTGTAGAAGGAGGCCATTTGGCCCATCAAGTCTGCACCGCCCCTCTGAAGGAGCACCTGCATAATCCCACTCCCCCGCCCTCTCCTTGTAGCCCCACCTGACCTTTTTTTAAATAAATTTAGAGTACCCAATTCATTTTTCCCAATTTAGCGTGGCCAACCCACCCACCTTGCACATCTTTACGTTTTGGGGGAGAAACCACGCAAACACAGGGAGAATGTGCAAACTCCACATGGTCAGTGACCCAGAGCTGGAATCGAACCTGTGACCCCGGCGCCACGATGCAGCAGTGCTGACCACAGCGTCACCGTGCTGCCCATCCCACCTAAAATGGCACATCTTTGGTGGGAAACTGGAGCACCCGGAGGAAACCCGCGCAGACACGGGGAGAACGTGCAAACACCACACAGTTTTGGCCTTCATTGCTGGAGGGATGGAATTTAACCTAGGGAGGTTATGCTGCAATTGTATAAGGTGTCAGTGAGGCCACACCTGGAGTATTGTGTTCAGTTTTGGTCTCCTTACCTGAGAAAGGACGTACTGGCACTCGAGGGTGTGCAGAGGAGATTCACGAGGTTAATCCCAGAATTGAGGGGGTTGGATTACGAGGAGAGGTTGAGTAGACTGGGACAGCACTCGTTGGAATTTAGAAGGATGAGGGGGTATCTTATAGAAACTTATAAAATTATGAAGGGAACAGATAGGATAGATGCGGGCAGGTTGTTTCCACTGGCGGATGAAAGCAGAACTACGGGGCATAGCCTCAAAATAACGGGAAGTAGATTTAGGACTGAGTTTAGGAGGAACTTCTTCACCCAAAGGGTTGTGAATCTATGGAATTCCCTGCCGAGTGAAGCAGTTGAAGCTCCTTCATTAAATGTTTTCAAGATAAAGATAGATAGTTTCTTGATAAGGAATCTTGATAAAGATTTTTGGATAACTGGGGCTCTTTCTGGGGAAGGTGGGACCTCTACAGACAGGATGGTCTACATCTGAACCTGAGGGGCACAAATATCCTGGGGGGGAGATTTGTTAGTGCTCTTTGGGGGGGTTTAAACTAATGCAACAGGGGCATGGGAACCTGGATTGTAGTTTTAGGGTAAGGGAGAATGAGAGTATAGAGGTCAGGAGCACAGATTTGACGTCGCAGGAGGGGGCCAGTGTTCAGGTAGGTGGTTTGAAGTGTGTCTACTTCAATGCCAGGAGTATACGAAACAAGGTAGGGGAACTGGCAGCGTGGGTTGGTACCTGGGACTTCGATGTTGTGGCCATTTCGGAGACATGGATAGAGCAGGGACAGGAATGGATGTTGCAGGTTCCGGGGTTTAGGTGTTTTAGTAAGCTCAGAGAAGGAGGCAAAAGAGGGGGAGGTGTGGCGCTGCTAGTCAAGAGCAGTATTACGGTGGCGGAGAGGATGCTAGATGGGGACTCTTCTTCCGAGGTAGTATTGGCTGAAGTTAGAAACAGGAAAGGAGAGGTCACCCTGTTGGGAGTTTTTTATAGGCCTCCTAATAGTTCTAGGGATGTAGAGGAAAGGATGGCGAAGATGATTCTGGATATGAGCGAAAGTAACAGGGTAGTTATTATGGGAGACTTTAACTTTCCAAATATTGACTGGAAAAGATATAGTTCGAGTACAATAGATGGGTCGTTTTTTGTACAGCGTGTGCAGGAGGGTTTCCTGAAACAATATGTTGACAGGCCAACAAGAGGCGAGGCCACGTTGGATTTGGTTTTGGGTAATGAACCAGGCCAGGTGTTGGATTTGGAGGTAGGAGAGCACTTTGGGGACAGTGACCACAATTCGGTGACGTTTACGTTAATGATGGAAAGGGATAAGTATACACCGCAGGGCAAGAGTTATAGCTGGGGGAAGGGCAATTATGATGCCATTAGACGTGACTTGGGGGGGATAAGGTGGAGAAGTAGGCTGCAAGTGTTGGGCACACTGGATAAGTGGGGCTTGTTCAAGGATCAGCTACTGCGTGTTCTTGATAAGTATGTACCGGTCAGACAGGGAGGAAGGCGTCGAGCGAGGGAACCGTGGTTTACCAGGGAAGTGGAATCTCTTGTTAAGAGGAAGAAGGAGGCCTATGTGAAGATGAAGTGTGAAGTTTCGGTTGGGGCGATGGATAGTTACAAGGTAGCGAGGAAGGATCTAAAGAGAGAGCTAAGACGAGCAAGGAGGGGACATGAGAAGTATTTGGCAGGAAGGATCAAGGAAAACCCAAAAGCTTTCTATAGGTATGTCAGGAATAAGCGAATGACTAGGGAAAGAGTAGGACCAGTCAAGGACAGGGATGGGAAATTGTGTGTGGAGTCTGAAGAGATAGGCGAGATACTAAATGAATATTTTTCGTCAGTATTCACTCAGGAAAAAGATAATGTTGTGGAGGAGAATGCTGAGTCCCAGGCTAATAGAATAGATGGCATTGAGGTACGTAGGGAAGAGGTGTTGGCAATTCTGGACAGGCTGAAAATAGATAAGTCCCCGGGACCTGATGGGATTTATCCTAGGATTCTATGGGAGGCCAGGGAAGAGATTGCTGGACCTTTGGCTTTGATTTTTATGTCATCATTGGCTACAGGAATAGTGCCAGAGGACTGGAGGACAGCAAATGTGGTCCCTTTGTTCAAAAAGGGGAGCAGAGACAACCCCGGCAACTATAGACTGGTGAGCCTCACGTCTGTAGTGGGTAAAGTCTTGGAGGGGATTATAAGGGACAAGATTTATAATCATCTAGATAGGAATGATATGATCAGGGATAGTCAGCATGGCTTTGTGAAGGGTAGGTCATGCCTCACAAACCTTATTGAGTTCTTTGAGAAGGTGACTGAACAGGTAGACGAGGGTAGAGCAGTTGATGTGGTGTATATGGATTTCAGCAAAGCGTTTGATAAGGTTCCCCACCGATAGGCTATTGCAAAAAATACGGAGGCTGGGGATTGAGGGTGATTTAGAGATGTGGATCAGAAATTGGCTAGCTGAAAGAAGACAGAGGGTGGTGGTTGATGGGAAATGTTCAGAATGGAGTACAGTCACAAGTGGAGTACCACAAGGATCTGTTCTGGGGCCGTTGCTGTTTGTCATTTTTATCAATGACCTAGAGGAAGGCACAGAAGGGTGGGTGAGTAAATTTGCAGATGATACTAAAGTCGGTGGTGTTGTCGATAGTGTGGAAGGATGTAGCAGGTTACAGAGGGATATAGATAAGCTGCAGAGCTGGGCTGAGAGGTGGCAAATGGAGTTTAATATAGAGAAGTGTGAGGTGATTCACTTTGGAAGGAATAACAGGAATGCGGAATATTTGGCTAATGGTAAAGTTCTTGAAAGTGTGGCTGAGCAGAGGGATCTAGGTGTCCATGTACATAGATCCCTGAAAGTTGCCACCCAGGTTGATAGGGTTGTGAAGAAGGCCTATGGAGTGTTGGCCTTTATTGGTAGAGGGATTGAGTTCCGGAGTCGAGAGGTCATGTTGCAGCTGTACAGAACTCTGGTCCGGCCGCATTTGGAGTATTGCGTACAGTTCTGGTCACCGCATTATAGGAAGGACGTGGAGGCTTTGGAGCGGGTGCAGAGGAGATTTACCAGGATGTTGCCTGGTATGGAGGGAAAATCTTATGAGGAAAGGCTGACGGACTTGAGGTTGTTTTCGTTGGAGAGAAGAAGGCTAAGAGGAGACTTAATAGAGGCATACAAAATGATCAGGGGGTTGGATAGGGTGGACAGTGAGAGCCTTCTCCCGTGGATGGATATGGCTGGCACGAGGGGACATAACTTTAAACTGAGGGGTAATAGATATAGGACAGAGGTCAGAGGTAGGTTCTTTACGCAAAGAGTAGTGAGGCCGTGGAATGCCCTACCTGCTACAGTAGTGAACTCGCCAACATTGAGGGCATTTAAAAGTTTATTGGATAAACATATGGATGATAATGGCATAGTGTAGGTTAGATGGCTTTTGTTTCGGTGCAACATCGTGGGCCGAAGGGCCTGTACTGCGCTGTATTGTTCTATGTTCTATGTTCTAATAAAGGGTTATGGTGTTCGGGTGGGAAAGTGGAGCTGAGTCCACAAAAGATCAGCCATGATCTCATTGAATGGTGGAGCAGGCTCGAGGGGCCAGATGGCCCACTCCTGCTCCTAGTTCTTATGTTCTTATGTCACCCAAGGCCGGATTTGAACCCGGGTCCCTGGTGCTATGAGGCAGCAGTGCTACCCGTGTGCCACCGTGCCACCCCACACATAGGCTGGGATTCTCCGATCCGGGCTCGCACCGCCACTGCTGCCAGAGAGAACAGAGAATTTGGCGCAAAGCAGACACTCCATTCACTGCAGCGGGAATGGAGAATCCCACCGGTGTGAACAGAGAATCCAGCCGTGGAAAAAAAATGAAACGGGACGAGTCCTACGTCACAGTGTCACTCTGCCCCACCAGCAACCTCAGCTCCTGGCAGATGGGGGCGCTGTTTTTAAAGAGTGCCCCAATCCAAAATGTAATAAATAAAAAGGGAACCCCACCCACAGACATGGGATTCCCCCCCTCAGGGTTACAGGAACCCCCAGGTATCCTCCCACTCCCACAGACACGGGATTACACCACAGGGAACACCCCTGCAAATAACCTTCACAACAGAAGCCCCCATCAATCCCTGCCCATCTCTCTGGCACTGTCAGGGCACTGCCCAAGCAAGGCTCTCTCCTCCCGGGGCCTATACCTGTTCATGCACCCTCTTCGTGTTCTCTTCACTAGGTCCCTGTTGGTCCAGACCTATTGTAAACCACACCAACGTGACGTCAGCCAGCGTAGATGGTGGGACAATTTCTAAAGTGGGGGAATAATAAACGGGGGGAAGCTTGCTAATGACTTTAAAATGTATGGTAATGGGGATCCCGACCTTACATGGTGGGGCCCCCATTACATCGTTGGCAGGGGAGCGGCGACAATCTGAACGGGAAATCGGCAGCTTAAAAGCCGTTTGGGGACTCGTGTTGGATTCTCTGCCCCCATCTGTTTTCCCACCCGCCAAAACACTGGGGGTGGAAAATCTCCCCCTACAGCTTCAATCGTGGACAACTGATCTGCGTGCCAGTTTACACCCATGTGGCAAAGTGAAAACCTGCTCTGTTATGATACATAATTGCCTGGATTTTAAACAGACTCCTTGAAGAATGGGGCTTGTAAATCACGCCAGGGCCATGTGCAACAAAGGTGACATGTGACAGAGAACAGAAGCTAAGTTCTTCCAGCTAATAACCCACTTGGATGGACCATTTTCAGAAGTTGAATCTGAAGTGAGGTGAATCTTAAGGCTAGTTTGCATAAAACTGGCTTAATTACAGGTTTCTTAAACCAGGGTGTACTTATGAAATGAAAATCGCGGATTATCACAAGTAGGCTTCAAATGAAGTTACTGTGAAAAGCCCCTCATCGCCACATTCCGGCGCCTGTTCGGGGAGGCCGGTACGGGAATTGAACCCGCGCTGCTGGCCTACCTTGGTCTGCTTTAAAAGCCAGCTATTTAGCCCACTGTGCTAAACCAGCCCCACAGCTTAACAACCAGCTTAACAACTAGGACCCAAGTTGGCCATAAGGAAGGAATTCAGAAGTGAAAAAAGACTGCAAGGGATTGAGCCTGGAACGACCATGAGAATGACTTGCGGTGAGGAGAAATCTCTTCACCCAGAGAGTGGTAAATCTGTGGAATTCACTACCATAGAACGTAGTTGAGGCCAAAATGTGTAATTTCAGAAGAAATTATATTTGGCTCTTGGGGCTAAATGAATCAAGAGACATGGGAGGAGGCGGAGTCAGGGAATTGAACTTGATGTTCAGCCACGATCATAATGAATGGCAGAGCAGGCTCGAAGGGCTGAATGGCCACCTCCTGCTTCTATTTTCGATGTATGTTTCTATGTATGAAAGAGAGCAGGGTTGACATGGCGAGAGGGAGGGCAGCATGCAATGCCCTGTGAAACTGGCACTTCAGAAGCAGAGCATCTCATTGCCTGTCCTGGAGATCCCAAAAGCACAGCCAATCCTTAAACTGGGACAGCACAACCTCCAACATCGGTTTTCCACCCTGTTTTAGAACAAGGTGTTGAGGGAACTAAATTGAGAAAGAAATTTTCTCCACAACTAACAGCTCGAAGATCAGCTGCACTGCTGCTACATGTTTCCAAAAAGTGTTAACACGAGACAGTAGTTAAACATGGTTATGCCTGTTTATTTGCTGCCCTGAGCATTTCTTTGTGGTGAAGTTGGTCTCCGTCAGTAGTGTGAAATGACCTGGCAGTGAATCTGAGCCTGTTTTATAATGAGCCTGGAATGTATTTATCATTAAAGTCAATGAGCGGAATTTTGTTGCAGGCATCAGGAACTCAACATCAGTATCATATGTAGGTCCCGAGCCCATGTTGTCATCAGATGCCTGCTGGCACAACCTCACATAAGGTAGGCTCTTAATTGGGTGTTTCTGCGTTTGCCGTTCAATTAAGGATGGTGGACAGGGTGGGTTGGAAGCTCAGCTCCGTATTCCAGTGAAGGAACGGCAATAGATTTCCAAATTTGGATGGTGAGTGACTTGGACAGGAACTTACACGTGGTGGGGTTCCCACATATCTGCTGCCCTTGTCCTTCCAGATGGTTGCAGTCATGGGTTCAGTAGGTACTGCCTAAAGAGTCTTGGTGGGTTCCTGCAGTGCATCTTCTCCTGTGAAGACAAGAGCACGTTCATTAGTCCCTATTCTATATGGCTCCTCCCTGTGTCCAACACATTGCATGCCTTCTCCCATCTAGGTTTGCCTGCCATCCGACCTAGTCCTAAAGTCTCCTTTGCCACTAGAACTGCTCACATACCACCTTCCAGCCCCATCAAAAGCATGCCAACCTAGACACATTCATCCAAAATTCAAATGGCTTCCTTCATCACTCTTGCAGACAGAGAAGATCATTCATCCTCTTCTGACATTGCACCTCGGCCTTACCCGTAAGCCCATGGCGGCTCACTATCGCCGCTAATCCTGCCCAGACTTTCTTGGTTAGATATGGAGGATTCCTCTTGCCATCACCTGGCACCAGTATCTCCTGTCGATCATTGACTGCCTGCAGGAGGACCCGCAAGCAGCCATCATAGGATACAGGGGTTGTTTGCATTTGGATGTTGCCATTGTCACTGACTTGGTTTTGACTTCTGGTCACCATGATTACACAAATCCCTTTAGAAGGTGTCCTGCCTGTGCTGCAGGACAGCAGAGATTGGCTGTCAGGCCACTGCCACTGCAAAACATTCCAAAATTGCTCCCTTGGTCTTCCCAAATCCTTTCTCAACACTGGATGCCCTTTTAAACCCTGCGCCCACATAGGAGCCGCTCCATCCAGTGCTGGCCCTTTGAACAAGAGACTTTCATGCTGGCCGACTGTTAATGAGTGGGCTCAGTGCATGATTGCTGTCGGCTGCTGGTGTTGCGCGGGAGTGGACACTACATCTGAGTGAAAGTTCAGATTTGTTTTTATCTTTCTGAGTCTGTGACAGCTCTATCTTGTCATCATAACTATACTCTATTTTGCAGTATAACTGTTTAAGAGCACCTACACATACCTTGGGTGTGTGGTGAGCAGTACACCACACTTTAATGAACCACTCATACCTCATTGCTTGCTGAATGACTGACCATGACTGTATCCCTGCAACTTAATCTATTTCATGTACAATGGACCCTAGCTTTTTCCAGCATC
Organism: Scyliorhinus torazame; assembly: GCF_047496885.1. NCBI lineage: Eukaryota > Metazoa > Chordata > Chondrichthyes > Carcharhiniformes > Scyliorhinidae > Scyliorhinus > Scyliorhinus torazame. The sequence goes on along the minus strand of NC_092721.1, from coordinate 155,238,873 downwards.
TTCTCACCATACAGAAATTACAGCTACCAGCCCAAATCTTGCTGATCTGTGGTACACCAATTTGGAGCTATAAAACACTGCAACACTGTGGTATTCTGAAAATAATATTTTGATGTGTGGGATGACAAACTACCTTTATTTTGTTATAGTACAGTTTACTACATCCGTGTAAATTGTTTTCTCTTCCTTAAAGATACTACAAGGTATCCTCAAACATAAAGGGAACCTACACCGAAAAATTATTCATCAACAAGTCAGATTACTTTCAGTTCATACAAAACCTTCAATTTTATGTATTTACAATGTTTTTGATAAGCTGGCTGAGAAACAGGCACAGTTATTGAACAGATAAAAGAAATTGAGCATTTTCCTATATTTAAACTGGATTAAAAATGGCAATATTTTGGACATAAAAAAAGTGTCAAGTGCACCAGCTTAGCAGACATCATTTGCATGGCTAACTTCAGAGGGCCCATTGTTTAAACGTCCTGGAACCTTAACTCTGCAAATGAGGATCGCATTCTTCAGGAACCAGGGTTCTTCAGTGACCACTCTCGATTGCCAGTGAGAAATAAATGCTTCAAAAAATGTTCAAAACTAAGCCCTTTCTGGGATTGCCACATTTGGCTTCACCACAATCCCGAAGACTATTACAAGCCCTTGCTAGGTCACCTCCCAATCATTTCTCACCTCTTCCATTTGCCTTTGCCAATCACCTCTGCCCTCCCGGGGGCAGCCTGAATACAGCAGCCTAAATTGACGTCCACTCCTCCAGTGAGTTCTGTGCAGGTGTCTGCAGCTCACTGACCTTATTGAAATTTAGATCAGGCTTTGGGCATTGAGCCTTGCACCTAAATCATACCAGCAGCTCTGCAATCTCTATCCCATAATCTCCCCGAAATTCTGTTCTACATTTGTTGTTTATTTTTGGGCCATGGATTCACAATTACTTTTGGAGTTTTATTTCTGTTTTGTCTGTGCTTATCTTTTGAGTTTTGTATTTTGGTGCAGACCCAGTTGCGTTGAGTGTCTGGAAATTGCCACCTAATAGACAAAACCAAGGATATCGTCATCATGGTGTTTTGTCATGGACTCCATAAGATCATAAGACGTGGTTAGCACTGCCGCGTCACGGTGCCGAGGACCCGGGTTCGATCCTGGCCCCCGGTCACTGTCCGTGTGAAGTTTGCACATTCTGCCTGTTTCTCACCCCCACAACCCAAAAAGATGTGTAGGGTAGGTGGAATGGCCACACTACATTGCCCCTTAATTGGAAAAAAAAAGAATTGGGCACTTTAAATTGATTTTTAAAAAGACCATAAGACATAGGAGCAGAAGTAGACCATTCGGCCCATCGAGTCTGCTCCGCGGTTCAATGAGATCATGGCTGATCTGATATGATAGTCCTCAACTCCACTTTCCCACCTTATCTCCATAACCCTTGATTCCCTTACTGATTAAAAATCTGCCTATCTCAGCTTTGAACATACTTAATGACAGGGCTAAAGAATCCCACAGATTCACTGCCCTCTGAGAGAAGAAATTCCTCCTCAGCTCTGACTTACATCGGTAACTTCTTACCCCAAGATTATGCCCTCTGGTCCTAGACTCTCCCACAAGGGGAAACATACTCTCAGCATCTACCCTGTCAAGCCCCCTGAAGATCTTATATGTCCCAGTAAAGTCGCCTTCTCTGGACGGCCTCCAATTCCAGTATATCTTTTCTTAGATAAGAGGACGAAAATTGTTCACAGTACTGTGTGTGGTCTTGTATATTTTTTTTTTTTAAATTTAGAGTATCCAATTAATTTTTTCCAATTATGGGACAATTTACCGTCGCCAATCCACCTACCCTGCACATCTTTGGGTTGTGGGGGCGAAGCCCACGCAAACACGGGGAGAATGAGCAAACTCCACACAGAGAGTGACCCAGAGCCGGGATCGAACCTGGGACCTCAACGCCGTGAGGCTGCAGGGCTAACCCACTGCACCACTGTGCTGCCCCGTGCCTTGTATATTTGATTTGTTTACGCGGGAAATTATTTTCTGCTTTAATTTTACTGCTTGACTGTCATTTCTTTCTCCTTATTATTTGTGCACTTTCACACAGCTTTAAGCATTTGTACAGGCAAACAGAAAGGTGGGGCCTGGGGAGCCCTAAATTAACCAACACAGTATATAAATGGAGCTTTCAGTGTGCTATTTATTAGTGGGTGTGTCTTTTTAGCAGAGATGTTAATTCTCATTCAACAAACTTCTGTCATCAAAGAAATGAATACATGGCAGCAGTCAATGCCCTGTCCGGTCAGCACTACATTAATGGTCACGCTGCTGGGGCACATTTTTCTTGTGTTTATAAAACAATTCCTTTTAAAGAATTTGTACTTTTAAAGCTGCATACAAGCTCATATTCCTATTCAGTTCTGTAAAAAGTATAATGTATGCACGCAACACAACCTTAACACAACTACTCTGAAATGTGATCTACACCCTGAAAAACTGGTTCTGCAGCGTCATCAAAAGAGAAGGATGTTCTCCTGAAAGGCTTGAGTATTATTCAATGGTACGAAAGCAGATCTTGACATTTACTGCTACCTTTTTGTTGTTACCATGCTGGTTACAGAGAGCTAAGCAGCATCCCTTCAATATGACATAATGAACTTCTGCTCCAGCAAATTTCACTTCCATCCTCTTTTGAGTTATTGCTCTATTTTGAGGTAGTTCACAGAAAAGTGTCTTTTCTTAAAGGCTTTGGGCGGGATTCTCCGTTCCCCGACGCCAATTTCGTAATCGGTGATCGGGCGGAGAATCCCTTCTTATGACTGAATCGGGTGTGTCGCCCCCTCCAAAACAGCATCATCAGGGAGCACGCCGCACGCCGTTGGGACAGCCTGAAGACGTTACCTGAAGGCCCTCCCCCGATGCTCCGCCCCTGATGGGCCGAGTTCCCGACTGCGCAGTTGACTCATGGTCCCAGCTGTCAGGAACCCGGTGTGGCTTCTGTGGACTGTGCCCTGCACCGCCAACAGTTGGGCGGAAGCCGTGCTGCTGGCCGGGGGCGGGGGAGTGTTGGCGAGGGCTGGGGGGACAGGTGGAGGGTGGTGATGGGATGTACAGGGGGGGGTGCTATTTGGCAGGTCGGTCTGCACATGGCATGCGCAGTCACGGACCTGCCAATTCTCCGGGCGTTTATATCGGGAAGGCCATGCGTTTTAAGTGGCACAGCTGCTAGCCCCTCACCGGTCGGAGGATCAGTGCTGGGGCCTCGCCGATTTTTCCCACGTAAAACGCCACGGATCCCCCGGACATAGCCCCAAAATCGGAGAATCCAGTCTCTTATTCTTATTTTAGTCCATCACAAGAAAAATGATATCTAAATTCTCCTCCAGAAATTCCACCAGTGTCCTTTGAGACCTATTCCACCACATTGAAAAAGTCAAGGGAGCATGGTTACCTCCCTTTTTTCCCTCTGTTTATGCCCCAGTCAGCACTACATATCAGTGGCAGCCAAAGCTGCCTTGAGGTCGATTCCATACATAAAAGGTCATGTTTCTATGCTGCTACTAAAGGTTTGTGTTTCTTAGCAGCTTAGTGAGTTGTTTTTAGCACTTGAAGGATTGAGTTAGGATTTATGCTGTTAATCTTATTCAGCTCCGTTCAAGCTTCTGCCTTACAGTTTACGCATTAATTCCTGCATATGAATTAATTTATTTTTATGTTATGAAGAGAAGGTTAAAGACACGGAATAAGCCAGGTCAGGCTTTTACAGTTGGGCATTGCTGGAGGTATCAATTGCCTGTATATACATACTCACTCACCAGGGACTACAAATCAAAGATCCTGGGGCAGCACGATGGCGCAGTGGTAGCACTACAGTGTCACAGTGCCAAGGTCCCAGGTTCAATCCTGGCTCTGGGTCACTGTTTGTGTGGAGTTTGCACATTCTCCCCATGTTTGCATGGGTTTCGCCCCCACAACCCAAAGATGTGACGGGTAGGTAGATTGGCCACGTTACATTGCCCCTTAATTGGAAAAAATTAATTGGGTACTCTAAATTTATTTTTAAAAATAAAAAATCGAAGATCCCACTTTGACAGCCCCGTGGCACAAAGAGGGTCCACAAGAAGAAGGAAGTGGACGATCCTGACTTGGAAATATATCACCGCTCCTTCACCGTCGCTAGGACAAAATCCTGGAACTCCCTTCCAGGGTGTACCTACAGGACAGGAACTGATTGGTTCAAGAAGGCAGCTCACCACCACCTTCTCAAGAGCAATTGCAGATGAGCAATAAATGCTGGACTAACCTGCGAAGCCCACATCCTATGAAAAAGTAAGAAGATTGAGCTTACTGCGGCAGACATCTCCCCCACAGACCCCACCCACGGGCAATGTCACCGCCATACACATGGGCGTTACCCCACACCCCCCCAAGTGGGGACACCCTGTCTTCAGGCTTTCCCATGCCCCCTTTTGGGCCCCCCCTTCTAGGACCCCCACCCTTCGCCCCTCCCAACTTCCAGAGTCCCCTTCATACCCGCCCTTCACTCCCCCCACCCTTCGTACTCTCCACCCCTCCTTTCATGGGCATGGCTCCCCTCAGGCCCTAACCCTTGCAGTGCCACTCTGCCACTGGCACCTTGACAGTGCTCCTGTCAGTGCCATTGGGCATATTGACAGTGCCAGGGTGGTGGTTCCAGGGTGGCAGTGCCAAGGTACCCACCTGGAAGTGCCTGGGTGCCAGGGATAGAGCCCGGGGCCACCCTGCCATGTCCCTGACCACCCAGGGACCTCTAATAGCCTGGAAGACCCTCCAGGTGCATAGATTATCATAGAATTTACAGTGCAGAAGGAGGCCATTCGGCCCATCGAGTCTGCACCGGCTCTTGGAAAGAGCACCCTACCCAAGGTCAACACCGTCACCCTATCCCCATAACCCAGTAACCCCACCCAACACTAAGGGCAATTTTGGACACTAAGGGCAATTTATCATGGCCAATCCACCTAACCTGCACATCTTTGGACTGTGGGAGGAAACCGGAGTACCCGGAGGAAACCCACGCACACACGGGGAGGATGTGCAGACTCCGCACAGACAATGACCCAAGCAGTTCCGCCTGGTCCACGTTTACAGGGACCAGTGCTAACTGGTGCCGGCCAGTAGGTGTCGGGCTGGTTAGATCTGGCGTTGGCGTGGTTAAGCAGGTTCTCAAACCCACTTATCCATGTGAGACTATGGGCAGGACTCAGATCACGATGCCTCGCGAGACCTGGTTAGATCTCACAAGGCGCAAAGGCCGTTGGGAAGCCCAGGGGAGGCCTCTCCCGGAATCTACCGGTCCTGTCATGCCCCGTTCAGAGGACGCTGCCGGTAAATCGGCCCATTGTCTTACGCCTATTGCTCAAAGTTCTCAGATGACTGAACATAAAGGCTTTCACTTTCGAAGAACCTGTTTCAAACCTTACTCCAACAAGTGGCTCTAAAGTGCAAAACATAAACAAGAAACTATTGAATGACACCAGTCATGGTGCAGTTACCTCCCTTTCTAAGTCAGTCGACTATGTGGGAAAACAATTGAGCACACTTCCTCTTTGAAAATACACGTGTTGCTCACACATTGAACATTTGATTAGTGTGCGACTTCCATTGGATGTAGGAAAAGAGCAGGGAATGGATATTAAAGGAGAAATTTCCACTTAAGCTGTAGCAAAAATGAGCATTCTTATCATCAATTACTCATTTGCCTTAGTCCTTATCTTGCTCTATTCCAAAACTGCCACCACATTCGTCTGAAGAATGATCAATCTCAAGCCAGATCACATCCAAAGCCACCCCAGCTCCCTTTACCTCCTTGTGTGTCCTGAAATTTGTCAGAACCTCTCAGCTCCTCTGTCCAGCTCCATGGGACAGCCTTAAGTTGAGTTCACTCCGAACTGTTGAATGGAACCAACATATGACTTAGATCCAACTCCCACACGGATCATACCATAGTGGCCCAAGGATTTGTTCTGGGGCCACTCGCCTTCTTGCCGACACAGTACCTCCTCGTAAGGTTGTTCATAGTCATGGCATCTGTTCCATTTGTAAATTGATGACAGCAGTTCTATCTCTTCACCACCACCCTCTTACCCATGAGTACATTTGTTATGGGTGAACTGTCTTGGATGAGTCAAAACCTGGCTCCAATGAACATCAGGGGGCTGGATTCTCTGTTTGAAAGACTCAGTGCTGACCTGACTGAATGGCAAGTGTTCCACATCCCAGTGGCAGCGCAGGTCCCAAAGCAGTCAGGACATGAAAATGGGCCAGCGCCATGTGGAACTAGTGCGATTCCAACTCACGCCGGAGTGGGATTCACTGTGGTCGGGATTGGCACTCGAGAGCCTGACAAGCTGTGGCTGCATATAAGCACTCCACTCCCCACACACTCTCATTCCAACCAAGAAGATGCCACCCCGGAGAGCGGCCCTGAGATTCCCAGATGCAGAGCTGGAGATATTGCTGGATGCCGTGGAGGAGTGACGGGACACCCTGTTTCCCGGGTGGGAATGTGGCTTCCACCCGCCGATGTCAACTGGGACTGGCGCAGGTGGCAGAGGCCGTGAGCGTCATAGGCCCCACTGCAAGAACCAGGCAGCAGTGCTGGGAAAAAGCTGCATGACCTTCTCAGGGCAGCCCAGTGAGTCATGACCTCTGTGCCCTTGGCACCACCCCCTTCCCACATCCCCCCCCTCCCCCCCCCCCCCCCGCCCCAGAGGGAGAGCATGCACAACAGTTCATCACAATGTCAATCTGTCTGGGGGGGGTTTCTTGTCTCGTAGACCAGGTTCGTCCACCATTTGGCTCCTTTAATTCGGACACCACAATGTTGTCATCCGTGGAAGATTGTCTCTGAGATTTGACCACTACAATAGGAACATTTCCTTCTCCAACTCCTCCTGGGCCGTCGACGGGGCCTCCTCTGAACTCCTAGCTTCTCTCCGTTCTGACTCCACCACAAGAGCACCTGTGCTGCCTGCTGGCTCCAACTGTTCCAAGATTGGGGTTGTGGCCCCCGACTTCTTATGTAGTCAACATACATCCACACTGCCCTGCTGTTCAAATCCCCACGTACGAGACTGGGGCTGACTTTGGGTGCAATTCTGCCTGGTAGCCAAGGTGGGCCTGAGGCAAACAAGGCCCGCCATTGTACTCTAGCAGAGGGAATTGGTGGTATCAGCTTGTCTCTACAGAGCAGCCCCAACAGAGGCTTGTGATCAGTTATTATCGTGAAGCGTTGCTCAAAGACTTATTGGGGAAATTTCTTGACGCCGCAGATTATGGCTAGGCCTTCTCTCTCGATCTGTGTGTATTTCTACTCGGCATTGAAAAGAGTTCTAGAGGAGAAGGCAATTGGTCTCTCTGAACCATCTTCCATTTTATGTGACAGGACCACCCCTATTCCGTATGGCAATGCATCGCAAGTTAAGATGATTGGCTTACCCGGGTCAAAGTGAACCAATAGATTCAATGAGTGTAAGGCCTGCTTGACATGTTGGAAGGCCTGCTCCTGTGATTCCTTCCAATTCCAAAGCTGGTGTCTTCTTTTTTTAAATATATTTTATTAAAGTTTTCAAACACAATTTTTCCCACTTTACAAATCAACATAAGAGATAACACAATAACTAATAAGTAACATTATTTAAATAAAATAGTGAACTGGCAACGTAACAAGAAATAGTGCCCTCCCCCCCTTCCCTCCCCGGGGGCAACTCATACTTTTCCTCCAGCGCTCCCAGGCTCGCAAACTCCCCGTCAATAAACAATTCTCTCAATCTCCTCATTCCTGCCCGATGCCAGCTCTGGAACCCTCCGTCCATCCTTTCTGGGACAAACCTATGGTTATTCCTGATCGGGGACCACACCGAGGCACCCGTCACCCCCCTATGTCGCCTCCATTGCCCCCAGATCTTTAAGGTTGCCACCACCACTGGGTTTGTAGTATACCTTTTCGGGGAAAGCGGTAGCGGCGCCGTCACCAGCGCCTTTAGGCTCGTTCCTTTACAAAACGCCATCTCCAGCCTCTTCCACGCTGCCCCCTCTCCCTCCCTCATCCACTTGCAAACCATCGCCACATTGGCGGCCTAGTAATAGTCGTCCAGATTTGGCAATGCCAGTCCCCCTCTGTCCCTGCTACGCTGCAGGAACCCCCTCCTTACCCTCGGGGTCTCCCCTGCCCACACGAAACTCACAACACTCCTATCTATTTTCTTAAAGAAGGCCTTAGTGATCAAAATGGGGAGACATTGAAACACAAAAAGAAACCTTGGGAGGACCATCATCTTTACCGCCTGCACTCTGCCCGCCAGTGAGAGCGGCAGCCTACCCCACCTCTTGAAATCCTCCTCCATCTGCTCCACCAGCCGCGTCAGATTGAGTTTGTGTAGAGTTCCCCAATTCTTGGCTACCTGAATCCCCAAATATCGGAAGCTCCTTTCCACTCTCCTTAACGGCAGGGCCTCTATCCCTTTTCCCTGATCCCCGGGGTATACTATGAAAAGCTCACTCTTCCCCATATTAAGCCGATATCCCAAAAAATCTCCAAACTCCCTCAATATCTGCATAACCTCTGTCATCCCCTCCACAGGATCCGCCACATACAGCAGTAGGTCATCTGCGTAGAGTGACACTTGATGTTCCTCTCCCCCTCTAACCACCCCCCTCCATTTCCTAGAGTCTCTCAACGCTATGGCCAGTGGTTCAATTGCCAGCACGAACAGTAATGGGGACAGGGGGCACCCCTGCCTTGTTCCCCGATGTAACCAAAAATACTCCGATCTCTGCCGATTTGTGACTACACTTCCCACTGGGGCCCCATAGAGGAGTTTGACCCAACTGACAAACCCCTCCCCGAACCCAAACCTCCTCAACACCTCCCATAAATACTCCCACTGTACCCTATCGAATGCCTTCTCTGCATCCATCGCTGCCACTATCTCTGCCTCCCCCTCCGCTGGGGGCATCGTTATCACCCCCAACAGCCGTCGCACGTTGACATTCAATTGTCTCCCCTTTACAAACCCTGTCTGGTCTTCATGCACCACCCCCAGGACACAATCCTTTTATCCACAAAATAGCACTTTTGCCAGCAACTTGGCGTCTACATTCAGGAGCGAGATAGGCCTATATGACCCGCATTGCAGCGGATCTTTATCTCGCTTCAGGATTAGTGATATCGTCGCCTCCGACATTGTCGGGGGTAGAGTCCCCCCTTCTCTGGCCTCGTTAAAGGTTCTCGCCAGCAGCGGGGCCAACAAGTCCACATATTTCCTGTAGAATTCCACCGGGAACCTGTCTGGTCCCGGGGCCTTCCCTGCCTGCATGTTCCCCAGCCCTTTAGTCACCTCATCCACCCCCATTGGCGCCCCCAGACCTCCCACCTCCTGCTCCTCCACCCTCGGGAACCTTAGTTGGTCCAGAAACTGTTGCATCCCCTCTTTCCCCTCCGGGGGTTGGGACCTATATAGCCTCTCATAAAAGGTTTTAAACACCTCATTTACCTTCCCTGCTCTCCGCTCCGTAGTTCCCGTTTCATCCCTAACTCCCCCTATTTCCCTCGCCGCTATCCTCTTACGAAGCTGGTGGGCCAGCAGCCGGCACGCCTTTTCCCCATATTCGTATCTCATCCCCTGTGCCTTCCTCCTCTGTGCCTCTGCCTTTCCTGTGGTCAGCAGGTCAAACTCCCTCTGAAGTCTTCGCCTCTCTCTATATAGTCCTTCGTCCGGGGCCTCCGCATATCTTTTATCCACACTCAAAATCTCCCCCATTAATCTCTCCCTTTCTTTGCCCTCTTTTTTCTCCTTGTAAGCCCTAATGGAGATCACCTCTCCCCTAACCACCGCCTTCAGTGCTTCCTATACTACCCCCACCTGGACCTCGCCGTCATCATTGGCCTCCAGGTACCTCTCAATACATCCCCGCACCCTTCCACAGACCCCCTCATCCGCCAATAGTCCCACATCCAGTCGCCACAGTGGGCGCTGTTCCCTCTTTCTCCTAGTTCCAGATCCACCCAGTGCGGGGCTTGGTCTGAAATGGCTATGGCCGAATACTCCGTTCCTTCCACCCTCGGAATCAGTGCCCTGCTCAAAACAAAGAAATCTATCCGGGAGTATACTTTATGGACATGGGAGAAAAAGGAGAACTCTTTGGCCAATGGCCTAGCAAATCTCCACGGATCCACTCCCCCCATTTGCTCCATAAACCCCCTGAGCACCGTGGCCGTTGCCGGCCTTCTTCCGGTCCTGGATCTAGACCGGTCTAGCCCTGGATCCAGCACAGTATTGAAATCCCCCCCCATTACCAGGCTTCCCACCTCCAGGTCCGGGATACGTCCCAGCATCCGCTTCATAAATCCCAGTTCGGGGCATATACGTTTACCAGCACGACCTCCTTTCCCTGCAATCTACCACTCACCATCACATATCTACCACCGTTGTCCACCACTATATTCCTAGCCTCGAACGACACCCATTTCCCCACCAATATCGCCACCCCTCTATTTTTCGCGTCCAACCCTGAGTGGAACACCTGTCCCACCCATCCTTTCCTTAACTTAACCTGATCCGCCACCTTCAGATGCGTCTCCTGAAGCATGGCCACGTCTGCCTTCAGTCCTTTTAAGTGTGCGAACGCTCGGGCCCTCTTAATCGGCCCATTTAGGCCTCTCACATTCCACGTGATCAGCCGGATTGGGGGGCCACCCGCCCCCCCCCTCCCCCACCCCCCCGCCAACTAGCCATCCCCTATTCTAGGCCAGTCCCCCGTCCAGGTCCCACGCAGCCACCCGTCCCCCAGGCAGCGCACTCCCGTCCCGACCACCTCTTCCCTTGCCAGCTCCCTCTCGCTCCCAGCAGCAGCAACCCAGTTGACCCCGCTAGATCCCCATCTAGCATGGTTACGCCCCCCATGATGCTTCTGAAAGTCAGCTGACTCCAACTGCCTCCGGCTTCCCCCGCTCTCTCCTTGACCCCCCGTGTGTGGAACTCTCATCCTCCTTGCGCCTATCTTCCCGTCATCATCTCCCTAGCACGGGAAAAAACACGCTCTTTCCTGGATCGGCCCCGCCCCCCATGGCGCAGCTCCCCCATTCCCCATCCCCCATCTCAGTCCCTTTTTCCACTGGCACCCACATTTCTCAGTGTCCCCCCGTCAAGAAGAGAAAAAACCCCGTCTATCGTCCCGATACTGTGAACCTCCCATTCCCCAATTTACATTTCTGTACATCAACATCGTCGTCTCCCCCACAGCATCAATCCCTCAGTTCTGGTCCAATTTCTCTTCTTGGATGAAGGTCCATGCCTCATCCGACGTTTCAAAGTAGTAATGTTTGCCTTGGTGCGTGAACTACAATCGTGCCGGCTGCAGCAACCCAAACTTTATTTTCTTCTTGTGAAGCACCGCCTTGACCCGATTAAAGCTCGCCCTCCTTCTCGCCACCTCCGCTCTCCAGTCCTGATACACTCGTATCACCGCATTCTCCCACCTGCTACTCCGTACCTTCTTGGCCCAGCTCAAAACGGCCTCTCTGTCGGTGAAATCTCACCACTATCGCCCTTGGTGGTTCTCCAGCCTTTGGTTTCCTCACAAGGACCTGGTGAGCCCCTTCCACCTCCAGTGGGCCCGAGGGGGCCTCAGCTCCCATTAGCGAATGGAGCATCGTGCTCACATAAGCCCCAACGTCAGCTCCCTCCACTCCCTCGGGGAGACCCAGAATCTGGAGATTCTTTCTCCTCGAGCTGTTCTCCAGGACTTCGAGCCTTTCGATACACCTCTTATGTAACGCCTCGTGCATCTCCATTTTTACCGCTAGGCCCAGAATCTCATCCTCGTTCTCAGCTGCCTTCGCCTTCACCCCACGGAGCTCTATCGCCTGGGCCTTTTGCGTTTCTTTTAGCCCTTCGATTGCCATTAACATCGGCGCCAGCACCTCCTTCTTTAATTCCTCCACACATCGTCGGAAGAATTCCTGCTGGTCCGGGCCCCATGTCGCCTGGGCTCCATCCGTCGCAATCTTGCTTCTTCCTTCTCTTCTCTGCCGCTGCTCCAAAGGATCCTTCGCAATCTGGCCACTACCACCGATCCTTTCCATACACACTAGGGGGGACTCCTTACTTCGTCACCCCACACTGGGTTTGGTCCCAAACAAATTCCGTTGGGGCTCCCAAAAAGAGCCCAAAAGTCCGTTAGAACGGGAGCTGCCGAAACGTGCGGCTTAGCAGTGCATCGCCGCAACCGGAAGTCGCCCGCTGGTGTTTTCTTCAGAGAAAGTGTGTTGGCACCAACATCATTGCTAGGTTGGGGATAAACCGACCATTGTAGTTTTCCATCCCTAGGGCGGACTTTAATTCTGCCACGTTCTTAGGTGCCGGGACTTCTCTTATGGCTCTGACCCTGTCTTTGAGAGGGTGCAGGCCTTTTGAGTCTATTTGAACCCTTGGTAAGTGACCTCATTAGCTTGAAAAGTGCGCTCTTGCATTTCAATCAGATTCCAGCATCTCTAAATCTTCTCAGCACACCCTCTAAGCTTGCTAGGTGCCCTTCATGTGATATTCCTGTTAATAAAATACCATCCAAATAGACCACATCTTTCAGGATGTCCTGGAGCAGATTCTCTATTGTGCGTTGGAACATCGCACAGGCTAAGGAGATGCCAAGGGTAATCTGGTGTATTGAAATAGGCCTTTATGCATTTCAATTGTCATAAGCTTTCAAGAATTTTAATCTAGTTCTAACTGTAAATAGGCATGACTGAGGTTGAGTTTGGTGTACGTGAGGCTCCCCCGCCAACTTCACATAAAGGTCTTCAATTCGTAGATTTGGGTATTTGTCTACCTGGGGAGCCTAATTTTTCTTAAACTTGTAATCCCTGCATATTCTAACCGAGCAGTCCAGTTTTAGCACAGGGACGATGGAGGCTGCCCATTCAGAAAACTGCATGGGTTTAATACTCCCCAATTCTTCCAGGATTTTAAGTTTGGCTTCCACTTTTTGGTGTAGGGTTTATGGGGCTTCCACTTTTTGGTGTAGGGTTTATGGGTCTTCCACCGAAAAACTTTGGTGTGGAATCAGGGTTGATGTAGATCTTGGCCTTTACTCCTTGTATTCAACCCAAATCATTCTGAAACATGTCTTTATATTTAGATAAGATTTCCTGGAAAATACTGTGTGGAATTTTGAAGATCTTCAACCAGTTCAGCTTGATTTGGCGCAGCCAGTCACATCCCATGAGAATTGGCTGATGTCCCTCAACAATGATCATAGCTAACTGGGCATCCTGTTGCTGATACAACACTAGCGTCGTGGTTGTTCCCAAAATTGTCAGTGCTTCCCCTGTATATGTCATCAGTTTTGCCATTATGCTACTTAGGTTGAAGACTGAACTCCCTCCTGAAGATATTTAAACATTTATTTGGCCACACGCCCTAGCGTCAACTTCCATCTTTAGTGTCTTCGATTTACTGTGAGGACTATTTCAGTTGGGGCTATTTTGTTCACTTTCACCATGTTTAACCTGTACGTTTCAGGTTCTTCGCCTGAAATCCTCTCCACTTTGTTCACAGGAGTCATGATTTGTTTTTAATTTGATTTGGCACATTCTGCCTGCACGGCAACGTACCTGGATATGGCCCTTCCTATTGCACTGAAAACAAATAAACTCTGCAGTGACACACTTCGAGGGGGTGGTCTCTCCCACATCAGTAACAATCATCTTGACTTGGCTGATGACCCATTTTCTTCCCTGACCACTGACTACGATCCTGATCCTAGGATCACAGCTGAACTTCCTCTGTGCCTGTCAACCTGTAGTCATACCACCCTACAACTAGTTCACCTCACCCTCTTGCACGCTTGCAGGTTCAGACTCTCTCTGTGCACTCGGCTGCCTGAGCAATTTCAATCCCTGTCTAGAGTCATCTTCGTTTCGGCCAAAAGCTTCTTTTGCACACTTATGTTATTAACAAAGCATACTAATTGGTCACATAGCATGTCACCAAGTGCTGTGCCGAACTCACAATGCTCAGCCATTTGGTGGAATCTGGCAACAAATGCGGAGATTGTCTCTCCTAGATCCCTGACTGATGAATCAAACTTGTATTTCTGTATGATTGAGGGTCTGGGGTTGAATGCTCCATAATCAACCAACTGGTGACTTTGTGCAGGAAGCCTCCAGGGACATCAAACTCCTTATGAGGTTATTGGTTTGGGGCCCACAATCCTTTAATAAACCTTCTGTCAAGCCTTCCCCATTATTTTGTTTGCTGTAAAAAGTAATGGAGTCGCTCAATATACTGGCCCCAGTCTTTGGCCCCCTGGTCAAATGGGTCAAGTTTCCCAATCATAGGTATTTTTCACTCACTGTTTTATGATGCCGTCACACTTTCCAATTTTTCTGTTCAGGTTGGAGGCTTCTCCCTACCCCCTCGAATTCAACTGTACGGGCTTGCGGTCGATCCGGTTTATACTCGTCACCAATGTGGTGGCTCGAGGCAATAATAGAGACTTCCAGCATAACAGAACAAGAGTTTATTGATAACAAATAAAGGTAAACTATGCACAGACACAGAGTCACGGAGCAGGGTTTCATTCTCTGCCTTCTCGGGTCCACTCTGCCTGGAACCCTGTGCCCAGGGCCCTGTGCTTTTTCGCTATTGGTCGTGGTTTGCTCACTCAAGCACGATATGCCCCAAGCCAGTCACATGGACTGTGAGGGCCCTACCCCCCCCCCCCCCTTAAAGGGCCTCAGTACAACAGTTGGTGAGGGCAAGTGGGATATAATCACCATTGCCATGGGGGGGGGGGGGGACTTTCTTGGGCAATAAGAGTGTCCAATCAAGAGGGCCCACTGAGCTTAGAAAAGGCCACTGGGGTATAAGTGCTGGTCTCCCTACTTGGCAGAGGCCCCAACCACCACTAATAAAATACCAGTGGTGGTGAGAAGAGGTCCATAATTGCCCCTTAATTGCCCACTTACGGGCTTCCACTGTCCTCTGGGATGGGATGGCTATCCACTACTATCCTTGCCAATGGTAAAATTCTAGTATGGCACCCTCCTCCCAGCAGGCTCTGTAAAATTCTTATCACCATTTCAGGCCGATGCTGTCTAGCCTGCTGGGAATTGCGAGCATTTTCTGTTTTGGTCAAAATCTCATTCACCCTTATTCTGCCCTATATTAAATCCCACTCAGCCATTTCCTGCGTTCTGCAGTGATTGATGCATAGGCATGTGGTCAGGTGACCTATGACCTCCAGGATTAATACAGAAGTATTGATATTTTCTTTTCATGAACATGGATTAAAACTCGAAATGTGGAAGCCAAGTTTAAACGTAGCCAGACCCTGCAATTTGCAAACTGCAGAGTTGGAACAGTCAATAGTCATGAACCAGGCCTCAGATTAATCAACTTCCCATCAAAGGGCAGCTCGGTGGTGCAGTGGTTAGCACTGCTGCCTCATGGCACCGAGGACCCGGGTTTGATTCTGGCCCCGGGTCACTGGATAGGTCGATTGGCCACGCTAAATTACCCCTTGGTTGGAAAAAAATAATTGGGTACTCTAAATTTTTTAAAAACTTCCCATCGAAACCAGACAGGCCTGGGATATTGTTTCAGAATGAATGGTTGTTTACATCTCCAAAGAACCTGCTTCATTAGGAGAATACTGCACAGACTTAGTGGCACCCAGCTCAGTCGGGGGTCAGAAGCATGGCGTGACCAGAACAACACCTGCCAGTTAAGGTTCATAACCTTGTTCTGTGACCACCAAATATGGAGGACAGCCACCTCATTGGACCTTCCTATTCCCGGCTGATGATGGTATTGGACACAGGCCGCAGAATCTTTGAGAATATGAAGAGGGGTAAAGAAAAGAGCACAATCTAGAACCCATCTCTCTCTTTACCTTTGTGCCTTCTTCAATGGTGCCTTGTGAGAGATCACCCCGGTGAGACAACCCAAAGACCCAAAGACTTGATAGAGAGTTTGATCATTATTTTTTATAATAAACTGTTCAATAAAGTTGTGTTGGGCCTTCACCTGCCTCTTGTCTCCTTTGTCGATGTCACCACGTAATGCACCTGTGTTAAAAATGGTTACTGCAAACTAATCAAGGTTAGTCAGGGTACATTTACCCCCTTTCACTTTACAACTTTGAAAGAAAATGATTGCTGGAAATGTGTTGACTCAACACAAGGCATTCAATTTAAATCTTCATCGTCAAATTCCTCCATGATCTTGTTCTGTCTTATCTCAACCTGATATTGCATTCCACAATCTGCCGCGACAGTAATCATCCAGCAAAATGTACTGTCCTGTTGGCTCTATTGTGCAGTCCCTTATTCTTATCACTGGGTGTCTCTATAATACCATCCATTTGATTTGGCAACACACACCAAACACAAAACGATGCACAATTATTTTTAAATTGTATTAAAACCTTCATAAAGTTCTTCCCAATTATCTACTACCTAGAATGTTTGAGCTTTGGCATATTTTAATGAACAGAAAGCAGGGTTGACAATGAGAGCTATCAAACTATTTGTAATTGAGAATTGACACAGGACTTATCGAGCCCTAACAGTCTTAACAAGAAATTCACTGAGTGTCCCACAGGATTGGAAATAAGCCAGTGTGCTAGATAAAAATATTGAAATTGTGCAAAGCTACCACACAGACTAAAGGTGAAACTTTATCGATGGTTTAGGAATTGGAAGAAAGAGAGGATGTGTAGGGAAATAGTTAAAATCCAAGTTTTTTAAATATTGTAACTGCAGTTAAAATACAAGCTGCATTGTTCTAAGTAAGTCAAGATCAGCTTGGCGGTGAAACCTTACACCAGCCTCTCAGCTAGACTGCAAAGGGAGTAAGTCAGATATCCATGTGAGTGATGGTAGAGACCACTATTCAGAAAGTCACAATTTAAAACTTGCAAACCAATAAGGGGCAAAGAGGGGGGCGGTATCAAACACAGGTATAAGGTTACTGGCACAAGTGTTGCCTGTGTCTTCTCTCTCTCTTTGCCTTTGTTCACTTCCAGTTATTTTCTTCCTTATGCCCGGCTGGACTTTTGCTTTTATTTTGTATTTTTGTTCTTTTTGAAGTGTACTAACTTGATTTTTGCAATAAAACTCAATCTCGCGCGACCACCGGACCCTCGCCCCTCATTTGAAAAATAAGAGATCCTACAGGATGCTTGGCCATTACTGAGCAAAATTACGTCAGACCAGGAAGACATAATTAATGGTGGGCTTAGGGATTGTTAAGGCCCAATAAAATTCATTGGCATACAAAGTGCGGTGTGAGATGGCCACATTTTTAGATGATGCTAAACTAGTGGGATAGTTGAAACCAGATGAGGCAACTAAGAATGAGACAGGCCTGCAAACTATTTACAAGTTGTACAACTATGCCAGACAAAATTAAATATATATAAATCTATTGGAAGGAAAAATGGGTGCATGCCTAATGAATTGTGCCATCCCAGTGAGGTAACAAATAGATCTGAGTTCTGAAGTAATAAGAGACTTAATTCAGATGTTTAGTGTTTGCACAGGAACAATAGATAAATGCTGAGCTATATCTGACATTGACAGACTGAAACTTCAGAATGCTCAATGAACACTGAGCTCACAATTGGTCACTGAAAGGAAATGGTCCAAGCCTTGGGTGAGATGCTGCAAAGGACTATGAGGCTACTCCCTATGGGATACTTTTAACCCTCACAAATGGGAGATTGGGGTTGGGTGAAATGTAAAATGTTTAGAAACGTCAAACCCGGCCTCAACCTGCCTCCAAAATGCCCAGTTCTGGAAGTGGGATGGGGCTGGTGACCATGTTTCTCCCAAGAGATTAGAACAGAAAGTGCTGGTAAAACTCTGCGGGTCTGGCGGCATCTGTGGAGAGAGAAACAGCCGTGAATTTAGCTCTTGTCAAGCACATGAAATCTGCGGACCCAGAAGTAGACGCGATGTGCACATCTGTATGCGTTTGGATCCCGACCGCGATTTCAGGCTGGCTGGCCAATTAAATGGCAGGCAGCATGAAAGCCGCGCTGAGAAAGGCCCAGCGCTGTTGGGGAGGGGTGGGAAGAAGGCAGGCACTGAGCAGTATGAAGATGAGGGTGAGTGATTCCAGTGAGCTCCCTGAAGCTGTGGAGCTGCCTCAGAGCTGCAATACTGAAATGAGCACTCGGAATCGGGCAAACTGTGCCCACATTGCAAATTTAACCATCTGACAGTAGGCCACATAGGGCCTCAGCGCTCAAATGTATTCTTTATTTCATATCACTGTGGACGTTTTATCCTGCCCTGGAACTTGTGAAAATGTGAAGGCCGCCTGGCCGATTGGCCCACTGTCAAAGTGGACGGTCCAGGTAAAATCGCCACCAGCTGCCTCCTTATTAATCGCCTGCATTATTTTCAACTCCCACACATGCCCCCTACCCATAGTGCTGTGGGTGAGCACAATGACATCAGGACATCTTCTGCCGTGGTTTCATGAGTTTCTGGTTTGCATGCACACCCACTCGATCATTATAAAAAGAGTTAACATTTCGAATTTATCATCCATAAAATCTCTACATTCAGCCCATCGGGTCTGCACTGACCCTCTGAAAGAGCACCCCCACCTCAGCCCACTCCCCAGCCCTCTCCCTGTAACCACATCTAACCTGTGGCCACTCAGGCAACTAAGCGGTCAATCCACCTAATCTTTATTTTTATAAAATGATTTTTATTGGGTTTTTGAACACAGTATATTTACAGTTATGTACACAGAATGAAATATATTAGTCAAAAAAAACTGGTAGGATATTGTACACCAGCTCAAAAACAGCTACTCTGTACAGTTAGCAATACTACGTTTAACAAGTAAGTAGGCACCTGTTTGTGGGGGGGTAACTGGGGAGGTACATATACATTTGGGTGTGCGAGAAACAATTACATTAGTTATGTCTAATACAGAGAGGGCAATAAGAGAATGGATCCGGTGTTGGTGTTGTTAATTGTTTCTCCCGGACGGCTTTCGCTGCCGTTGTCGCGCGTTCACCTCCGCTTCGGCTGTTTGTCCCGTCTTCCATATTTTCTTGCTCTCTGTTATTGTATTTGCCGTGTCTGTTGTCGTTCCACGCGCTCTCCTTCTGGCTTTCATTCCCTCACCTCCCCCCCCCCTCTCTGGCTCTCCTCTATTGTTCCCTGTCTCCTCCATCTTCCCTCTTCCCCCCACCCCTCTGCCCCCTCTCCCGTGGCTCACCTTTCTTTTCTCTTAGGTTTAGCTGTCGTCGTCCCTCCCCCGCACCCGGGTCTTTCCCTCCATCTCACGCCTTGGCTACTTGCCCCCGATTCTTGGCTACTTGACTATTCTTCTGCTTGTCCGTTGGCACAAACAGGTCCTGGAACAATTGGGTGAATGGCTCCCACGTTCTGTGGAAGCCGTCGTCTGACCCTCGGATGGTGAATTTAATTTTCTCCATTTGGAGAGATTCTGAGAGGTCGGACAGCCAGTCTGCAGCTTTGGGTGGTGCTGCTGACCGCCAGCCGAACAGGATTCTATGCCGGGCGATCAGGGAGGCAAAGGCAAGGGCGTCTGCCCTCCTCCCCATAAATAGATCTAGCTGGTCTGATACCTGTCATGATATTCAAACACACACATCATGATGGACACACTAACAGGCAAATCAGAGTACACAACACCACAACCAATCACAGACAAGAACACCAACCACATAAAAAGCACGAGCACGACACCTGGAGGTCAGTAGGTCTGGGGAGAAGGAAGCATGAAAGAGCTGTTGAAACACCACAAGCAGGGAGCCCCCCACGTGCAGAGTGCAAAGACCAAGTTGTAAATAGCAAGTTTAAATAAACAAGTGTTGTACCATATGCAACTGTGTTGGCTCTTCTGTGTGTTAGAACACCCAACACCACATGGTACAGGAGTGGATCGATACCTGCCTACCAACCTGCCATTCTGGACATGGACCACACCGGCAAACCGCAGCCGATGCAAGTCACGGGGAACCTAGGCACCAACTGGAAGCTCTACAGGCAGCGATTTGACCTGTACATCCGTGCCACCGAAAAACAGAATGTCTCGGATGATTCGAAGATTGCAATGCTCCTCTTCTACGCAGGCCCCCACCCAAATGATGTCTTTAATTCACTGGTGTTCGAGGAAGGCGAAAACCAGGCCAAATATGACACGGTCATCCTCAAAATGGACCAGCACTTTCAAACTGAAGTAAACGAAACTTTCGAAAGATACATCTTTCAGCAACGCCTGCAAGGTAAGGAGGAGCTTTTTCAACCCTTTTTGACGCACCTCCGGATTCTAGCGCAGTCCTGCGGTTACGGCACCACCACAGAGTCCATGATCAGGGACCAGATTGTTTTTGGCGTTGCCTCCAGTGGCCTACGCCAGCAGCTTCTTAAAATAAAGAGCCTCACCTTAGCGTCTGCTGTGGAAGCCTGTGTCCTCCATGAAAATGCGACCTGCCGTTTTGCCCGATTTCAGGCGTCCGAGTTGGCACGGAGGGGGTCCCCAGCCGTCGAATCGGCAAGCCAGGCCGCCCACGACGTTGAACGCATCCAGGCCGTCGATTTCTTCCCGCCCCACGGCCCGGACGACAGCGGCCGCTTCCCGCGCTTTTCGCGGTCTCCCGCGCAGGTGCGCGCCAAGAATAACGGCCACAACGAGGGACGCACTGCGCAGGCGCGCCCACCGCAAGATCGCACTGCGCATGCGCAGTGGCGCAACGAACGCCGTGACGTCATGACGTGCAGCAAGTGTGGAGGTCTACACTTAAAAGGGCAATGTCCTGCAAAATACCAACAGTGCAACAGATGTGCCATGATAGGCCACTACGCAGCCCGCTGTCGTGCGGCTCAACCCATGGATCCGGCGCATCCTCGACAACCTCGCACACGAGTCAGGACCGTCCAGCCCACGCATCAAGACTTCCAGTTAAGTGATGCAGATGACCAGGATGACTTCAGAGTTGCCGTCATTGATGTCAACAAGGTCAATGCCATCAATCCAGACGATGAGTGGTGTGCCACCCTGACGGTCAACCGATCGCGCGTCGCCTTCCGTCTGGACACCGGCGCATCCGCCAACCTGATTGCTTACTCTGCAGTCCAGGCCATGAAGGTCAAACCACTCATCACACCATCCCGGCTTAAGATGGTTGACTATAACGGGAACGTTATCCCGTCCGTAGGATCTTGCCAGCTACAGGTGACTCACAAGAGGTACACGGCCACACTCCCCTTCGAAGTTGTGGGCTCATCAAAGGACTCGTTACTGGGCGCACAAGCGTGTAAGGTCCTTCACCTGGTACAGCGCATCATGTCTCTCTCTCCAGATGAGATATCCGACTTCCCGGATGCTGAGTTCCACGCGAATCTCCATTCCCTCCTCGCTCACAACCAGGAGGTTTTTGAAGGCATGGGGACATTGCCACACACGTACAAGATTCGACTCAGACCGGACGCCATCCCTGTCGTTCACGCACCTCGCAGGGTTCCTGCGCCTCTCAAAGACCGCCTCAAGGCACAACTGCAGATTCTTCAGGACCAAGGGGTCCTATCCAAGGTCACGGAGCCCACGCCATGGGTCAGCTCCATGGTCTGTGTAAAGAAGCCCTCTGGCGAGCTCCGTATATGTATAGATCCAAAAGATCTGAACAACAACATCATGCGGGAACACTATCCCATCCCAAAACGAGAAGACCTCACCAGCGAGATGGCGCGAGCCAACATATTCACTAAATTGGATGCGTCCAAAGGATTCTGGCAGATCCAACTGGACCCGGCCAGCCGAAGACTATGCACATTCAACACCCCTTTTGGCAGATTCTGCTACAACCGGATGCCATTCGGCATCATTTCGGCATCTGAAGTATTCCACCGCATTATGGAGCAGATGATGGAAGGCATCGAAGGGGTACGTGTATATGTGGACGATATCATCATTTGGTCCACCACTCCGCAGGAACACATGCATCGTCTTCGACGTGTCTTCACCCGCATACGGCAAAATGGCCTGCGTCTCAACCGTGCGAAGTGTGCTTTCGGCCAGACGGAGCTGAAATTCCTCGGGGACCACATCTCAAGGTCCGGGGTCCGTCCCGATGCAGACAAGGTTAGCGCCATCACAGCCATGCCACGACCGGCTGACAAGAAGGCTGTCTTAAGATTCCTGGGCATGGTCAACTTCCTTGGGAAGTTCATTCCCAACCTGGCTTCTCATACAACAAACATGCGCCATCTCGTAAAAAAATCGACGGAATTCAACTGGCACCAGTCGCATCAGCAGGAATGGGAGGAGCTCAAGCACAAACTGGTCACGGCACCAGTGCTGGCCTTCTTTGACGCGACTCGCCCTACAAAGATCTCAACAGACGCCAGCCAATCTGGTATTGGAGCGGTACTCCTGCAAAAAGACAGCACGTCATCATGGGCCCCGGTTGCGTATGCCTCACGAGCCATGACCCCTACCGAACAGCGCTACGCGCAAATCGAAAAAGAATGCCTGGGCTTGTTAACTGGACTGGACAAGTTCCACGACTATGTGTATGGCCTGCCACGATTCACGGTCGAAACTGACCACCGCCCCCTGGTCAACATCATTAACAAAGACCTGA
This sequence comes from Scyliorhinus torazame, assembly GCF_047496885.1. Lineage (NCBI taxonomy): Eukaryota > Metazoa > Chordata > Chondrichthyes > Carcharhiniformes > Scyliorhinidae > Scyliorhinus > Scyliorhinus torazame. The sequence continues at coordinate 155,216,196 of NC_092721.1, read as the reverse complement.
ACGACATGACTCCTCGCCTCCAGCGCATCTTACTCAAACTCAGGAGGTACGATTTTGAACTGATCTACACTCCGGGGAAGGAACTCATAGTGGCGGACACTCTTTCCCGAGCAGTGAGCACACCACCAGATGCGGAGGGGTTCGTGCGTCAAATTGAGGCACACGTGACTCTGACAGCAGCAAATATGCCAGCTGATGATCCTTGTCTGGCCCACATACGCGCAGAGACGGCGACTGACCCTCTGCTGCAGCGAGTGATGCGCCACATGACGGAAGGGTGGCTAAAAGGGCAGTGCCCCCAGTTTTACAATGTGCGAGATGATCTCACCAATATAGACGGGGTCCTTATGAAATCGCATAGGATCGTCATTCCACACAGTGTGCGCCAGATGATTCTTCGTCAACTACACGAAGGCCACTTGGGTGTCGAAAAATGCAGACGAAGGGCCCGGGCGGCGGTATATTGGCCGGGTATTAATGAAGACATAGCCAACATGGTGCTCAACTGCACAACCTGTCAGAGGTTTCAGCCGGCGCAACCTCCGGAAACACTTCTACCACACGAGATGGTGACGTCCCCCTGGGCGAAGGTGGGTGTTGACCTATTTCACGCGCTCGGCAGAGATTACATTGTTATTATAGACTACTTCTCAAACTACCCGGAAGTCATGCCTCTCCATGATCTGACGTCGTCCGCAGTCATTGGGGCCTGCAAGGAAACGTTTGCTCGCCATGGCATTCCAAGGACTGTCATGTCAGACAATGGACCTTGTTTTGCCAGCCGTGAATGGTCGTCCTTTGCCGCAGCATATGGTTTCACTCATGTGACATCCAGCCCTCTGCATCCACAATCGAACGGGAAGGCTGAAAAGGGTGTCCACATCGCAAAGCGGCTCCTGTGCAAGGCGGCTGATGCCGGATCGGACTTTAACCTTGCCTTGCTGGCCTATCGATCGGCCCCGTTATCCACGGGCCTCTCGCCAGCGCAGCTACTAATGGGTCGCTCCCTCAGGACGACGGTACCTTCCGTCCTGGCACCGACAACAGACCATGAGGCGGTTCTTCGGGACATGCAACTGCAGCGTGATCGCCAGAAAGGTCGGTACGACACACGAGCGACGGACCTGCCCCCCCTGTCCTCCGGAGACAAAGTACGCGTCCATCAACCGTATGGTGGCTGGTCAGCACCGGCCGAAGTCCTCCGACAAGTGGCTCCCCGCTCGTTCCTGGTTCGCATGCCGGATGGTTCCGTGCGTCGCCGCAATCGGCGCGCCCTTCGCCGACTTCCACGTTCACAGCCACACAACACGCCAGATCCTCAACAGGCTTCCGAGGATGACTTTGTGGAGCTGCCGCACATCACGCCCTTTCCATCGCCACCCATGGCCATGCCTGCACAGCAGCCGGTGGTTCTTGATCCACCCTTAAGGCGGTCAACCCGAATTCGTCGCAAACCCATTAGAATGGACTTATAATACAGTTCATATGTTTAATAAGTTGGACAATTTTACATGATAACCTGTTGTTGTTTATCGTTCCAGATGTCGTCTGACTGGACAACTGTTCAAAATTTTTTTTCTTCTTCTCTCGTTCGCATTTCTGTTATGTTATGGTACAACTGGATTCATGTGACGCACTCGACATCGCCCCATGTACATAGTTCCGTCATAGACACATGCTGCACACGACACACACACACTCTTAGATGCACTCACGTCACGATCATATTTATTACCACGTAGGCACATATCTTTGTAAAAAGGGGGGATGTCATGATATTCAAACACACACATCATGATGGACACACTAACAGGCAAATCAGAGTACACAACACCACAACCAATCACAGACAAGAACACCAACCACATAAAAAGCACGAGCACGACACCTGGAGGTCAGTAGGTCTGGGGAGAAGGAAGCATGAAAGAGCTGTTGAAACACCACAAGCAGGGAGCCCCCCACGTGCAGAGTGCAAAGACCAAGTTGTAAATAGCAAGTTTAAATAAACAAGTGTTGTACCATATGCAACTGTGTTGGCTCTTCTGTGTGTTAGAACACCCAACACCACAATACCCCTAAGACTGCCACTTTCGGGCATGACTCCACCCTCATACCCACCACTTTGGACATTGCCTCAAAGAAGGCCGTCCAATACCCATCAAGTCTGAGGCAAGATCAGAACACGTGGGCGTGGTTGGCCGGGCCTCCTTGGCACCGCTCACACCTGTCCTCCAGCTCCAGGAAGAACCTACTTGTTTCTTATAGGAGTCTTTGGAATTCTAGCATTCCACCCCCCCACCCCCCCTCCCCCCACCCCCATACGAACGCCATGATTAGTTTGTCTAGTGCTTTGTAAAAGGCCTTGGGAATGTAGATCGGGATGGATCTGAATAGGAAGAGGTACCTGGGAAGCACATTCATTTTGATCGTCTGGACTCACCCCGCGAGGGAGAGTGGGAGTGTGTTCCATCTTTGCAGGTCCTTTTTGACTTCCTCTGTCAGACTGGTGAGGTTCCATTTGTGGATCCCTTTCCAGTCATGAGCTATTTGGATCCCCAGGTAGCAGAATTTGTGTCGGGCTTGTTTGAACGGCAGTCCCGTTAGTGCTGCCCCACCTACTTGTGGGTGTACTGGGAAGATCTCACTTTTTCTCATGTTGAGTTTGTAGCCCGAGAAGGCGCCATACTCTTTCAGGAGCGCGATAATTCTGTCCATGCTGCTTTGTGGGTCCGAAATGTAGAGGAGCAGGTCATCTGCATAGAGTGGGACTCTGCGCTCTCTGCCTCCCCTTCGGATCCCCCTCCAGCTTTTTGCTGCTCCGAGAGCGATTGCTAGTGGTTCGATCGCTAATAAGAACATAAGAACTAGGAGCAGGAGTAGGCCATCTGGCCCCTCGAGCCTGTTCCACCATTCAATGAAATCATGACTGATCTTTTGTGGACTCAGCTCCACTTTCCGGCCCGAACAGCATAACCCTTAATCCCTTTATTCTTCAAAAAACTGCCTATCTTTATCTTTAAAACATTTAATGAAGGAGCCTCTACTGCTTCACTGGGCAAGGAATTCCATAGATTCACAACCCTTTGTGTGAAGAAGTTCCTCCTAAACTCAGTCCTAAATCTACTTCCCCTTATTTTGAGGCTATGCCCCCTAGTTCTGCTTTCACCCGCCAGTGGAAACAACCTGCCCACATCTATCCTATCTATTCCCTTCATAATCTTATATGTTTCTATAAGATCCCCCCCTCATCCTTCTAAATTCCAACGAGTACAGAGACACGGGGAGAAAGTGCAAACTCCACACAGTCACCCTAGACTGGAATTGAAACCAGGTCCCTGGCGCTGTGAGGCAGCAGTTAATTGGAAATTCTGCACTCTCTGCAGATGCTGCCAGACATGCTGAGTTTTCCCAACACTTTCGGTTTTTATTTTGGGTCTCCAACATCTGCAGTATTTTGCTTTTATTTTAGTGCTCCCAAGAGGTGGTCATTTTAATATCTTAATGAGAGTGCGTGCCTCAGATTTAACCTGTCTTAGACCATAAGACCATACGGCAGAGGACCAAAATTAGGCCACTCGGCCCATCGAGTCTGCCCGGGCCACTGTCCCTATGGAATTTGTACATTATCATCGTGTCTGCATTGGTCTCACACCCACAAACCCCAAAATGTGCAGTGTAGGTGGATTGGCCACAATAAATTGGAATTAAAAAAAAAAAGAATCATAGGATATGTGTGTGCCATTGTGCTGTTCAAATTGTCAGAAGACTTTACAGCATCCAGACGGCATCTATCTTATATTTTACCCTCAGTAAACACTCACAGCCTTCACAGATTTATTATTGCCTTTGGATAGAGGAAGTGATGCAGTACGAGGACCTGCCGCAGCCTTAGCGACCAGCAGAATGTGTCATGATATGCAGCTAATGAACACATAGAATAGGACACGACCAATGAGCAGTCAGAACACTCAGGGGTGGTATCTCACTATAAAAGGGATGAGGCACTCACACCCTGCCTCTTTCCACAGATCAACATCTACAGAGTGAGACAGGGTGTACCCTCAGCATCACACCCCAGCATGTGGCTTAGAGCAAGGCTGGTTCAGTTAGACTGAGTTACTACATTTAGATTAGCAGAGAGTCGAACTCATTGAGAACTGTGCTAATAATTCAATAAAACACATTGAACTCACTTCAAAGTCTGGAGCATCGTTTACTCAAAACTGCATCAAGTGGCAGCTTGTGTTATTCCAAATTACAGAACACAACATGTTACCAGAAGTCTGTTCAATCTAGTTAGTTCAATTCAGCAAGATCCGTGACGACCAGCGAATGTATACCGGCACAATGGAAAAGATTCACGATCCTCACCAGCTCAGGACCTCCGGCAATCTCAGTGCCAACTGCGGACATTCAAGCAGAAATTTCAGCTTTACGTCGAAGCATCAGACCTCAATGGTGCGTCTGACGCACGGAAGATCGCTCTTTTCCTCACCACAGCGGGTGATCACGCCTTGGAAATATTCAACTCCTTTCACTTCGCCGAAGACCAGGACAAGACAAAGTTTCAGACCATCCTGAACAAGTTTGACAGCCACTGTGAGGTGGACACCAACAAAATCTTCGAGCGCTACATATTCGAGCAGCGATTGCAAGGTAAAAAGACGAATCCTTCAACTCATATTTAACTAACCTCCGCCTGCTAGCGCAATCCTGCAACTTCAGTGATATCACTGACTCCATGATCAGAGACCAAATCATTTTTGGAGTTCACTCTGATCCTCTGAGAGAACAATTACTGAAGATCAAGCATATGACCCTGCCAGTCGCGATTGAAACATGCACAGTACATGAGCACGCTAAATATCCCTATTCCCAGTACAAAACGGCAGAAAGTGATAAAATAGCCTCCCACGAGGCAGAGAGTGTGCAGGCGATCTCCCGGATGCAGCGCTTCAACATTGACGAAAGCAGCCATTTTGCGCACTCTTCCCGGGGCCTGACGCATGCGCGATGCGAACGTGATAACGAAGCGGCCGAAACCCGCACTGCGCAGGTGCAGACGTCTGAGAACCGCACTGCGCATGTGCAACAACGCACGGAGCGTCAGGACGCCGACGTCATGACGTGTTCGAACTGTGGCACCGCCCATTTAAAGAAATACTGCCCTGCAAGAGGCAGACGCTGTTTAAACTGCGGGAAGCCAGGCCACTATGCAGCCCTGTGCAGATCTGCACCACCAGTCAGGAGCCAGCGCTCCCAATTCTGACGACGGCGCATCCGGAGCCTACAGGATTCTGATCCCAGCAGTGCAATGGATCCAGATAATGAATGCCTGGACAACGCCTACCGTGTGATCATGCCACACCAGATGCATCGCAAGTCCAATCCATCCTAGCTGTGGTTTCCGAGGACGAATGGCGAGCAGTGATGAAGGTCAACCACTGCCCCATCCAGTTCAAGCTGGACACAGGTGCCTCTGCCAACCTCCTCTCACAGGCAGAATTCAGACGCATTAGAAGCCCCCCACGGTCCTTCCAGCTGCCTGCAAGCTCCTGGATTACAACGGGAATGCCATCACGGCATTGGTATCCTGCCATCTGCATGTATCCAACCGACACACACAAGCACGGTTAAGCTTTGAAATTGTTAAGCCGGACAGGGCATCCCTACTAGGTGCGCACGCCTGCAAACAGCTAACCTCATTCAAAGGGTTTACACCACGGCATCCTCCCATGTGGATCCTCAGGCCGGCATCGACGGCATCCTCGCCCAGTATCCAGATGTGTTCGACGGGATGGGCACGCTACCGTACTACCGTATCAATACAAGATTCTGCTACTACCTGATGCCAAGCCAGGGGTCCACGCACCACGACGAGTCCCTGCTCCACAGAGAGAGCGCCTGAAGGCTCAGCTCAAGGATCTTCAGCAAAAAGGCATCATATCCAAGGTCACCGAACCGACTGACTGGGTCAGCTCGATGGTGTGCGTAAAGAAGCCTTTGGGGGACCTGCGTATCTGCATTGATCCCAAGGATTTCAATAAGAATATCATGCGGGAACACTACCCCATCCCGAAGCGGGAGGAACTCACGAGTGAGGTGGCACACGCGCGCTTCTTCACCAAATTGGATGCATCACAGGAATTTTGGCAAATCCAGCTGGAAGAGTCCAGCAGAAGGCTCTGCACCTTCAACACGCCTTTTGGCAGATACTGCTACAATCGCATGCCATTTGGCATCATCTCGGCATCGGAGATATTCCATTGCATCATGGAGTAGATGATGGAAGGCATTGAAGGGGTCCGTGTGTACGTGGACGACATTATCATATGGTCCACGACCACTGAAGAACATGTGTCCCGTCTCCAGAAGGTATTCCGCGTGTACATGCCAACGGCCTAAAGTTAAACAGGTCCAAATGTTGTTTGACACATCGACGTTCAAGTTCCTAGGCGACCCGATCTCACAGCATGGTGTGTGCCCGGACACAGACAAAATGAAGGCTATCGAGGCGATGAAGGTCCCTGAGGACAAAAAGGCGGTGCTGCGCTTCTTGGGTATGGTCAATTATTCCAAACATGGCCACACACACCACGGCCCTACGCAACCTGGTGAAAAAGTCAACTGCCTTTGAGTGGAAGGCGGCACACCAGACAGAGTGGCTGGAGCTGAAAGCCAAGCTCACAACTGCACCAGTCCTGGCATTCTGCGACCCGGACCGGGAGACAAAGATATCCACAGATGTGAGTCAGGATGGCATCGGTGCGGTGTTGCTTCAACGAGATGACACATCATCCTGGGCACCAGTAGCCTACGCATCAAGGGCGATGAGGCCCACTGAAACCAAATATGCACAGTTTGAGAAGGAGTGCTTGGGTCTTCTCACCGGCATCCTCAGAGTTCATGATTATGTCTACGGCCTGCCGACATTCACTGTCGAGATGGATCATAGGCCTCTGGTCCACACCATCCACAAGGACCTGAACAACATGACGCCTCGGTTGCAGAGAATCCTGCTTAAACTTAGGAGGTATGACTTCAACTTGGTGTACACACCTGGCAAGGAGCTCATCATCGCTGGTACATTGTCCCGCTCCGTCACCTCGCCCACTGAACCGCTGGAGATCATCCAGCACATCGAATCGCAGGTGCAGCTGTGTGCTAGCACTTTCCCGGCGATAGATGAGAAGGTAGTTCTCATCCATGATGAGACAACCAAAGACCCCCTCTTGCAGCGCATCATCCACAACCTAACCAATGGCTGGCAGAAAGTGAAGTGCCCACAATTTTACAATGTGAAGGATGACCTGACAGTGATTGATGGTATCCTCCTCAAGCTGGACAGGATTGTCATTCCGCTCAGTCTCCAGAGCTTGGTGCTGCGCCAGATTCATGAGGGACACCTGGGTGTCGAGAAGTGCAGATGCAGAGCCCGGCAAGCTGTCTACTGGCCCGGCATCAGCCAGGACATCACAAACATGGTCCTGAACTGTGCTACCTGTCAGCGGTTCTAGCCAGCGCAGAGTAAGGAGACGCTCCAACAGCATGACATAGTGACCTCTCCATGGTCCAAGGTTGGCATCGACCTCTTTCATGCGAATGGTCACGACTACGTATTGATCATCGACTATTTCTCGAATTACCCTGAGGTGCTGAAGCTCCTGGACCTCACCTCTCGGACCGTCATCAAAGCCTGTAAGGAGGCGTTCTCAAGGCATGGCATCCCAATCACCGTCATGAGCGACAATGGCCCATGCTTTAACAGTCAAAAATGGTCCACGTTTGCCAGGTCATACAATTTCCAGCATGTCACCTCCAGTCCGCACTATCCGCAGTCCAATGGAAAAGTCGAGAAAGGGGTGCACATTGTGAAACAGCTCATTTGCAAGGCCACGGACTCTGCTTCCGACATACACCTTACACTGCTCACGTACAGGCTGACTCCATTGTCCACTGGCATGTCGCTGGCTCAACTCGTGATGAACAGGGAACTGCGGACGATGCTTCCAGCCATACACCTGCCCAACCTGGATCACCTCCCGGTGCTGCAGAAGATGCAGCAGCTCAGAGACCGTCAAAAGCAGGGCTATGATGCCCATGCCACCGATCTGGCCGTGCTATCCCCGGCAGACACTGTCAGGATCAAGATGCCGGATGGTGGGTGGTCTGCCCCGGCTGTCATTGTTTGACAGGCCGCATCCCGTTCTTATGTTGTACGTATGGCGGATGGCTCCATCGTACGAAGGAATCGACGGGCACTGCACAAAGTTGCCTGCCCGCTACCACTTTCTCCTCCATTTCCATATGTTGAATTGCCACCTCCTGATACCTCGCACCACGAGGCCGCCAGTCAGGCTGCCATCCTGCCTGTCAAGGCGCCATCGTCCCCTCCGCCACCTCTCCGGCGGTCGACCAGGATCAGATGCAAGCCTCAGAGACTGGACTTGTGAACATTTGTTGTGTTTGCTCTGTTCTGTTGTCCTCCGGCAGTCACGCTAGACAGACTCATTCACATGTAAATACATTCACATACGCCAACAAAACATTAAAAAGGGGGAGATGTCATGAACACATAGAATAGGACACGACCAATGAGCAGTCAGAACACTCAGGGGTGGTATCTCACGATAAAAGGGATGAGGCACTCACACCCTGCCTCTTTCCACAGATCAACATCTACAGAGTGAGACAGGGTGTATCCTCAGCATCACACCCCAGCACGTGGCTTAGAGCAAGGCTGGTTCAGTTAGACTGAGTTACTACATTTAGATTAGCAGAGAGTCAAACTCATTGAGAACTGTGCTAATAGTTCAATCAAACACATTGAACTCACTTCAAAGTCTGGAGCATCTTTTACTCAAAACTGCATCAAGTGGCAGCTTGTGTTATTCCAAATTACATAACACAACAGAATGTACCAGATTGTGACTGGGGGTTACTGCTCCAAGGAAGCCATTACTAGTATACAGGCTGTATGGGCCAAGGTTGAGTTTATCAGGAGTGCAGTGGATCAGGAGGCTGCATTTCTCTCCAGGGAGTCTGTCTCAGGCCCCTGCAGCCTCCTGGAACAGTACCTGCTGCCTGTTGCATCAGGTGATAGTGCTTTGCCGGAAGCTGCTTTCCAGACTAACCAGAACATCACTCTTCTAGTTGACGTGAAAATCAACAGCGGTTTGGTGGTTTGTGGGAGTGCTGGGCTTTCCTTGTTTGAAAGGCACTATAGATGTGTATTACTGTCATGGTGCTCAAACACCAGCCAGTAGGGGGCAGCATGGTGGCCTAGTGGTTAGCACAGCTGCCTCACAGCGCTGAGGTCCCAGGTTCGATCCCGGCTCTGGGTCACTGTCCGTGTGGAGTTTGCACATTCGCCCCGTGTCTTCGTGGGTTTCGCCCCACAACCCAAAAATGTGCAGAGTAGGTGGATTGGCCATGGTAAATTGCCCCTTAATTGGAAAAAATAATTGGGTAATCTAAATTAAAAATAAAACACCAGCCAGTAGCCTACATGATGAGAAGGGCACCAGGGTGAAGCTAGTCTCTGATCACAGGTGGACGTTTATGCAGTGTTTTCAGGCCGCTGTCACAGTGCCTTCATCGGTAACTAAAAATCCTCTCAACACTCAACCCTTCCAGCAATTGGAGGGTATCTCCAACGTACCTAACTCACAAAATAAAAACAGAAAGTGCTGGAAAATCTCAACAGACCTGACAGTATATGTGGAGAGAGAAACAGGAGTAAATATTTTGAGTCCAATATGTTGTTTCTTCGGAAGAGGAGTAGAAGAGTCAACCTGGACGTGAAACGTTGTTTCTCTCTCCACAGATGCTGCCCGAGCTGCTGGGTTTTTCCAGCACTTTCCAGTTTATTTCAGATCGCCAGCATCCACAGTATTTTGCTTTTATTACTGTTAAGAATCCTGCTGATATGGAGAACAACCGCTCCACCATGTGCCCTAGCATGGCGGGGGGGACCTGTTGGAATTCTTGACTCTTGAGAAGGTTAAGTTTGAACTGAGGGGAAGGACGGAGGGGTTCTACAATTCATGGGCATTATTCATTATGCACTTTCCAGAACTAGATAACATCGAACATTAGTTGGGGAGGGGGTGGGTGGGAGGGTTGGGGGGGAGGGGGCTGTGTGTGTTAATGCCGGCTATGGGTGATTCCTGGTTCATTTTTGTCATTTGTTTATGTGAACATGCGGGCTAATGTTTGGGGTTTGGTGGGAGGATGGGATTGTTGTTATTGATATGGGGATTGACATATTTGTTACTGATTATTGTTTATTGTTGGTGGGTGTAAATTTGGGAGAAAATGTGAAAAGGAGGAGAATAAAAAATATTTTTTTTTAAAAAAGAATTCTGCTGATGTTATCTGCGAGAATGTCTCCAAACACTGAAAGATAACTTGAAACACTGGTTCTTAATGGTGTTTATTTTTTTGGAATAATGTGAGGAACAGTGTACAACCCAATGAGAAACCTGTCCTTTTGTTGTGTAAATAATTAATAAAGAATACTGAATAAAGTCGAAGAAAAAACACAAAAGACTAATATACACTATGACACTTAAGTATATCAATAACTAAACACACCCGTGTTATCTGAAGTTACCTCTTGTTCCCAAAATATACCCATGTTCCATGAACTCACTGAGACACCCTTTTTCCCAACCAACATCCAACTTTAGGATCTACAGGTCAAATCCAGTTAATGGTTACCACACAATACCGCTAAGGTGACCAAGTCTGGGAAATATCTCTTCCTGGTTCAGCGAAGGCACAAAACTGCGTCTTTTAGAGGAGCAATCTGCCATGGCTCTAAATGTTAGCTGAACACGTCTCTGTGGTTCAGATCACAGTTTGAACTGGCCTGTCTGACAGTAGTATGGAGAACTAGCCTCTTTCTCCAATGAGGGTGCTAGCAGTTATACTGTTCAGTTCCTTTGATATCCCACCCTCTGCCCTCTGGATTCTGCTGTAAACCTCGCTCAAATTCCTTGTCTTTAGAAGTTTACCATTTGTAAAGCCCCACTGACCTTTGGTAAACAAGGGGCTAGATTTTCCGGTCGCCGACGGTGAAATCAGCAAATGGCTGGAGAATCCAAATTCCCAACGAAATCGGGGGAGGGAGCCTTTTCCGCGATGTGCCGCCCCCTCCAAAGCCCCACACCTCGTGCTCCGCTCCCGACCGGCCGTGTTCCCGACGGCGCGGGACACGTGTGGTCTCATCCGTCGGGAACTCGGCGTGGCGGCTGCGGAGTCAGTCCAGCGCCGCCACTGTCAGGGAGGGCCGATCCACGGGCAGGAGGTGACATATTCGGGGCTGGGGGCACTGTGGTGGGGTGGTCCCGGGCGTGCGAGCCGGCTGAAGGGCGGGGGTAAGTCATAGAATCTACAGTGCAGGTTGAGTTTATCAGGACTGCAGTGGATCAGGAGGTTGCATTTCCTGTTTTCCTGGCGTAAAACGCCATCATTTCCACGCTGGCATGGGGACATAGGTCCAGAATTGGCGAATCCAGCCCAAGGTTTGTGATATGTCCATTCGCACCTCAATCTCTCTAGGCTCCTGCTAATCTTGATACTAGACAAATCGAATCTCATTATTCTTCTAGAGGCCTGCCAGTCTTGTCACTTGTCTGTTATTTTGTTTTCATCTGAAGTTCGCTGTTAACCTTGGTAATTTCCCAAATTCCTACCATTATACATAACTTTTGACACACAGTCACAATCTTACCATTTCTTAGTTTCACGGGTATTATCAAAACCACAAGACCACTGGGTCCCTGACTGAGTACATATGGTGGAAAGCTGCTATTACTCTTTCTGGGACCCATGGGATAGTTGTGGTTGATAACTTCTAGCCTGTGAGGACCTGGCTGCAAAATGCTGTACCTCAGCTGCTGCCCAGGCAGTATGGCTCATCTAACTTGCTGGCATCATGACATATCTTGGCTGAGAGGGTGCTGAAATCCTGAAACAGGGTACATACAGTTCTCATAGAGCCACCACCAGTCCCGTGGGGCTGGGCCTCTGCATTTTCACTGCACTGGCGGGCGGGCGGGGGGGGGGGGGGGGGGGGGGGGGGGGGGTAGAGAGAGAGAGAGAGAGAAGACTCTTTCAAGGTTACTATTTGGCCGCATCAATCTAGCCAAGGTTGAGGCCTGTTTCTCCATGCTGAAGCCCAGAACTTGTCTTTTGAACTTTTCAGTTTGCAGCTGACCACCTAGTGACTACCCTCACTACCCTAGTGACTTGTTATTATTCCTGACCTGAGGAAGGAGCAGCGCTCCGATAGCTAGTGACATCGAAACAAACCTGTTGGACTTTAACCTGGTGTTGTAAGACTTCGTACTGTGCTCACCCCAGTCCAACACCGGCATCTCCACATCATGTTATTATCTGGTCATTAGAAAATGAACAAGCACAAATTTGAACCCTCACTAGGCAGAGTAAGACATACACCGTGAGCAGAACAGCTCCCCAATAAAAATATTGGAATATATAACCACCATTTTCCATGGATACTGTATGACCCTTTGAACCTAGGCTCCACATTAGCTGTAGCTCTAGAAGCGGGCAGCACGGTGGCGCGGTGGTTAGCACTGCTGCCTACAGCGCTGAGGACCCGGGTTCGATCCTGGCCCCAGGTCACTGTCCGTGTGGAGCTTGCACATTCTCTCTGTGTCTGCATGGGTCTCACCCCCACAACCTAAAGATGTGCAAGTTAGGTGGATTGGTCACGCTAAATTGCCCCTTAATTGGGAAAAAAAAAGTTGTAGCTCTAGAAGCTTCAGCATCAGTGTTTGCATCTCTGTAAGAAAATGACAGTAAGCATGAAAACTCAACATATGCTCTCATACTTGGTCCCATCAGCAGCTGACATTCCAAATGTCTTGACATTTGAGGAGCTTTATTACAATAATACACATGTTTCAAGACCAGAGTGTGGGAACTGAAAACTGAGAAACCCATCCAGTAATTAGTTCTCTGAGCAATTAATCATACAATTCCATTCCTGGTTTAACATTGCTTGCAACCAATGTGTCACGCCCTGCCACTATTTTCAGTTGTCTATTTAATGAAGTCTGTAAGAGTTCCATGTAACTGACATGGTCTTTACATTGTGCTTCTACTCCCTTCACTGTGAATGGACCATCGTCCCGAATAATCCCTCTGCTGTCTGCAAAGCTAAGAGTTCTAATGGAAAGTATTTTTCTCAACAAGTCTTTTTTTTCAATCCATATCAGGTATTTGGGCTCCAATAGCTAGTATCTCTTTTGACACTGTTTGCATCACTTTGAGAATGAGATCACACAGATCTGCAAATTTGATCCAGATCATTGACACATTTGATATCCTGCCATAGGAAGGTGCACACGTCGTGGTGGTTAACTGCGAACGACTGCAGTTGACCTGTGCTTTACTTCTTCAAGAATTACTTTAAAGGGTTTTTCAAAAAATGTTTTTATTAAGGCATTTATATAGATATACATCAAACACAACCAAAACCAAAAAGAGAACAAACAGGAAATCACATAACAAATAAATAACCAACACCCCCGTGCCCCACCTGTTACCCTCTACCCACTCTGTCTCCTTTTTTAACCCAAAGTCCCCGCCCCCTCCTTTCCCCCGCTGACTTCTTACTATCCTGGAAGAAGTCAATAAACGGTTTCCATCTCCAGGCAAACCCCTCCACAATCCCTCTCAAAGCGAACTTGATTTTTTCCAGCCTGAGGAATTCCGCCAGGTTGCTCACCCACACCCCGGGATTCAGCGGCCCCGAGTCCCTCCATTCCAACAGGATGCGTCTCCGGGCTACAGGGAGGCAAAGGCCAAAACGTCGACCCCCTCTCACCCCCTGGACTCCCGGGTCTTCCAACATGCCAAAAATTGCCACTTCTGGACTCGGGACGTCCATCACCCTCAGCACCTCAGACATCACTTCAGCAAATCCCTCCAGCTTCGGACAGGCCCAAAATATGTGGACATGCACCTGTTTCCTCACATAGCTCCGCATCTGTAAGTACCGGAACCCATTCCCACTGGGCAGCTCATGCTCCTCTACCAGTCCCTCCAAGCTCCGGAAGCTGCCCCCCACGAATAGGTCTTCAAACCACTCAATCCCTGCCCGCCTGGAACCCCGCATCCAGCCCCCGCGGAACAAACTTGTGATTCCTGTAAATCCGAGCCCAAACTGAGGCACCTTTCAGCCTCAGGTGCTGCTGCCACTGTCCCCACACCCTCAGAACCACCACCACTACCGGTCTTGTGGAGTACCTGGCTGGCGAGAATGGCAGAGGCGCCGTCAATAATGCCTCTAAACTAGTGTCCTTACAAGAGGCTTCCTCCATCCGCTCACACCGACCCTTCCCCCACTACCCACTTCCTGACCATGGCTATATTTGCTGCCCAGTAGTACTTCATCAAATTTGGAAGGCCAGCCCGCCCACCACCCCCACGACTCTGCTCCAGAAGCACCTTCATCACCTGTGGGGCTTTCCCCGCCCACACAAACCCTGAGATCAGTGCATCAATCTTCCAAAAGAAGGCCTTTGGAATAAAAATCAGAAGGTTCTGGGACACGAGTAGAAACCACGGGAGTACCATCATCTTCACGGATTCCACCTGCCCCACCAACGACAGCGGGAGCACGTCCCACCTCTTAAAATCCCCCTTCACCTGCGCCACCAGCCGTGCCAAATTCAGTTTATGTAGCTGCGCCCATCCCCGCGCCACCTGGATGCCCAGATATCTAAACCCGCCCTCACTACCATAAACGGCATTTCGCCCACCTCCTCTCCTGCCCCCTCACCTGGATCGAAAAGACCTTGTGGTGATGTGCATCAATGTAAATGCATGTAGGCTAGCTAGACATTAGAGGGAGCACCAGGGACATCACACACATTCAACCAATAGATCAGTTAGATAGGACACGACCAATGGACATTCACGATACACAAGGAGGTGACACGACCACAGGGGGGGCATTACACCAACCCATTTATAAAGGACACCGCACACACATGATCTGCCTCTTTCCAGTGGAGACAGTCAGTGAGTAGAGACACAGGGTTGATTCAATATTACACCCACCACGTGGATTGCAGCAACTGGTTAGTCAGTCTGGGTAGCTATAGTAGGATTTGCAGTAGTGTCAAACCCGAGTAATAGAAGTGTAAATAGTTTAATAAACGTGTTGAAGTTATCTCCACGTCTGAACCTTCCTTTGTCAAGTGCACCACAAGGAAGCCGCTTTGTTACACCGAGAACATAACAAATCATGGTACCAGGACTGAACTATTTCAATCCATGTAGCCATACCTCAGCATATAGTGACAACCAGCAACAATACCCAGGCAAGATGTGTCACAAGCCTCCACAGCGATCTCGTGGACAGACTCCACAATTGCAGAAACGCAAGACTCCAGAGCACAGTCCTTGCACGAACAAGAAGTGACTCCAGTGACACAAGCCTCCACAGCGAGCTCGTGGACAGACTCCACGACAGAAGAAACGCAAGACTCCAGAGTGCAGTCCTTGCAGGAATAAGACCATGAGGGTCTAGCAACCTCCTCTGACCAACTAGCGGCAGACGATGCAAGTCTTCCATGCTCAAGTAAACAGCAAGAAGGCTATGACAGTCTACCACGCTCCAGTGCACAGCAGGACGACCATGACGGTCTATCATGCTACAGTGAAGAACAAAGTGACGATGACAGTCCAAGCCCAAATGAAGGACAACAGCAAGGCAATGACAGTCCACCCACATTGTTTGCACCACCAGATGATGACTCTGAGAATTTACCCAACTCAAGTGAACAACAAGCAGCTACTGAGGCTCTACCCACGGTATGTGAGACAAGTGACGACAGCATCCCGCTTCCCATGCAAGATGTGCAAAGTGACAGAACTCAGCTAATGTGTACAGAGGCACTCGACGATCACTGTGGGACCACTGGTGACTCCGGTGACACCATGATACTTCCACCCTCATTCGCTCGAACCTCTCCACAAGTCAATGCATTCCTGCATGTTCCGACTCCAGACGTGCAGCTTCAAGAAATCTGAGCTGACTCCAGTGAACCTGCTAAAACTCCGGATGGGGAGCATCAACAAACCAACACTGACTCAGTTAAAATAGACCAGACTCCAGATGGGGAGCAACCAAACGCCGACTCTGATTCACGTAAGCCGGACTTTACTCCAGACAGGGAGTGCCGCAACCTCAGTGATGACACACTCAGGATGACAGCAGATGCCACAACGACAGGAGATGGATCACTTAACAATTACACTGGGTCAGTAATAACAAGCAGCGGCTACAGTCCAAGAGGAATACTCCAATATTCACCTCAGCTATATCCACACATTTCTTTCCACACCAGCAGTGCAGCCAATGACAGCTCATGCTGGACAAACCCAGTATTCAGGCATGCAGCAGCAAGCAGTCTATGCAGCATATTCTCAAACAGGCCAGCACTACGGATTGCCCACTAATGGAATCAAGACCGAAGGAGGACTACCGCAAGTGCAATCTGCACTACAGACTGGATGCCTTAGTTACAGCCCAGGATTTGCTGCACCCCAGCCTGGCCAGACGGCATATTCCTATCAGATGCAAGGTTCTAGTTTCACATCATCACCAGGTACTTATGCGAGCAGCAATTCTGTTTCCAATTCGACAAGCTTCAACGGTTCTCAGCAGGATCACCCTTCCTGCACAGCATGTGGCCAGAACCAGTATGTACAGTCTTATCCAACTTCAACATATGGCACATCCATGACCTTGAATGATACTGTTGATGGTACCTCTTCAACGTCAACACCTTATCAGCTGCAAGATGCCATCCGATAGCACCATCACAAACATCGAAAAAGAAAGGGACTCCAAATCAGACAGCGAAGTGATTTGACCACTTCTTGGTTCCTGTGGCACAGGGACATTGATGGCGTTCATAACCAAGAGAGACATTTGACCATGATGATTGATGGTTTTTGGACTCACATGAATGATTTGGACTTATTGTTTAATCACTGTTCCCATAAGGTTGTATACACCTTAACGTATCTATCTGTTTTTTGTTCAATTTTCTTCAAGTGTACAGAAAATATGTAACATGTAAAAAAGGGGGGGATGTGGTGATGTGCATCAATGTAAATGCATGTAGGCTAGCTAGACACTAGAGGGAGCACCAGGAAAATCACACACATTCAACCAATAGATCAGTTAGATAGGACACGACCAATGGACATTCACGATACACACAGAGGTGACATGACCACAAGAGGGCATTACACCAACCCATATATAAAGGACACCACACACATGATCTGCCTCTTTCTAATGGAGATAGTCAGTGAGTAGAGACACAGGGTTGATTCAATATTACACCCACCACGTGGGTTTCAGCAACTGGTTAGTCAGTCTGGGTAGCTATAGTAGGATTAGCAGTAGTGTCGAACCCGACTAATAGAAGTGTAAATAGTTTAATAAACGTGTTGAAGTTATCTCCACGTCTGAACCTTCCTTTGTCAAGTGTACCACAAGGAAGCCGCTTATGTTACACCGAGAACATAACAAATCAGACCTCACTCTTCCCCATGTTT
Source organism: Scyliorhinus torazame (assembly GCF_047496885.1). Taxonomy (NCBI): domain Eukaryota; kingdom Metazoa; phylum Chordata; class Chondrichthyes; order Carcharhiniformes; family Scyliorhinidae; genus Scyliorhinus; species Scyliorhinus torazame. The sequence continues at coordinate 155,198,583 of NC_092721.1, read as the reverse complement.
AACTTATACCCAGAGTACGTAGGGAAGTGGTGTTGGCAATTCTGGACAGGCTGAAAATAGATAAGTCCCCGAGTCCTGATGGGATTTATCCTAGGATTCTCTGGGAGGCAGGGAAGAGATTGCTGGACCTTTGGCTTTGATTTTTATGTCATCATTGGCTACAGGAATAGTGCCAGAGGACTGGAGGATAGCAAATGTGGTCCCTTTGTTCAAAAAGGGGAGCAGAGACAACCCCGGCAACTATAGACCGGTGAGCCTCACGTCAGTAGTGGGTAAAGTCTTGGAGGGGATTATAAGAGACAAGATTTATAACCATCTAGATAGGAATAATATGATCAGGGATAGTCAGCATGGCTTTGTGAAGGGTAGGTCATGCCTCACAAACCTTATTGAGTTCTTTGAGAAGGTGACTGAACAGGTAGACGAGGGTAGAGCAGTTGATGTGGTGTATATGGATTTCAGCAAAGCGTTTGATAAGGTTCCCCACGGTAGGCTATTGCAGAAAATACGGAGGCTGGGGATTGAGGGTGATTTAGAGATGTGGATCAGAAATTGGCTAGCTGAAAGAAGACAGAGAGTGGTGGTTGATGGGAAATGTTCAGAATGGAGTTCAGTTACAAGTGGAGTACCACAAGGATCTGTTCTGGGGCCGTTGCTGTTTGTCATTTTTATCAATGACCTAGAGGAAGGCGCAGAAGGGTGGGTGAGTAAAGTTGCAGACGATACTAAAGTCGGTGGTGTTGTCGATAGTGTGGAAGGATGTAGCAGGTTACAGAGAGATATAGATAAGCTGCGAGCTGGGCTGAGAGGTGGCAAATGGAGTTTAATGTAGAGAAGTGTGAGGTGATTCACTTTGGAAGGAATAACAGGAATGTGGAATATTTGGCTAATGGTAAAGTTCTTGGAAGTGTGGATGAGCAGAGGGATCTAGGTGTCCATGTACATAGATCCCTGAAAGTTGCCACCCAGGTTGATAGGGTTGTGAAGAAGGCCTATGGAGTGTTGGCCTTTATTGGTAGAGGGATTGAGTTCCGGAGTCAGGAGGTCATGTTGCAGCTGTACAGAACTCTGGTACGGCCGCATTTGGAGTATTGCGTACAGTTCTGGTCACCGCATTATAGGAAGGACGTGGAGGCTTTGGAGCAGGTGCAGAGGAGATTTACCAGGATGTTGCCTGGTATGGAGGGAAAATCTTATGAGGAAAGGCTGATGGACTTGAGGTTGTTTTCGTTGGAGAGAAGAAGGTTAAGAGGAGACTTAATAGAGGCATACAAAATGATCAGGGGGTTAGATAGGGTGGACAGTGAGAGCCTTCTCCCGCGGATGGAAATGGCTGGCACGAGGGGACATAGATTTAAACTGAGGGGTGATAGATATTGGACAGAGGTCAGAGGTAGGTTCTTTACGCAAAGAGTAGTGAGGCCGTGGAATGCCCTACCTGCTACAGTAGTGAACTCACCAACATTGAGGGCATTTAAAAGTTTATTGGATAAACATATGGATGATAATTGCACAGTGTAGGTTAGATGGCTTTTGTTTTGGTGCAACATCGTGGGCCGAAGGGCCTGTACTGCGCTGTATCGTTCTATGTTCTATGTTCTATAAGCGGCCGAATTCCACCAAAATGCCCATGATACCTCCAATACTTTCCAATGGGTCCGATATGTAAAGCAACAGGTCGTCCGCATAAAGCTTGACCCTGTGCTCTAACCTCCCCCCGCCTCCACCCGGACTATCCCTTTCCAGCCCCTTGACGCTCTAAGCGCCATTTCCAGTGGCTCTATCGCCAAGGCAATGAGCAATGGACAGAGAGGGCAGCCCTGCCTCGTCCCGCGATGCAGCCTAAAATACCCCAAACTCACCTGGTACATCCTTACACTCGCTGCCGGAGCCCGATATAACATCCAGATCCAATCCACAAGCCCCTGCCCGAACCCAAACCGCCCCAGTACCTCCCACAAATATTGCCATTCTACCCATTCAAGGCCTTTTCCGCATCCATAGCGACTGCCACCTTCACATTCTGTCCCTCCGAGGGTATCATTATAACGTTCAACAGATGTCTAACGTTAGCCGACAGGTGCCTCCCCTTTACAAACCCCGTCTGGCCTTCCCCTATCACCCCTGGCACACAGTCCTCAATCCACGAGGCCAGGATCTTTGCCAACATCTTGCCGTCTACATTCAGCAGTGATATCGGGCTGTAGGACCTAACTGCTCCGAGTCCTTGGGCGAAATTCTCCTCCCCGCCCCGCCACATTTCTGCGCCGACCGGCCGGCGGGAGTCTCCGTAACACCGGCCGGTCAATGGGGTTTCCCATTGTGGGGCAGCCCCACGCCGTCGGGAAACCCCCCGGTGCCGGCAAAACGGAGACTCCCGCCGGCGGAGAATGACGCCCCTTATCCTTCTTCAAAGTGAAAGATATTGAGGCCTGGAATAACGTGGGGGGTGGTGCTCCCTCTTTCTCCCTTCTCCCTCACTTCATCAAATGTCCTTACTAGGAGGGGCAGCATGGTAACACAGTGGCTAGCACTGTGGCTTCTCAGCTCCAAGGTCCCAGGTTCGATTCCCAATTGGGTCACTGTGCGGAGTATGCACGTTCTCCCCATGTCTTCATCGGTTTCCTCCGGGTGCTCTGGTTTCCTCCCACAGTCCAACGACATGCAGGTTAGGTGGATTGGCCACGCTAAATTGCCCTTAGTGTCCAAAAAGATTAGAAGAATTTATTGGGTTACAGGGAGAGGGTGGAAGTGAGGGATTAAGTGGGTCAGTGCAGACTCAATGGGCCGAATGGCCTCCTTCTGCACTGTATGTTCTATGTCTCCCAAAAACTTTTTATAAAATTCTACCAGGAAGCCAGCTGGGACCGGGGCCTTACCTGCCTGCATCGCCCCCATATCCTCCATCACCACCAGCAGTCTAATGGGTGCTCCCAGCCCGTCTACCAGGTCCTCCTCCACATTGGGTCACTCCAACCCGTCCAGGAATGGCCACATTCCCTCTCCCCTGGTCAGGGGCTCTGATTCATAAAACCTTCTGTAAAACTCCTTGAATACCCCATTCACCCCCACCGGGTCCAATACCACTCTATTCCTTCACCCTTCCAATCTGCCTCACTGCCTCCTGCATCCTGAGTTGGTGGGCCAGCATCCTACTAACCTTCTCCCCGTACTCATACATCGCCCCTCTGGCCCTCCGCAACTGCCCTACTGCCTTTGCCGTAGACACCAGTCCGAACTCCATCTGAAACTTCTGCCTCTCCTTCATCAATCCTGCCTCCGGGGCCACCAAATACGTCACATCCACCCGTAGAAACTCATCCACCAACCTTACCATCTCTGCTCACTCCTCCTTCTCCCTATGCGCCCAGATCGATATGACCTCCCCCCTAACCAGTGCCTTGAGCGCCTCCCACAGCGTGGCGGTCGAGACCTCATCTGTATCATTTAGTTCCACATACCCCCGGATGGCAGCCCTCACCCACTCACTCACCTCCTCATCCGCTACCAACCCCACGTCCAGCCTCCACTGCGGGCATTGGGCCCCCCCGATCGACTTGCAAGTCCACCCAGTGTGGCGCTGGTCTGAAACCACGATCGGCGATTACCCGAGTTGACAAACCCCCGCCAGCAGGGTCTTGCCCACCACAAGAAAAATCAATCTGAGAGTACACCCTGTGCACATGGGAGAAGTACGAAAACGTCACCCTCTGCCTCCACGAGCCCCCCCCCCCAATGTGCTCCATGAACTCCTTCAGCTCCTTCACCACCGCCGACACCCTCCCCGACCTCGGGCTCGACCGGTCTAACCCTGGATCAATGACCATGTTAAAGTCCCCCCTATAATCAACCGGTGCGGGTCCAGGTCCGTGGCCTGCCCCAGCACTCGCCTCATGAACTCCAGATCGTCCCAATTTGGGGCATAAACATTTACCAGGACTGCTGGCATTTCCTCCAGCTTTCCACTCACCATCACGAACTGTCTCCCCAGAATCTGCTACTGTATTCCCCACATCAAACACCACCCGTTTGTTTACCAGCACCGCCACCCCCTGCGTCTTCATATCTAATCCCGAATGGAAGACTAGTCCTATCCACCCTTTCCTTAGCCTTGTCTGATCCCCGATCTTCAAGTGTGTTCCTTGTGAAAACGTCACGTCCGCCTTCAAGCTCCTCAGGTGCGAGAAAACAAGCGGCCGTTTAACTGGCCCATTCAGCCCCTTCACATTCCATGTGAGTAGCCCGGTCAGAGGGCCCCCTATTCCCCCCTCCCCTGTCGATAAACCGTACCCCTTCTTAGGCCAGCACCCGGCCCATGCCACACCACCCTCCAGACCCACGCCAGATGTCCACCATCACCACTCCCTCACATGCTATGCCACAGCAACAACACCTTTGTCAGCAACGCCCCTCCCCCCTTCCCCTGAACAATACAACAATCCCATCCCCCTCTGTTACCTAACCACCTGACCACCCCCCACTGCGCTCCTGTTAACTAGCCCGCCCAGCTAGCCTGGCAGCCTCTGCCCAAGGCTCTTGAGCCTCCTACTCCCCCACTGATTCCCCTCTGCCCTGCTGGCACACCTCGCAAACAACAATGAAACAAAAAAGGTCCACTCACCCTCAATGCAACAAAACATAACGAAGGAGAAATGTTCTCCAACAATCAACAAACGAGAAAAATGGACAGAAAAAGTTCAATGTCCTCCTTCTCCTGCCAATCCATTCTCTCTTAAAAACTCCATCGCCTCCTCTGGTGTTCCAAAATAATGTTCCCAGCTGCTTAGAGTCACTCGGAGGCGGGCCGGGTACAACACCCCAAGCTTCACCCCCTTTTTAAAGAGGGCAGCCTTCACCCGATTAAACTCGGCTCTCCTCTTCGCCAGGTCTGCTCCCAAGTCCTGGTACACCCGAAGCCTGCTCCCCTCCCAGGTGCACCTCCTCGTCTACCTTGCCCATCTCAGAATCTTCTCCTTGTCCAGGACCCTGTGAAGACGCACCACCATCGCCCTCAGCGGCTCATTCGCCTGTGGTTTCCTCATCACTGCCCTGTGCGCTCGGTCGACCTCCAGGGGCCGGTCAAAGGCTCCCTCCCCCATCAACTTCTCCAGAATCATGGCTACATACGAGCCAGCGTCCGCTCCCTCGATGCCTTCAGGCAACCCAACGATTCTTAAATTCTGTCTCCGGGATCGATTCTCCAGGTCCTCCATCTTCTTCTATAACCACTTCTGGGTCTCTCGCATCAGACCCATTTCAGCCACCAATGAGGCAAGCTGCCCCTCCTCCTCCACTTCCCGAATAGCCTAGCCCTGGGACTCCAGCCTCTGGTCCACGCGATCAATTCACGCTTTTAACGGTTCCACCGCCTTGGCTAGGTCTTCCTGGGCCTCCCTCCTCTGTCGGTTAAACTTTTCATTTAAGAAGTCCACCAGTTGTGTTCAATGTTTTAGTTGCTGTGATATGAAGAGTCTAAAGTTCTGTTCCTTTTTCACAAACACACATTTATTTCATTCCAACAGCCTTTGCACAAAACTCTAACTATACATCACCTGACAGAGGCCACCTGAAGCTCCTTTACATATCAGTGTCAATTAATGGATATTTAACATAAATGAGACAACGAATTGCAATGTCTCTTAACCCGTTACTTAACAGTCTCCCCTTCCTTGGAGAAAATAATAATAATTAGGTGAAAACAAAATTTCAAGAAACTCAAAAACACACACATGATTTCCCCCCTATTTTTTTTTTGTTTGGACGAGAAAGAAAAAAAAAAGTCACAGAAACAAGCGCCCTTCATTAACAATATCCCAAAGTTTCTGTGAACTCGCCCCTCTTTTCGTAAAACAGTCTGACAGTTGATAGCTCCTGTCGACCCATTTAATTTTTGTTATTTCCTCTCTGTCCAACATCTGCTTCAAACTTGCGATGTCTATCCGTAACCTCTTTTCATTGACACTTTTTGTAGAGCGCACATTTTCCCACAGGGATTTATTGTCAATGTGACAGTCAATAGGTATATTACCCAAATCCCCTAATCCCAAAATTTCTGTCAATATCATACTTATATAAAAGGCCATATCCACCGCCTCTACAAGGCTTAACGTCTCAGCAGCCAAAGTCCTTTTTACCACTCTCCTTATTTTCTTTGTTTCCCACACAAGCGGGCAACATTTACCACTATTCCCCAAAAGGAAAATTATAAAACCTCCTGCGCTTGAAACCCCATCACATAAATTTGCGTAGGACGCATCACTATAAACTATGAGTTTCAAGTGCCTAAGGTCACCTAAAACCAGGAACTTCAAAGCACACTCCTGCATTTTTAGTTTGGCCAACACTTTATTTGCTCTTATTATGTCTTCCACTTTGGGATCATTCATTTTTGTACTCAACTCGAAGACATCAAAACTCATGTCCGGTCTAGTCTGTCTACCTAACCAGTTCAGTTGCCCAATTAAACTTTGCAGTTGCTCTTTTTCTATCTTTGAAACCATTGCATCTTTTTGTGAAACTCGGCCACGACGAATTGCTATTGGGCTGATGCTTTCCAAATAAGATTGCTGACGTAAAGTTGCCCCTAACTTAGTCTGTCCAATTTCCAGTCCAATATATTTAAATGCACTGGAAGCCTGACTTCCAACCCGGAATTCCTTCCTCAAACCAGAGATTACAATAGCTTCAAAATCACTAGTCCCACCCCACAAAAAATCATCAACATGCATCATAAAAATGCCAGAAAGATTTCCTTTATAGTGCCAGTAAAACATTGCAGGATCTGCTTTCAACTGGCAATAGCCTAACTTTCATAAAACTGACCTTACCGAAAAATACCAGACTCTAGATGCATCATTTAATCCATATACACATTTGTTCAACTTCCAGAGTACCCCTTCTGTGTTAGCTGTTTCTTTAGGAGGACAGAGAAAAATGTCTCTCTGGAGCTGATGCCCCTGCAAAAAGGCAGCTTTTATATCTATAGATTTGCATTCCCATGCCTTTGTGGCTAATAGAGCCAAGAAGATCTTTAAAATAACCTTTCCTGCTGTAGGTGAATCTACCCTTAAATCCTGATCTTCTAAGTTTTCTTCAAATCCCCTTGCCACAAGCCTGGCCTTTGCCTTATGAGTTCCATCCGGAAGAACCTTTTCCGTGCAAATCCATCTGTGAGATAGAGCTCTTTGTCCCCTATCCGGTACTTCCGTGTATACCCCAAATTCACTCCAACTATGCAATTCTTGCTGTTTAGCTTCTTTGGTAACTTTTTCATCTAATTTATTTGAAGCAACCAAAATCTCACGTGCATGTGGCTTCTATTCCTATTAGTATTCGTAGTCTTATTCATGTTCCGAGATCTTGATAAACTACGTCCCCTCTCCCGCCTGGTATCTCATTCTGTTCTGCTACTGCTTGATCTTTCCCTTTTGCTGTGGGATGTCCTTTCAATAGTTCTCGACCTTTTCCTGCGGACATGTTCACTATCCGATGTACTATCTGAACTGGCACTGCATTTCTGTGCCTTCCATTTTTGAACTTCGTTTTCCCAATCCATTGTCTTGACTCCTTCCCCGAATGCTGTACATTCAACCAATGTTTATACTTTCCAGTGGCCTTCCCTGCTCTACTAATAACAGTTGCATCCTTCCATTGACTAGACCCTTCAGGCAAGTATGTCACTTTTGTACCAACTTTTGGCAGTTGCCCTTTCAGAAAAATGGCCTGTTCTAATTCATCAGAAGTGTTGTGTTCCTCCACAGAAACCCTGTCTATATCAGTTAATTGGTCCTCATAGTTCTGTAACACATGAGTACCAGATGACTCTGGTTCATCGTCATGTCTGTCTGCTCTGTCTAAATTTGAAAATTTGTAATCTGTACCCATTATCCTTCATGAATGCACCCTAACAGTTTGATTACCATGTTGCAAAATAATTGTTTTGCCATCTCTGCCTATGATCTTCCCTGGGCCTTTCCATTCATTAGAATTGTCTCTCTTATAGTATACCATGCCTCCTTGCTGAAAAACGGCATCTGATGGCCGTACGTTATGTCTTAAAGCTCTGCGAATTCTTTCAGAGACTTCTGCTTCCAAAAAAGCTTTTCTACTGCTATGTAATGCATTTAAATGTTCAGCAAAACCAGAGCTAATTGTAGTCCCCTCCCAAGCTGGAGGCTGGTGATCCAAAATGGACAGAGTTTTAGGATTTCTACCAAACACTAATTGATAAGGACTATAGCCCCCAACCATCTGCAATGAATTCTTTGCATGTACTGCCCATGCTAAATCTGAATTTACCCTGCAATTTGGTCGATCTGCCAAAACTTTCCGAAGCATGTCATCGATGACAGCATGATTTCTTTCACAGACACCATTACTAAATGTGCTTTCTGCAGCAGTATTCATAACCCTGATATTCATGTTTTCACACATATCCCTAAACATTGTCCGTAAGGAATTTTGCCGGTGGACCCATTCCTGTCCCTATCCATTTTTCCACGATTTGATCCAGGATTACTCTCTTTTCTTTACTTCGTACAATCGTTGATTGACTAAATTTGGTTGCTAAATCTACAAAATGCAAAATAAATATATTATTTGCTTTATCCCAGATCTTAAGGTCCATGGCCACAATGTCGTTAAAATCCCTGGCCAAAGGTAGGGTTACTATCGGTCATGCTGGTGTCCTTCTGTACTTCCTACAGACTTCACAGCGGTCACTAACCTGTTCTATCAGTTTAGTATAGTCATCATCCCTTACCCCTGCATCCTTTAATAAATTTTTCAGCCTCCGAGGAGACGGATGTGCAAATTGCCTATGCAGTTTTAATACCACAAGCTTTTTGTCAGCTAAAGTCCTATTTTCAACTGCCATTAACACATCCTTAACCACTCTACTTGAAATATTATTTGTCAGTAATGGAATACAATAGTGTCCCGACTGTGTAAATTGTAAGTCCACCGTCTTTCCAAAAACTGTTGCCTTATCCTGTTCCATATCCAGTTTCATGTGTGCTTTCTTCATCGACGGTCTGCTCAGAAGCAAAGGTATCTCACTTGATACAACATCCGTGCTAATGAAATGATTCACTACGGCAATATTGCAAGGGATCACCACTCTTTTCAGCGACTTCAGAGTATTATCATCCCCAAACCTGAAACTTGTGGAACTTTCAAATTCCTTAACCTTGTTACGATTTTCAGCATTCAAAGAGTCCAGGTAACATTTTAATCAGTCAATTCCACACACAGTAGATGTGCAGCCACTGTCCAATACAGCACAGTTGAAGGATTCTGCAAACAACACCCTCATTACCGGCGTAAAACTGCTTGTCAATAGGACAATGCCTTCTTTCTGTTCACTATCTTTTTCCTCTTCTGACTCTTCCGTGCCATGTGTCGCTTCAAACACTCTATCATAACGTTTTGGACAGTTGAAAGCATAATGGTATTGAGAGTCACATCGAAAACATCAATTTATCATGCCCCTACATTTCTGGGGTTCATCTTCCTATTGTAGGTTCTAACTGGGTTTCTGTCTTCATAATTTCCTTGTCTCGGTCTCCTTCTATAGTCTTGAGCCCTGTTCGTAGCCATACGATTTTGCCATCCTGTTAGTAGTGTATCTTCCATATTCTGCCTTATTGCAGGCTGACCTATTTGGGTCATCAGAGCCATCGGAATCGAATGTTTCCCCAGAAACTTTTGTAAAGCTTTTGTCATCTGTTCGAATAAGGTATCCTTATCAGTAAACTGAATTCCTGTCAAAACCAGGAGCCTATCCATGTTGCTCACTCTAGCACAGTCAAGTAATTTAAAGGCCAACACAGACTGTGGAAATTCCAGGTTGTGTTTCTGCAGCCTTTTATATAGTCTGCCAAATTCCATTATATAGTCTTCTATGGAGATATCCTCCATTTTCCGGAACTTATCAAAATCCGACCATGCTTCATACGCACTTAACAAGTCATCTTTCTTATAAATCTTATCCATATAATGTAATAAAGTTTCCAGACCTCCTTCTGAGTCTAACTCTTCCAATTCCAGCTCAGAAAGCACTTTGTTTTGGATTTTACTGCCATATGGTAGAGAAAGAGCCAATGCCATACCTTGTTTTCTCTTTCCCAAAGCAGTTACCTTAGACAACATAACTACTGCACTTCTGCATTGGTCGTACGATTCCCTTTCAGAAAATAAGGGAGGATAGTCATATCCAGCCATCTTTATCCTCGGTTCAGCCATATATCCTTTTTTTTCTTTTCTCACTCACTCCTTGGTTTGATCTGGAAAAGTTGTATCTTTCAACCCTTCACATTTACACAGCAACAATCCTCTGCTACCAATTGTTAGATGTTTTAGTTGCTGTGATATGAAGAGTCTAAAGTTCTGTTCCTTTTTCACAAACACACATTTATTTCATTCCAACAGCCTTTGCACAAAACTCTAACTATACATCACCTGACAGAGGCCACCTGAAGCCCCTTTACATATCAGTGTCAATTAATGGATACTTAACATAAATGAGACAACTAATTGCAATGTCTCTTAACCCATTACTTAACAAGTTGCTCCGTCGACCATTGGGCAGGCAAGGCTGACCCTTTACCCTCCGCCATCTTAACCTGTGGCGCACAAAGATTCTCTTGCTCCAACGACTCCCTTCTTCTCAACCCATTTCTGATCCGTGAATCCATCCACCAGCCCCACCAGTGGAGTCAAACTTTTCTCCAATCACCCCTCCACCTTTTCCCCCATACATCCAGCCCACAAACGGGGAAAAGCTCCAAAATCACAGCCTCGAGTGGGAGCTGCCAAATGTGTGACCACTCACACCATGGCCACCACCGGAAGTCCTCTAAAAGGTTTTTTTGTCCCAGTTCGTTTCAGGAACATTTAAATCATCTTGCACATTTTCCGATTACATTTCTCCAAATTGCTATATGATCATTGAGGAAGAAATGCTGTTTTATTTTAGGGCAGTCAAGAAGTGGCTCCAAAGGTATCAATATCCTCCATATTAGTGGGAGGGTGTGGAGAAGACTGTGGTTGGCTGACAACGCAGGAAAACCAGGAGCAAGAAGGCACTGCCAATCTCGAGACTCCCGCCCCCGACAGCCTGGCCAAAACAATGTCCTGGCTGGATGGGATCAAAGGAGGTGACAGGAGGCCCAATTGGGAAATAAATGGAAAAGCTCAGTGCCACCATTGCGATGGAGGGCTGGGAACTGAACTGGGGTCGGTGACAGTCGAGGTGGGGTGTGAGGGAGGAAAGGGGTCTCGCCTTGAGAGAGGGGAGGTGCCAGAATCTTTCCACATTGAGATCCATAGCCCCGGTTCCTTGGCGCTATCCATTTGTGCCTCCAATCGCAAGGTGCCTTTTTGCTGAGCGATTTAAATGTGTGCCATTTACTTCTGTCTCCAGAAGTGTTTTACCTGTTGCCGTACAATGAGATACCATCTCATGTAATGGCTATCCATATATTGAAGGCACTTTTGAGGTCTTGTGCATACTATACCCTTTAACTGTAATAAAAATGCAGACCCACGCTCAGCAACATAAAAGGCGTCCTGAATAATAATTAATTTCCAGTAGAATTTTATTGGTATGTCGTAAAGGAAACAATATGGACATGGAAATTTGTACTTCACTTTTTCACCAAAAAAAACAAATAGATTTGCTGAAAGATGTTAGCAATTGATTGGAGTTATTCATGTTTAAGTGTTAACACCAACAATGGGTTGTGCTTGGTTAAGGAATAAGGAGCAAAGCGGCAGAGGCTTTCGTGGCTGTTTGAATGTAATACAGGAAGTTGATTTCAAAGAAGTAGTTTGTTGCATAGTTAATGATTCCAGCGGTCGAAGTGATGAACAAGAATGCCATTAAACGTTTTCCAAAAAAGAAACCAGGAAGGCTGTAAAAAGTGAAATGCAAAAGAATTAAAATGCCGCTTTAGAAAATCACTGAATATGTTTGTACAAGGCAAAATCCACAAATAAAAATGTTTACAGGGCTGCCTTTGACCAGCCCCTGGAGGTCTATCAGGTGTATCGGGCACTTATGAGGAAACCACAGGCGAATGAGCCGCCATGGGCGATGCTGGTGAGGCTACACCGATTTCTGGATGAAGAGAAGATCTTGCGGTGGGCCAGGCAGGCGAGGAAATGTACCTGGGAAGGCAATGAGCTTCGGTATATCAGGGCTTGGCCATGGAACTGGCAAAGAGGAGAACTGGATTTAACCGTGTCAAGGCTGCCCTCTTTGAGACGTGGGTGAAGTTTGGGTGCTGTACCTGGCCCACCTTTGGGTGACCCACGCCGGCCGCGAATACTACTTTGGAACACCAGAGGAGGCAATGGAGTTCTTGAGAGACAATGAACTGGCAGGAGAGGGAGGACATTGAACTTTGGAGGGAATGTGAGGTGGTGATGGTTCTCCCTGCCCCTCCTTTGTTGTATTGTGCTGGGTTCTTTTGCTTTGGGTGATGGCCAGGGGAGACCTTTTCTTCTCTTAGGGGCTGCTTAGCATTTTCATGGGGTTATTTGGTGGGATGATAGTGGAGGGTTGGTTCACCATTTATTTCTTTTTTACAATGTTATTGTTGTTTGCACCATGGTGGCATGCGAGCGGGGTGGGGGGAGGAATCAGTGGGGGGCAGGATGTTTGGCACCATGGGCGGGGGCTGCCAGGCTAGCTGGCCAAGCTAGTTCACGGGAGCCCAGTGGGGGGTGATCAAGTGGTCAGAGTTTTAGAGGGGAATGGGATTGTTGTTTTGTGCAGGGGAAGGGGGGGTGACAACTGATGGGGGTGGGGCAGTTGAAGTGCAATAAGGAGGGAGCAGGTGACGGTGGACATATGGCAGGCCTGGCGGGCTACAGGACGCGAACCAGGGGCTGGTCCTAGAAGGATTATGGTTGATGAACATGGGAGGGAATGGGATGCCCCCCAACCAGACTGGTCACATGGAATGCGAGGGGGCCGAAAGGGCCAGTCAAATGGTCGGGCGTGTTCGCACACCTGAGGAGTTTAAAGGCGGATGTGGCATTTTTACAGGAAACGCATTTGAAGATTGGGGACCAGAGGAAGGGGTGGGTTGGACAGGGTTTTCATTCGGGGTTGGATTTGAAGATGCGGAGGGTGATGGTGCTAATAAATAAATGGGTAGCATTTGAGGTGGGGAACATAGTGGCAGATCCGGGGGTAAGGTTCATGATGGTGAGCGGGAAATTGGAGGAGTGCCAGTGGTCTTGGTGAATGTTTATGCCCAAATTGGGATGATGATGAATTCATGAGCCGGGCGTTGGGGAAGATCCCGGACCTGGACTCGCACCGGTTGATTATTGGAAAGGACTTTAATACGGTCATCGAGCAGAGATTGAACCAGTCGAGTCCACGGTCGGAGAGACTGTCGGCAATGGGGAAAGAGATAAAGGGATTCACAGAGCACATACGGGGGGTGGGGTGGGGGGGGGGGGGGTGGGGGGGGGGGTGTAGACCCGTGGAGGTTTGGGAGGCCGAAAGCGAAGGAATTTTTGTACTTCTCCTACGTGCACAGGGTGTACTCGTGGATCGATTACTTTGTGGCAGATAGGACTTTGTTAGCAGGGGTGGTCAACTAGGAGTATTCGGCGATTGTGGTTTCTGACCACACACCGCATTGGGTGGACTTGCGAGTAGACCAAGGAAGGGAGGCCAGAGCCCGCATTGGAAATTAGACGTGGGATTGTTAGCAGATGAGGAGTTGTGCGAGTGGGTGAGGGCCAACATTTGGGGTATATGGAGCTGAATGACATGGGTGAGGTATCGGCTGCCATGCTATGGGAGGCACTCAAGGCAGTGTTCAGGGGGGAGTTGATATCGATTAGGGTTCACAGGGATAGGAGAGGGCAGAGATGCTTTGGCTGGTGGAGGAGATCCTGCGGGTCAATAGGAGATACTCGGAGGCCCCGGAAGCAGGCTTGTTGAAGGAGCGACAGAAGTTTCAGATGGAGTTTGGGTTGGTGTCATGGGGAAGGCAGTGGGGCAGCTGCAGAGGGATGGGGAAGTGTATGAATATGGGGAAAAGGCAAGCAGGATGCTGGCCCACCAACTTAGGAAGCAGGAGGCGGCAAAGGAGATTGGAAAGGTGAAGGATGGGAGGGGAAGGGCGGTCCTGGACCGGGTGGGGGTGAATGGGGCGTTTGAGGAATTTTATAAGAAGCTCTATGAATCAGAGCCTCCGGTGGGGGGAAAGAGATTTGGTAGAGGGGCTGGGGGCACCCATTAGACTGGTGGAGGCGATGGAGGGTATGGGGGAGATGCAGGCAGGGTAGGGCCCAGGTCTGGATGGGTTCCCGGTGGAATTTTGCAAGACGATTTCGGAGAATCTGGGTCCTCTGTTGGTAAGGGCATATAATGAGGTGAGGGAGCTTCCCCCTGCGTTATCGCAGGCTTCGCTATCCTGAATTCTGAAGAAGGATGAGGACCCGGAGCAGTGTGGGTTCTATCGCCCGATATCGCTGTTAAAAGTGGACGCCAAACTGCTGGCAAATATCTTGGCCTCAAGGATCGAGGACTGTGTGCCAGGGTGATAGGGGAGGACCGGACAGGGTTTATAAAGAGAAGGCATTAGTTGGCGAACGTTAGGCACTTATTGAATGTAATTATGATACCCCCAGTGGTACAGGAGGTGGAGGTGGCAGTCGCAATGGATGCAGAGAAAGCCTTTGATCGGGTGAAATGGGAATATTTGTGGGAAGTACTGGGGTGGTTTGGGTTTGGGCAGGGGCTTGTGGATTGGGTCCGGTTGTTATATAGGGTCCGGTAGCATGTGTAAGGATGAATTGGTGAGTTTAGGGTATTTTGGATTACATCTTGGGACAAGGTAGGGATGCCCACTTTCGCCATTGCTTTTTGCCCTGGCGATAGAACCATTGGCAATGGCGCTGAGAGCGTCAAGGGATTGGAAAGGGAAATGCGCCGGGGGGGAGGGGGGAGAGACAGAACGGCAGGGAGGGTGGGGTGTTTTATATTGGCTATGTGACTTCCTGCTTGTTCTCTTTTTCTTGGTTTTGGATTGTGTTTTATGTATATATTTATAAATGTCTTAATAAAAATATTTTTAAAGAAAAAATGATTAATCTTTGACACATTTGAAGAAGAGATATTTCTTTCAAATGCCCACTTTATGAGGTGGGCCTTGTCTGCAGCAAGGTAGGCATGCTCCCACAATTACCCCATACGCTTGCTCAAGAAACAAAATTTGTTGTCACAAGATGCGCATTCACAACATCATCCCTGTTGAGTTTTATTAGTCCTCAGTCACTTCACTCAATGCCCCATCTTTGGAAGAACAGTAATACACATGCTTTGCCCACACAAAAGACACATCACCAGCTGATCAAAGAATGCTGGTATTAAAAACCACAATAAATTGGATGACAGTGCATATTTTCCTCACAGGATGTGAGATCGAAGGCTGATCTGCAAAGGTGCTGGTCCTGAAATGGTGTTGCTGTTCTGTCGAAGTCACATCATAAATTCAATGGGACTGACAGCCCATGTGACTGTGTCAAAGATAAGCTTTCTCCCCTTGACCTTCTTGACCTGGCTACAGCCTTTGATATGGTTGACCGTCAAATGGTGACATCACCGTTTTCCAGCTGGGTGGGATTGCTTCACACCTGTTTCGATTCTTATCTATCTAATCATAGTCAGAGGATCATTTGCAATGGCTTCTCTTCCTGCTCATGCACTGTTACCACTGGTATCCTCCAAGAATCTATCCTTGCCCTCCTCCCATTTCTAATCTCGATGCTGCCTCTTGGCAACATCATCTGAAGGCGCGGTGTCAGTTTTCACATGTACGCTGATGGCACCCAGCTCTACCTCACCACCACCTCTCTCAGCTCCTCCACTGCTCCTAAATTATCAGACGGCACATCCGACATCCAGTACAAGAGTAGGAAAAGTTTCTTCCAATTAAATATTGGGAGGACTGCAGCCATTGTTTCCGGCCCCCGTGCCAAATTCCGTTCCCTAGCTACCAACTCTATTCCTCTCGTTGGCAACAGTCTGAGATTAAGCCAATCTGTTTGCAATCTTGATGTCACATTTGACCCTGACATAAGTTTCCAATCTCATATTCGTGTCATCACTCAAACCGCTCAGGCCTCAGAAACATTGCTCAATTTTGCCCATCTCAGCTCATCTGCTGAGGGAACCTTCACCCATGCCTTTGTTACCTCTAGCCTCAACTATTCCATGCACGCTTAACTGGTTTCCCACATTCTAGTCTCTGTAAATCAGAGGTCATCCCAAACTCTTTTGCCCATATCTTAACTCACAGCAAGTTCTGATCCCCTCTCAGCTCTTTGCACCTAGGACCCAGCTACATTGGATCCTAACCCAAAGACAAAGTTCCTTGTCTAGTTTTTTTGTGGGCAGAACCTCTGCCTGACCTACAAGGCTTTAAAATAAGAAGGATGGGCCATAGTCAGACATTCCTAAATGTGTTTGTCCTACTCCTGGTCATTCAATCGGACCTAACATATTATTGTCTCAAATATATCTGGGACTGGATTCTCCACCCCAAGTGCATCTTAGTCACCCCATTCACACTTAAGAGAGTGCTGAGTTGGAAATTGACAGCACTTATCTCTCTTTGAAGTTGTTGATGTTTGTAAACATTGTGGTTACAGCATTTAGAGTTTTTTTTAAATAAATTTAAAGTACCCAATTATTTTTTTTCCAATTCAGGGGCAATTTATTGGGTTGTGGGGGTGAAACCCAGGCAGACACAGGGCGAATGTGCAAACTCCACGCGGACAGTGACTCGAGGCCAGGATTGAACCCGGGTCCTCAGAGCCATGAGGAAGTAGCGCTAACCACTGTGCCACCGTGCCGCCCTACAACATTTCGGTTACTCATCCATGAAGGAAGATGAATGAGGCTAGGCTCATTGGGGGCAGGGCATCGCGGGAGAGCCTTCGATGGCATGCCAACACCTGACCCTGCTGGTCCTCACCTTCACCAGAATCAGTCAGGTATCCCGGTGAGATCACGGCTGGGATTCTCCATTTGGGACGCAACGGTGTACAACACGATTACGCCACTTCCGTTGGGGCGGAGCATGCTGACCGGCATCATACTGCCGCTGGCACCGATTTGGTCGTTGGAGCCCTTTCTCCGCCCGATCGCCCGATAGCAGCGTCGGGCAACGGAGAATCCCACCCATATTCTCCCACATGGAGAATCCCGGCCGTGATCTCACCGGGGATACCTGTCCGATTCCGGTGCAGGTAAGGACCAGCAGGGTCAGGTGTTGGCCCTTGCTCTCTGACATCTCAAATATTAGAAAATGTTTGGTTCCAACTGCCCTGCCCCATTCTTTCATAATTCTAAGCAATTCTACCACGTTACTCTGTTTTCAGAGTCGCTCTAATGAACAAGGCCCCAGTATTTTTAGTTTTCTTCACACTTGGATATGCTCAAAGCAGGCAGAAATTAAATCAATAGCACTAAATGACATAGGGTCAGATGATGTGGAGTCTGTGTGGGTAGAGTTGAGGAACCACAAGGCAAAAAAACCATAATGGGAGTTATGTACAGGCCTCCTAACAGTGGTCAGGACCAGGGGCACAAGATGCACCACGAAATAGAAAGTGCATGTCAGAAAGGCAAGGTCACAGTGATCATGGGGGACTTCAATATGCAGGTGGACTGGGTAAATAATGCTGCCAGTGGACCCAAAGAAAGGGAATTCATTGAATGTTTACAGGAGGGCTTTTTGGAACAGCTTGTGATGGAGCCCACGAGGGAACAGGCCATTCTGGACTTAGTGTTATATAATGAGCCAGACTTGATAAAAGAGCTTAAAGTAAGGGAACACTTAGGAGGCAGTGATCATAATATGGGAGAATTCAGTCTGCAATTTGAAAGAAAGAAGGTAGAATCAGGTGTAAAGGTGTTACAGTTAAATAAAGGTAACTACAGGGGCATGAGGGAGGAACTGACAAAAATCGACTGGGAGCAGAGCCTAGTGGGAAAGACAGTAGAACAGCCATGGCAGGAGTTTCTGGGAGTAATTGAGAACACAGTACAGAGGTTCATCCCAAAGAAAAGAAAGGTTATCAGAGGGGGGATTAGGCAGCCATGGCTGACAAAGGAAGTCACGGAATGCATCAAAGCAAAAGAGAAAGCCTATATTGTGGCAAAGAGTAGTGGGAAGTCAGAAGATTGGGAAGGCTACAAAAATAAACAGAGGATAACAAAGAGAGAAATAAGGAAAGAGAGGATCAAATATGAAGGTAGGCTAGCCAGTAACATTAGGAATGATAGTAAAAGCTTCTTTAAATCATTAAAAACAAACGGGAGGCAAAAGTAGACATTGGGCCACTCCAAAATGACGCTGGTAATCTAGTGATGGGAGAAATAGGAAATAGCTGAGGAACTAAATAAGTACTTTGCGTCAGTCTTCACAGTAGAAGACATGAGTAATATCCCAACAATTCAGGAGAGTCAGGGGGCAGAGTTGAATATGGTAGACATCACAAAGGAGAAAGTGCTAGAGAAACTAAGAGGTCTAAAAATTGATAAATCTCCGGGCCCTAGAGTTCTGAAGGAGATAGCTGAAGAAATAGTGGAGGCGTTAGTTATGATCTTTCAAAAGTCACTGGAGTTAGGGAAAGTCCCAGAGGATTGGAAAATCGCTGTTGTAACCCCCCTGTTCAAGAAGGGAACAAGAAAAAAATGGAAAATTATAGGCCAATTAGCCTAACCTCGGTTGTTGGCAAGATTCTAGAATCCATCGTCAAGGATGAGATTTCTAAATTCTTGGAAGTGCAGGGTCGGATTAGGACAAGTCAGCATGGATTTAGTAAGGGGAGGTCGTGCCTGACAAACCTGTTAGAGTTCTTTGAAGAGATAACAAATAGGTTAGACCAAGGAGAGCCAATGGATGTTATCTATCTTGACTTCCAAAAGGCCTTTGATAAAAGGTGCCTCACGGGAGACTGCTGAGTAAAATAAGGGTCCATGGTATTCGAGGCAAGGTACTAACATGGATTGACGATTGGCTGTCAGGCAGAAGGCAGAGAGTTGGGATAAAAGGTTCTTTTTCGGAATGGCAACCGGTGACGAGTGGTGTCCCGCAGGGTTCAGTGTTGGGGCCACAGCTGTTCTCTTTATATATTAACGATCTAGATGACGGGACTGGGGGCATTCTGGCTAAGTTTGCTGATGATACAAAGATAGGTGGAGGGGCAGGTAGTATTGAGGAGGTGGGGAGGCTGCAGAAAGATTTAGACAGTTTAGGAGAGTGGTCCAAGAAATGGCTGATGAAATTCAACGTGGGCAAGTGCAAGGTCTTGCACTTTGGAAAAAAGAATAGAGGCATGGACTATTTTCTAAACGGTGACAAAATTCATAAGGTAAACTTGCAAGTTGAGTCCGTAATTAAGAAAGCAAATGCAATGTTGTCATTTTCTCAAGAGGCTTAGAATATAAAAGCAGGGATGTACTTCTGAAGCTTTATAAAGCACTAGTTAGGCCCCATTTAGAATACTGTGAGCAATTTTGGGCCCCACACCTCAGGAAGGATATACTGGCACTGGAGCGGGTCCAGCGGAGATTCACACGTATGATCCCAGGAATGGTAGGCCTAACATAGGATGAACGTCTGAGGATCCTGGGATTATATTCATTGGAGTTTAGGAGGTTGAGGGGAGATCTAATAGAAACTTACAAGATAATGAATGGCTGAGATAGGGTGGACGTAGGGAAGTTGTTTCCATTAGCAGGGGAGATTAGGACCCGGGGGCACAGCCTTAGAATAAAAGGGAGTCACTTTAGAACAGAGATGAGGAGAAATTTCTTCAGCCAGAGACTGGTGGGTCTGTGGAATTCATTGCCACAGAGGGCGGTGGAGGCCGGGACGTTGAGTGTCTTTAAGACAGAAGTTGATAAATTCTTGATTTCCCGAGGAATTAAGGGCTATGGAGAGAGAGCGGGTAAATAGAGTTGAAAGCAGCCATGATTGAATGGTGGAGTGGACTCGATGGGCCGAATGGCCTTACTTCCGCTCCTATGTCTTATGGTCTTATAGTAATACTGGTAAATCTGAGTTGTACCTTTCCTAAATATCTCGGGTATTTTTGACTCCCTGCCCCTCCCTACAAGAAACTGATGGGATCTGATCAAATGCCTATTTTACATCTTGCCCCAAGTTTACTTGCCTTTGATTTAACCATGGCACCTTTATCACTATACAGTGACTCGACTGAGACTGTATAATAAGGACATTTTCCAAATGTAACTGCAAAATAGGACTAACTATAAAATTCCGGCACCTGAGCAAAGCAACTTGATTGAAGATTTGTATTTACTAAAGGATGTGGAAACCACAATGTTCACCCTACTAATGTGGAAATAGCACCAAAGATTTAGGCAGCTAGATGTAACAGGAAATGGTTTCAAAATAAGATAAGACTTACAAGACAATATTGAGACCATAGATCATAGGATTTACAGTGCAGAAGGAGGCCATTCGGCCCATTGTGTCTGCATCACCCCTTGGAAAGAGCACCCTACTTAAGACCACACCTCCACCCTATCTCCGTGACCCAGTAACCCCATCTAAGCTTTTTTGGACACTAAGGTAATTTGGAATGGTCAATCCACCCAACCTGCACATATTTGGACTGCAAGAGGAAACCGGAGCACCCGGAGGGAACGCACGCAGACACGGGGAGAACGTGCAGACTCTGCACAGACAGTGACCAAAGCCGGGAATCGAACCCAGGTCCCTGAAGCTGTGAAGCAAACAGTGCTAACCACTGTGCTACCAGTTTATTGTAATCGCCCAGAGTTTATTGTAATCTCGGAAGAAAAGTGGGCAGCACAATTATACAGCTTGCCCGAGGTTCTCTGTATGAGGCCTCAAGTTATTTGAGAGCCAGGCGTCATTTATAATCTGATTGGCGAGATACAAGTGCTGAACCAGCATTCACTGGCTGCTTGCATCAGACTAGATGGAAAGGTTCCATCCTGAATCATGGCCTCCAGTAGTTTCCTGATGTAAGATGGCCTTTTTGTGAGGTCGCAAGTAGGTCAAAATAAACATTTTTTTTGAGAACTGACTACTCAATAAATCTGACCTGATACTAATGGTAACAAAACTGAAGAATATTTTCCCTTCCACAGCATTAACAACTCATCTTTCATAGAATCATAGAATATCTCCAGTGCAGAAGGAGGCCATTTGGCCCATTGAGTCTGCACCACCCCTCCGAAAGAGCACTCCAAAAGAGGCCCCCACTCGCCCACCCTATCGCTCAATCCTGTAACCTAACCTACACATCTTTGGACATTAAGGGGAAATTTAGCATGGCCAATCCACGTAACCTGCACATTTTTAGACTGTGGGAGGAAATCAGAGCATCCAGAGGAAACCCACGCAGACACGGGGAGAATGTGCAAACTCCACACATAGAGTCACCCTGGGATTGAACCTGGCGCTGTGAGGCAGCAGTGCTAACCATTGTGCCACCGTGCCACCCAATAAGCACAAAAATTAATCACTTTTTTTTAAAAGTCATTGAAATATTGAACACAAAATGGTGAGTAATATCAAAGATGTCCAACATTACAGACTTGCACTTAAAGAGATGGCCATGGAACAAAGAATGTTTACCTTTGACTGGTTTCTCCTAAATAACCCACAAAGTATTTGTGTCTCACCACCAAATATAACAAGCCAGCGAAGGCTGCAGGAGCTGACGGAAGAGAAATCACAGAGCAGAGTTAGTTACCCCAAACCTTGCTAACCTAAAAACACGAGTAAACATTGACATTGCCCACTACAAATGGTGCTTGCAACGATCCCACGGAACTTTCTGAAAACAGAAGGCACCAAATCTAAGAATTATGAGCTAAGAGCCTGAGGCTGTCAAAGTTCCAAACCCAGAGACATTACATTGAGGTTAGGCAAGATGAGCAAGACAGATGGGATCTAGCTATTAGACCATAAACCGTAGGAGCAGACCCTGACCATTTGGCCCATTGAGTCTTCTGTGCCCGGTGGGAAAGTAAAGGAGCTACAATGACATCTCGTTTGGTGTCTTACAATTGAAACTGGCTCATTTTGATTGCTTAGCATGTGTCTCTTTATGGTGGTTGACCCGTTAAGTCCCACTCAGATTGGTCAGTATCTGAATACGCATTGTAGCTTGTGGAATTAAATGTATAAAAGGTTGCGGGGGTGAATTGCGGCTGTTGCTTTTCTAATCATTCACTATCATTTTGGCAGAAGAGGTGCAGAAACCCTGGAAAAATGACGTTAACACAGATTTTTCAACCCAGCAGAGAGCCAAAAAGCCAAGAACAAAATGGATGCCATATCTGTTGTGTTATGTTTTTGCTAGTAACATAAGCTGCCACTTGTTGGCTTTGCTGAAAGATGCTCGAGACTCGGAGATAAGTTTAACGTATTTATTGAATGATTAACAATGCTCCTAAATGAGTTTGACACTCTGCTAATCTGCCTCTCTAGTAACTCAGTCTATTCCGCTGACTATACATGCTTGCTCTTGACCATGTGCTAGGGTGTGATGTTGCTGTTAATCAACCCTGTCCTACTCTCTAGGTCTCTGATGGTGGAAGAGGCAGAGCCTGTGTGCCTTGTCCTTTTTATATAGATCGTGTAGTGCCCCCTTGTGGTAATGCCACCTCTGGGTGTCCTGATTACCCATTGGTTGTGTCCTGTTCGAATGACCCATTGGTTGCATGTCTGCATATCATGACATCTCTGGTGCTCCCTCTAGTGGTTACTTAGTTGTAGTGTATTTACATTAACCCCTTGTGTATGTACAGTGATGCATAATCACTACAATATCCATGATGGGAGATTTATCGTGCTGGCATCTCCAGAACTAAGCACAGATAATTAGAGAAAGGTAAAATAATTAAAGCGTGATGAATGAATTTGTAGGAGAGTGAACCTGGAGTCAGGTGGTGCTGTCCTCTCTTCCATGTATCGTTGGTGTGCTGTTTGAAACGTTTGGCTGAGTCCATCAGGAATGATGCGGACATAAGAGGGGTGGCTAGCCTAAACAGCTGAGGCACTCAGTTCAACGTCATCTACAGCTCATGTCCTCTGTTGGTTCTCAGACTGATGAGCATCTGGGATAAGTTTGACTGGTGGTGATTTAACCTGAGGATCACCACACCTTAGACGAGGGACAAGGTTGAGAAGGTGGGGCCTTCATGAATAATATACATTGCATATATAATCTGTAATGTCAGGTCTAGTGAGGTACCTCATGTTCTGCAATGAAATAAACTGATCAGTATGACACATTAGTAGTGTAGTGTAATGTACTTTAAGAAAAGTAATGAATAAAATATAATTTTATGTGTACAAGATCAGGGCATCATATGTGAAAAGTGCAAGATTAACAGTAAATTATAAGCTACACTTATTATTCAAAGCTGTTCGACTTGTTATTCAAAGGTGTTAACTTATCAGACTTACATTATAACAAACAGAAGGATGGAGGATTGGGGTGAGTATTCTAACTGCTACTCCAGCCACTCAGTGGCGCCAGCTCAGTTCCTTGGCTGGGCATCATCAAGTATAATGATTGGGTTCCCAGTGGGATCTCTGCCACCAAGGGGGAGCTTCCCACCGAGAAAGAGGAAGATGCAGGTAGTGCTACTACAATGTGACACCCATTTAAGGGGCAGCAAAACTCAATGATCGGAACATTTAAATGTTTTTAGGCCTCAGGCTGAGCTGCTCCCTAAAGTAAGTAAGTCGGGTGGGTGAGGTATCACTACTAGGCTTACTCCCTCCTAAAAGCTATTCACTGCTGTTACACCTTTGATTTTTTAAAATAAATTTAGAGTACCCAATTATTTTTTTCCAATTAAGGGGCAATTTAGCGTGGCCAATCCACCTACCCTGCAAACCTTTGGGTTGTGGGGTGAAACATACGCAGACATGGGGAGAACGTGCCAACGTCACACAGACAGTGAGCCAGGGCCGGGTGCTGCCCTGTTGCACCTTTGATGACTATCATCCCTGTGCTGGTGGCCTCTGGGATCAGCAATAAAATTAAGGAGAAGGTCTTAAAACCAAGAAGGTTGCCAGGCCGGGGAGGGAGGGGGGGGAGGGGGGGGGGGGGGGGGGGCATAAATTAAGTGGGACAGGGATATATACAATTTCACTTGATTTCTTCCATTGTAACATCTGAATTCTTCCACTTTTCTCATTTTGGAAGTAATTGCGGAGGTATAAAAAGGGAAAGTCCAGCCCTTAATGTTATGATTTTAGGATAGTAATTGAATATTGTTCAAGCTGTTGATGAGTGGCCTATTGCTGAAATGTTCTCGGTTTCTTGCCCATTGATTCCCCTTATGTGTTGTGGAAGTGTCAATAATGTTACTTTAATTTTGTTAGGAAATGCTACCGGAATCCCAAATGATTTGAATTATCTATAAGAAAGGTCAGAGCATATTAATAGAGACAAATTAAATAATACAATGACAGAAATACATGGTTTTCATTTCACAAACTACAGGCAGATTCTTCATATGTAAATGATATAAATAATACCTTACCCTGACTACAGAAAAGTCCAGCAGTCCACATTAATGCAAGAAACGTGGGATAAACATCAACGCAGTTATGGCTAAAAACAAAAAAGAAAATATAGTCAAAGTAACATGAATTTTCTTTATAAATTTAAAGTACCCAATTCTTTTTTTTCAATTAAGGGGCAATTTAGCATGTCCAATTATGGGTAAAATTAAATTTGCACCTATGGTATTAAATAAGTAGGAGGGAAATTTAATGGAAAGCAATGTTTGAATTGAAAAGTTATATACATTAATCATGCCATATAGAAATGTAAAGTAAATTAATAATTGCAATGACAATTGACTGAAGACAAAATGAAACACTTGTTCAAATCCCAACAGATTTCAGAAAGATATAATAATAATAATCTTTAATGTCACAATTAGGCTTACATTAACACTGCAATGAAGTTACTGTGAAAAGTCCTTAGTCACCACATTCCTTGTTTGGGTACAGAGGGAGAATTCAGAATGTCCAAATTACCTAACAGCACGTCTTTCGCGACTTGTGGAAGGAAACCAGAGCATCCGGAGGAAATCGACGCACGGGGAGAACATGCGGACTCTGCACAGGCAGTGACCCAAGCCGGGAATCGAACCTGGATCCCTGGCACTGTGAAACAACAGTGCTAACCACTGTGCTACTGTGCCAGTGATGGTGGCACAGTGTTTAGCACTGCTGCCTCACAGCACCAGGCATCCGGGTTGAATTCCAGCCTTGGGTGAAAGTCTGAGTGGAGTTTGTACGTTCTCCCAGTGTCTGCGTTGGTTGCCTCCGGGTGCTCCGGTTTCCTCCCACAGTCCAAAGATGTGGGGGTTAGGTGGATAGGCCATGATAAATTGCCCCTTAGTGTCCTGGGATGTGCAGTTTGGATTATGGAGATAGGGTGGGTGGATGAGGGAGTTGGCATGGATAGAGTGCTCTTTCGAAGGATCGGTGCAGACTCGATGGACTGAATGACCTCCTTCTGCACTGTAGTGATTCTACGAAACCTGCCACCCACACTCAATCTGGCTTATGCGTGACTCCAGTCCCATATCAATGTGGTTGACTCCTTTATGAAGTGAGCTAGCCAGCCACTCAGTCGTAGGGCACCACAACGAAGATTCAACATATGAACTGCAGCAGTTCAAGAAGGCCACCCATCTCCTGTCAAAAATGCACAACAAATGATGGTCTTGCCATCCACAGTCATGGGATAAGAATGAATAATAAAAATATATGCTGTACAACATTGGTAGGATTCATTTATAATGTACATTGCTCAACCAAAAATGGTAAAAATGTAAATGTCACCACAGTCCCATCAGCTGCTCTCTTCTTTGATGATTGAACCGAAGGATCACCACACCTCAGGTGAGGGGAAAGGTTGAGAAGGTGGGGCCTTCATGAATAACTTTAGCTGGTACAGGAATTGAACACATTGCTGGAGTCATTCCACATCATAAACCAGCCACCCAGCCAACTGAGCTAACCAACCCCAGGATCGGACCGGGTCCTCAGAGCTGTGAGGCAGCAGTGCTAACCACTGCACCACCATGCCACCCATGCATAAATCAGCCATACGAAGAAAAATATTCTGAAAACTAATCTGACTTTATCAACAATAATTTTACCTTTTTATTATCTTGATAATTTATTGAATGAATTTTAGGCATTATGGAGAAATAAAAAAAGGTTAGGTGGGGTTACAGGGATAGGGTGGAGACGCTGTGGGGATAGGGTGGAGGTTAGCTTGGGTCCTCTTCCCAAGGGCTGGTGCAGACTTGATGGGCCAAATGGCCTCCTGCACTGTAAATTCTATGATTCTATGATAATTGTAAAAGAATAAGAAACAGATTTCATATCTCAAGCAACCACTTAAAGAACATGGTGGTCTCTGATGCAACAATAGGTAAAACAGATGTGGCATCATATTAGTTGAGGCTTTAAAAATGAGCCCAACTTTATTGCAAAAGAGGAAATCCTTTTTTTGACGTTTCCTGCTCATGTTCTGGACCTGACAAATGTCATACAGCTGTTTCCAGGATTTATGAGATAGGTCTCATCTTGCGCAAATTCAGGCTGTGAAAGTACACTTGGCAGTAATGCCAATCTGTGGCAGAACACTGACATCATGTAAACAATAGTTAAGTTCCATCACATTGTCCAAAACCATACCTTGGCATTTAAATGTCAAGAGGTTAATAAAAATACTGAATAATAAAAATAGTGATTGGGAAAATTGGGCGATTTCTGAGCATACGATCAAGGAGCAGGGGCCGACCATTCAGCTCCTCTAACCTGCTCCGCCATTTAATAAGATCATGGCTGACCCGATAAAGTTACCTTAACTCTGCATCCTGTCTCCTCCCGATAACCTATCACCACCTTGTTTATCAAGAATCTATCCACCTCTGCCTTAAAATTATTCAGAGACTCTGCTTCCACCACCTTTTCAGGAAGAGAGTTCCAAAAACTCACCACCCTCGGAGAGAACAAATTTAACCTCATCTCCATTTTAAATGGGTGACCCCTTATTTTTAAACTGGGACAGGGCAGCATGGTGGCTCAGTGGGTTAGCCCTGCTGCCTCACGGCGCCGAGGTCCCAGGTTCGATCCCGGCTCTGGGTCACTGTCCGTGTGGAGTTTGCACATTCTTCCCATGTTTGCGTGGGTTTCGCCCCCACAACCCAAAGATGTGCAGAGTAGGTGGACTGGCCACGCTAAATTGCCCCTTAATTGGAAAAAATGAATTGGGTACTCTAAATTTCAAAAAATATTTTTAAACAGTGACCCGGAGTTCTAGACTCTCCCACAAGAGGAAACACCTTCTCCCCATTCACCCTGTCAAAAGCCATCAGGATCAGGGGCGTCATTCTCCGACCCCCCGCCGGGTCGGAGAATGGCCGTTGGCCGCCGTGAATCCCGCCCCCGCCCAATCTCCGGTACCGGGGACTTCGGCGGGGGCGGGAATCGGGCCGCGCCGGTTGGCGGGACCCCCTGCTCAATTCTCCGGCCCGGATGGGCCGAAGTCCCGCCCAGAAATTGCCTGTCCCGACGGCGTAAATCAAAGCTGGTATTTACCGGCGGGACCAGGCGGCGTGGGCGGGCTCCGGGGTCCTGGGGGGGGGGCGCGGGGCGATCTGGACCCGGGGGGTGCCCCCACGGTGGCCTGGCCCGTGATCGAGGCCCACCGATCCGCGGGCGGGCCTGTGCCGTGGCGGCACTCTTTCCCTTCCGCCTCCGCCACGGCCTCCACCATGGCGGAGGCGGAAGAGACTCTCCCCACTGTGCATGCGCGGGAAACTGTCGGCGGCCGCTGACGCTCCCACGCATGCGCCGCATTTCCGCGCCAGCTGGCGGGGCAACAAACGCCATTTCCGCCAGCTGGCGGGGCGGAAATCCCTCCAGCGCCGGCCTAGCCCCTCAATGTTGGGGCTCGGCCCCCAAAGATGCATTCCGCACCTTTGGGCCGGCGCGATGCCTGTCTGATTGGCGCCGTTTTTGGCGTCAGTCGGCGGACATCACGCCGTTGGGGGAGAATTTTGCCCCTAATCTTTTTGAGCTGATTGAATTGATACGAATTTACAAGTGAGGGAGGTGTTAGCTTCACTTTAAACAGTGAAGTTAGAGGCTAACCTGTGTCACAATGTGTCAGACCGAGAGTTCACTGCCTCCCAAATCTTTCTCAGAATATGAACGGAAATTTATAAGTGAGGTCAGGCTCGTCTTCAGAAATACTGAGTCAATCAGCCTTTGAGTCAGGCCACGGTGCCGAAGGGTGAAGAGCAGTATCCCTGAGACTAGAAAAACAGTTATTGTGTCCAGCTGACTGGCTAGGAAATGATGCCTTAGAGAGATGAAGCTAAAAAAGATCAAACCTAAAAAAGTAACAGGAAGAAGTCTTACAACACCAGGTTAAAGTCCAACAGGTTTGTTTCGATGTCACTAGCTTTCGGAGCGCTGCTCCTTCCTCAGGTGAAACATCGAAACAAACCTGTTGGACTTTAACCTGGTGTTGTAAGACTTCTTACTGTGCTCACCCCAGTCCAACGCCGGCATCTCCACATCATGGCTAAAAAAGTAAGGCATTTGCTTGATCAGGTTGAACTGGCGATGGCGATGGTAGATGTTCAAACATAAAAAGGACAAAGTGCGCAATATGCTAATAAGAGTCAAGAACCCTATAATTTCATTCTCAAATTGGAAATTATAGTGATAATGAAAGTGATAGTAATTTGGACTCTCAATTAGGACAATAGTGAAAGTTCATCACCAGCGACAAGGCATTAACAATTTAGCTGACTCATCATGTCATCGGCTGTGCAGAATCGTTTGGCCCCGATCTCTCATTTATTTTCTCACTCCCAACATCTTTTACATGTTATCAATTCATAAGGTTTCAGATACCAGGGAGGTGTAAAAAAGCACTCTGAGATAACCTGTTTTATCTCACTGTCAAAGTGTTCCTTACTCTTCAAGTTGCGATGGTTACTTTATAACCCAGCAGAGTTGCACCTTACATTTCTGTTTGATTGAAGCACTGTATCTAAATGCTCTCTCCCCCATTGCTCACTTCCTCTAAATAACAGTCAGATAGCCGCAGACATTTTCAAACTTTCAGAGGCAATTGCGCAGACAAAGAAATAAACCACCTTTGATACATTTCGATTTAATTGGAAGCAATTTAACACCTGCCATGCCCAGATTAGTTTTACTCATGCCAACAGTAGATCTTCCTGCTTTGACATATTCTTATACACCAGACATTGAGTTTGTCACAAAAATGGGACAATCCTTACATTTCTTCTCTTCGGCTGAATAAACAGCCTTTGGGACTGGTTCTCAAAGATTAGTTTTTGGAAGTTAGTCAATAGATGTAGGAAGAAGAAAGCAGGCAAGTGTTTTAAAGCTATTTTCTTGAAAAAAAAAGGGCTTATAACAAATGATTGCATTGTACAGGAAATGTTAATGCATAAATAAAGAGTAGGTTAAAAAGTGAAGCCTCTGGCACCGTTGAATTTGAAGGGGGTAGAGTTTCCATTAAGTTGCACTGCTAGTTACAGCATAATTCACCCAAAATTGGCCAAACCTTTGCAAAGGTTTCACCCGCAAGACTGACCTTGTCCCCGAACGTAATTAAATGGCATTGTGGGTTTCTATTGATGGTGTCTACCGGCAGATCTTCAGTGCCTGTTGGAATTAAATTGGTTCCTTTTGGTGTAAAGACAGTCAGAGGCAATTACGCAGTCATTTTGGATATAATTTTGTTTCATTTACTAAGAAACTGACTGCTGTATATATTACAATTCCAGACCAGACCCCAACAGTAGTGTGGAAACTGGTCAGAAACCCTAATATTAGGACTGCACGGTGGCACAGTGGTTAGCACGGTGCCTCACAGCTCCAGTGTCCTGGGTTTAGTTCCGGCCTCGGGTGATTGTCTGTGTGGAGTTTGCACGTTCTCCCCGTGTCTGCGTGGGTTTTCTCCGGGTGCTCCGGTTTCCTCCCACAGTCCAAAGATGTCCAGGTTAGGTGGACTGGCCATGCTAAATTGCCCCTTAGTATCCAAAAGGTTAGGTGCGGTTACTGGGTTACGGGGATAGGATGGAGGCATGATATAAGTAGAGTGCTCTTTCCAAGGGCCAGTGCAGACTTGATGGGCTGAATGAGCTCCTTCTGCACTGTAAATTCTATGATACCATAAATATTTTATTTCAATTTTGTAAGACTGAGGCAAAAGGATACCTCGCTCCAGGATTGATTTAACGAAAAATAGAGATATGTTATATTAAAACAAACTTTACTACTAATGCAGTATTAAAATATCTTTACATCACCCAAGAAAATAACTTACAATTACCCCTTAAACAATGCTAATCAATATGGTGACACAATAACCCTTAACTGCTATCTCTATTTCCACTCAAACAATAAAGCCATCTCAGATCCCAATCCACTTTTAAATACAGTTAGCAGGCTCAGGAATACTTGGTGTACAGAGATGTCTGGATACTCCACTTTGAGAATGAAGTCTTTTGAGACTGCTTGAAAGTAAGAGACATGACACCGTCAGAATAATGTAAAATCTCTGGCTGTATTTCTTCAGAAATCTCTCAGCTCACCTCCCTCCAAAAACTAAAACCGAACCTCAGCACCTGACTGCTTCAACCTCTGGTTCCTCCCATTAACTACATCATCTCACTAAACTGAATACAATGCCTCTAAGTAATACTCTGCAGGGAACCGTCTTAATATAAATAATAATCTATCAGCCCAAACTTTTACAGTGCTTTAATTGCACCTCTGGCTCCTAAAAGCCTATCTGTCTTTCAGGCCAGGATTTTTTAAAACACTACTGCAGCAATCACACACAACCTAAGTCTGGCTTCTCACCCTTACCGCATCAAATATCGCTAATACCTACATTCATCACATATACCAATATAACTAACAAATGGTTCTGCATAGTTTCTTGTTTTTTTATTAAGCTTGTACCATTGACGCCTGATTAAACACCTCCATTTTGAAATTTGAATCCTTTTCAAAATCCCTGTGGTCTTCACGCCCAACCCCACCATCCCTGAATCACACCTGGCTGTGCAGTGATCTGAGGTATCTGCGCCCCCCCCCCCACCTAATTTTAGCCTCTTGAGCTCCCCATTTTTAATCCCGCCAACATCTGGGGCTCTGACTAGGCCACAAGATCGAGAAATCCTCGGCTACACCTCTCCACCTGGCTAACTTTTAAGTCCTCATTTTAGATGCCCATTAAAACCTACCTCTTTGATCAAGCTTTTGGTCATTTGCCCGAATATTGTTCTGTGTTACTTGGTGCCATATTTTGTTTTACACTGTGTTGCCAACTTAACTAGAAATGGCAGTTATTAATGATAATATTGCTTTTCAGAGTTGCCAGGTATCAAATGATACAACCACAAGGCTTTACCGGATATCGATCAGTTCAACCAGTCAGTTCAAGTTCAAAGATAGTTTGTTTACACACAAGGATTACATCGACATGCAACATAAAACACTACAAGTTAAACTACACCTAACAACTACAATAACCATTGCTTAACTTCAGGGCAACCGGCTCTTTGCAGATGAACAAGGCCTTTGTTCGGATCTTGCGTGGCTGGGTGGAAGAAGTGGCTCTGTTTCTGCTGGGCTCATCCATCTGGTAACGATCGTTGGTCTTGAACTTGTCTTCTGGTCGTAATGCTACACTTGGTTTTAGGCGTAGGCCGGGGCCAAGAGAGACCGAACACATGGCTGTGACTCTTCTTATCCCGCTGGGATTTCATGCTCTTTGGGGCGGTCCTTAGCTTTGGACCCAATAATTCGGCAGGCTTCGATTACTGCCTTTGATTTTGGTCAATAAAGGCGCGGGTGCCTTGATGGCTGGGCATGTCCTGAGCTGTCATTTACCTTGGCTGTTTGGGCTTTCTTAGCAAAGGGAGTGGCGCCAGTTAGTCTGCATCTGTACTGGTTACCTGAGTACAGTCCTTTTGTTCTGGGGAAATGGGCCATTAGAATGCAAACGAGCGGGGGTTTCGATCGTGTCTAGCTATCTGGATTGCAAATACACACACAAGCTCTGAGTGTGTCTGAGTCCTGGATTGGCCATAATTCCCATGGTCCTTTGCAGGTGGCTATCTGAGATGGCAACAACTGTATCTGTGAAACACCTTGGGGTGTTTCATTACATTGAAGGTGCTGAAGAAATACAAGTTGTTGGTATTACTGTCGGGCTCACAGAGGATACAATTTGAAAGAATATTTCTTGTCAACCTGCTGAAACGTCAGTTACCTTCATAATCAGGTTTCAATAAATTGGATTCTAAAAATGAGTTGCCTTAAAATTAAAAAAAATCTAAGATGCTTTAAAACTCAATTTACTTTTATTTTTGCACGACTTTACAATTTGTCCTTAGCTAGTTTGAAAGTTTATTTTATCTGTACCATGCCATTATTGGCAGCATTATGGGCAGCACGGTAGCATTGTGGATAGCACAATTGCTTCACAGCTCCAGGGTCCCAGGTTTGATTCCGGCTTGGGTCACTGTCTGTGCGGAGTCTGCACATCCTCCCCGTGTGTGCGTGGGTTTCCTCCGGGTGCTCCGGTTTCCTCCCACAGTCCAAAGATGTGCATGTTAGGTGGATTGGCCATGATAAATTGCCCTTAGTGTCCAAAATTGCCCCTAGTGTTGGGTGGGGTTACTGTGTTATGGGGATAGGGTGGAGGTGTTGACCTTGGGAAGGGTGCTCTTTCCAAGAGCCGGTGCAGACTCGATGGGCCAAATGGCCTCCTTCTGCACTGTAAAATCTATGATCTATGATTATTTAAGTCCCCATTCAATGTTTAACCCCCTTTCCTCTGATCAACCTCAATACTGAACGGAGGGGTGCAACAACCAGCAGATGTTCTGCAATTATTCAATATTCAATGGAGCAGGAAAATGAGACGGGTGCCGTGTCCGTAAAATTAAAATGTTGCTGGGTAAATATTTAAGGATCCCTGGCAACTGAATGTAAGAAACCGCGGAGTTACTCACAGGCACAGTGGTTTCCTGGAAGCATTTAATCACCATCAGAATCTATTGACTATATTCCCATCGGAAGGTGTGGCTTTGCTTTGTAAACGGGATTATTAAACGATAATTTGGGGGGATTCGTTGATTTCAGTGCAATTGTCAGCAATGATTGGTCTTGGGAGTGAGTCAACATTTGTAGAGTGTCTGGAGAGTCGACTTTATTCACTGATACGTCGCTGCTGATTTTAAAACAGCCTTATTGTAAATAAAGTGCATAAAGTTCTTCACCGCCCCCCCCCCCCCCCCCATATATAAATAAAGCGTCCGATGTGGTGACTTACTTTGCTACATTGACCCGGTCGAAAGCTGTGTGTCCCGCACGCTTGTGGACGGATTCATTCTGCACGGTGTACGCGAAGAATACTACAAGAGAAGGGAAGATAAGTGCTCTCGTAATAAAATCAACATTTCTTTCTTTCGGAGAACCAAATGCATCCATTGCAATGCGGATGTGCAGACAGGTCACAAGTAAAGACAATTTTCTTACCATTCTGCAGAGCACTGAGCACAGTGACAGTGCCCAGAAAGATCACATTGTCCAGGATGGCAATTTCCATGCTCGCGGTCCTGTGAGCCTGCCAGAGGAGGGAAAGAATAAAATGTTGTCTCTATCTGTTAAAGTTCCGAGGTATTTTCCCCCGTTTGTGTTGCATGCAGTGGGAGAATGCTAACTTATACTTGAGGGGTGTGGGGGCGGGGATTGGGGGTGGGGTCAATATTTCTTTAATATTTCTTCATACCGACCAGTTAGCACAAACTCGCGTGCCAAAGGAGTTTCTTTGCAAAGGCAGAACATTAAGGGCGATAGCTGAGAACTGGTAAAGAATGCAACAGTTTCAGTGATAAATACAGTTTGGAAAGTATCGTTCTCACATTTGCATAATACAGTTTAAAAAAGCTAAATCGCCCCTGTACGGTTTCCAGTTAAAGTTGTCCAGTTAATACCATTCCCCCTGCCCTTTCCACAAATCCCTGCATTTTTCTTTTTCCATTCAAGGACTGAGAACACGAAATTAAAAGGTAAAATGGTGGGGTGGCAGGCATTTCAGAGCATATTTCGTAACTCTCAACAGAGATAATCTTTCCATTGAGAAAGACCAACTTCCGTGGTCAACTGAGGAAGTTAAGGTGATTTCAAATTGAAATAAAACTTATACAATGCAGTGAAGATTACTGGTAGGTAGAAGATTGGGACATTGTTTGGAAACTAGCAAAGGATGACTTTAAAACAAAAGGAAGAACATAGAGTATGATAGAAAAGGAGCAATAATAATAATATTTATTGTCACAAGTAGGCTTACACTGCAATAAAGTTACTGAAAAAAACACAGCAAAAGCTTCCACCAGTACAGAAAAAAGAGCAGCTAAAGTGGGCACAAGTTCCTTGGTGGGCGAGACTGGGGAACTAATAATGGGGAACAAGGAAATAGCAAAAGTTTTAAACAAGTATTTTGTATCCATCCATGAGTGGAAGGCACGCAGCGTGCCAAGAATAGTGTAAAATCAAGAGGCAAAAATTAGGAAAAAGTACTAGGTAAACTAATATTGAATAAATACTGACGAGTCCCTGTCCTGCACCCTGGGATCTTAAAAGAAGTGGCTGCAGAAATAGTGGATGCATTGGGTGTCATTTTCTAAAGTTCCCTCGATTCTAGAAAGGTCCCAACAGATTAGAAAATCACAAAGGTAACACCTCTATTCAAGAAAGGAGGGAGACAGAAAGCTATAGGCCAGTTAGCGCTGTCATTGGGAAAATGCTAGAATCCGTTTTGAAGGAAACGATGGGACATTTAGAACATCGTAACATAATCAGGCAGAGTCAAATGATTTTTAGAAAAGGAAATCATGACAAATTTATTGGAATT
Source organism: Scyliorhinus torazame (assembly GCF_047496885.1). Classification (NCBI taxonomy): domain Eukaryota; kingdom Metazoa; phylum Chordata; class Chondrichthyes; order Carcharhiniformes; family Scyliorhinidae; genus Scyliorhinus; species Scyliorhinus torazame. The sequence goes on along the minus strand of NC_092721.1, from coordinate 155,163,525 downwards.
ATTTGAGGATAATAAAATTATCATTGCTTACTGCAATGAAGTTACTGTGAAATTGTAACATGCAGGCTGGATAAAGGGCAATCTGTAGATGTATTGCATTTTTCCAAAAGGCATTTAATAAGGTGCCAAATAAAAGGTGGCATTTTGTGTCACACAAAATAAGAACTCATGGTATTGGGGATGAGATATTAGTGCGGGTAGATGATTGGCTAACGAACAGCAGACTTGGGATAAATGAATCATTTTTAGGTTGGTAAATGGTAATCAGTGGAGCACAACAGGGATCAGTGCTGGAACCTCAACTGTTTACAATTTATAGTGTTATGGGCCAGGGTGTAGAGAACCCCAAAGTGTATCATGAAGTTCACCTGACCCACAACTTTTAATAGAGCATATGGCCCACTCTACAGGTGTGGTACAGCAGAAATGGAAAAGTATTTTTTAAAGCAAAACAATGTTTATTCTATGAACTCAGGTTAACCTTTTTGAAACGTACATTTCTTAAACACCCATTTCTTAAAGGTACTCTCACATGACAATAGACAGGACCTTAACAGAATTTGGCAAAGTGTCAGTTCCGGTGAGAAAACCGGTGCGATTCCAGCCAGCGTCAGCCATTGGTGGGAAATCTGAGCGAATATTGACCCTCTTGAACAAATTTGTTTTACCACGTGAGCCACGCCATGCTCAAGGCATCCTCCTGCTGATTCACTCACCCGGGCAACTTAATTTTTACAATAATTGGGGAGCTCCATATAAACACCTCCCCAGCACTCGTTCCAGGTCCATTTGAGAGGATGGCAGTCTGGAAGCCAGCACCACAATTCTCAGAGGCAGCCCCGACCAGACTCCTGGATGGAGTGCACGAAAGGCGGGATGTCCTCTATCCACAGTCATGCAGACCTCCATCCAGCAAGGTGACTACCCCCACCTGGGAGGCAGTGGCAGCCTCAGTCAGTGCCAGCTCACTGCAGAAGAGGACGGGGCAGCAGTGCCACAAGAAGATGAATGACCTCCTTCATGTGGCCAGGGTAAGCCTGTCCCCTCCAGTCTCACTGTACCTCCTGACACACCACTCAAACCTCCAAGATGATCTCTAACCCAGCCACCTCGTGGGTTGCCAACACCTGTCACAAGGCCCTATTTGCCCCCACAATCCCTATGGTCCCTCCAGAATCTACTTTGCTCCTCACATCCCCACTCTCACTCAAGCCCTATGCATGCCACTCCTCATAACCATCTGTTCAGGCAGGACTCCTGCCTACACGCTCCCCATCTGTCCCATTGCAGGACAAACCCGAGCATAACAGGCATGAGCGGGCACAGCCACCTGGAGTAATGCCCAAGCACCAATGCCTCATGCCCTTTGAGGAAAGAGCCCTTGAGCTGACTGGAGAGGAGCAAGACCATGCCTGTACAGAGGGTGAAGTGCGGCTGCAGCCAGAGGTGAGAACCCTGAGGACACACATGCATTCCTCAAGCCTCACCTGAGTAAACTTAGTCCCATCATCTATCCCCCATGATGCACTAATGCCATCTACCTTCCCTTGCAGGTCAATCAGTCAACCAGCCAGGATAATCCTCATGGGCCTTGGACCACAGACCCGAGCAGCTCCAAGGGAGACATCTCGGAAACAAGCATCGAGGAGGTGTCACAGCTGTCACCCACACCCTCCACCAGCCCAGATACTCACACCTCGGTGGGCATAACCAGTAGGCAGGCTTCTGGGCCACACACTGGTGAGCACCTCACAGCTGAAGATCCACAGCAGGTGGAGGAAGGAACGTCCCAGTGGACTGGCACTCAGGGGGGGGGGGATGCCGGACACCAGGACTCTACTAGGACCCAGGCCGATGACGTGCCCATAGGTCCTCTTGCCCCAGAGCTGCTGGAACTGCATAGTCAGAGTCATGAGCATCGGGAAAGGGTGACAGCGTCCCTCCTCGGACTGCAAGGCTGACTGGAGGAGTCCCATCGTCTTCTGTCTGTGAAGATGGTGCAGTCACTCCAACCCAACAAGGACAACACCAAGAGGGTGCTGTCTGAAGTGGATGCTTTTGTGAAGGATGTGCACTCCACCCCGCCCCGGACCGCCCACACACATATCCCCCAGTCCCGAATGAACCCCCCCCCCCGCCCTCCGATCGGCTCTCCCCGAATGTGGCGGCCCCGGACTGGGTCCGCAGCCGCCACGCGAGGTTCCTGAACGGCAGGACCAGATTAGAACCATGCCGTCGGGAGTTCGGCCAGTCAGGATGGAGAATAGTGAGGCAGGCCTCAGGCAATGGTCTGAGGCGGTGGATACTCGGCGCCGCGTACTCATTTTTCGGGGGGCGGAGAATTGCGAAACCAATGATGGTCCTCATTTTGTGCGCGAAAATGGAATGTCCGCCCTGTCGCCGAACGCCATTTTGGCGCGGGGTGCGGAGAATCCAGCCCATTGTCTTTAGAAGTTAGCATTTCTATAGCCCAACTGATCTCTGGTAACCAATGTTCTATAATAATAATCTTTATTATTGTCACAAGTAGGCTTACATTAACACTGCAAGGAAGTTACTGTGAAAAGCCCCAAGTCACCACACTCCAGTGCCTGTTCGGGTACATTGATGGAGTATTCAGAATGTATAATTCACCTAACAAACACGTCTTTCAGGGAGGAAACCAGAACACCAGGAGGAAATCTATGCAGACATGCAAAATGTGCAGACTCTGCACAAACAGTAGCCCAAGCCAGGAATCGAACCCGGGTCCCTGGTGCTGTGAAGCAACAGTACTAATACTGTGCTACTGTGCCGCCCTCGTAGCCTTTCGCACCTCTATGTCTCTAGACTCCTCCTAATCTTGTTACTGGGAAAACCGCATCTCATTATTCCTCTCGATGTCTGAAAGTCTTGTTCCTTGTCTGCTATTTTGTTTTCATTTCAAGTTCTGATAACCTAGTTAATTTCCCAAATTCCTACCACCAAGAGATTTGATATCGAGAGGATATTGGAACCTAGAAAAAGGGTGCATAGTTTGAAAATAAGGAGTTTTCATTTAAGACTACAATGATGAGAAATTTCATCTCTCAGGGTGTCATTAGTCTTTAGAATTCTCTTACCCCGTGAGCAATGATGGCTGGGTCATTGAATATATACAAGGCTGAGTTAAGACAGGTTTTGATCATCAAGGGATATGGGGACAGGCAGAAAAGTAGAGTTAAAGGCCACAATCAGATAAGAACAGGTTTCAAAGGATGAATGACCTACTCCTGGTCCTATTTCTCATGATTTGAAGGATATATCCAATTCCCGATGGAAAGTATTAAATCTGCTTTCATCACCCTTTAGTCATTGCATTTCAAGCTTTCGATTTGGCTATTCCAATGCTCTTGTGGTCAGCTTGATACATTGCATCCCTAGAATGTGTGTTGGAAGCAGTTCAGTGAAGGTTTACTTGACTAAAACCTGAAATGGGTGCGTTGTCTTATGAGGAAAGGTTGGACAGTCTAGGCTTGTATCTTCTGGAGTTTAGAAGAGAGGCGATTTGATTGAAACATATAAGATCCTAAGGGGTCTTGACAAGTTGGATGTGGAGAGGATGTTTCCTCTTGTGGGAGGATCTAGAACTAAGGGGTCGCTGTTTAAAAATAAGGGGGCGCAGAAAGAAGATAGAGCTGAGGCAAAATGTTCTCTCCCAGAGGATCATGAGTCTTTGGAACTCTCTTCCTGAAAAGGTGGTGCAAGCTGAGTCTCGGAATGCTTTTAATGCAGAGGTGGAAAGATTCTTGTTAAGCAAGGGGGTGATAGGTTACTGTGGTAGGCAGAATCCAAATTTGATATTATCACATCAGCCATGGTCTTATTAAATGGCGGGCAGTCTTGAGGGGCTGGATGGCCTGTGTACATAAAAGAACTCTTACCTGTGACCTCTGATAACCAATCGGCTGGATTCTCCGTTCCTGAGACCTGTGTGTTTTTAAAATAAATTTAGAGTACCCAATTCTTTTTTTTCCCCAATTAAGGGGCAATTTAGTGTGGCCAATTCACCTAACCTGCACATCTTTGGGTTGGGGGGGCGAAAATCTCACAGACATGGGGAGAATGTGCAAACTCCAGACGGACAGTGACCCAGGGCCGGGATCGAACCCGGGTCCTCAGCGGAATGAGGCAGCAGTGCTAACCACTGTGCCGCCCCTCTGAGACTTAAGTGGCCGAACCCTCACCCTGTACCTTATGCCGGCATGCGTACCAGCCGCCACGGCCGAGTGCCCTGGCCACTGAAGCCACCAGCTATCCACCCTGTGGGCTGCATGCGAATGACTGTCCAACACTGTGGGTTTTCGACGGGCCTGCGACTCCTCACCGCAGCAGAGCAGAGGGCATTGGACGTGGTTGTCGGGCCAGAAGAAAGGGCAGTCGCCGGAGTGGGGGTCGGCATCGGGCGAGGACGCGAAACTCCACTGAGTTGAGGTTCTCCATGGCACATGTGTCAACCCCTGCCCACCACCACCCCCACACTACCCCCACACTACCCACACCCATACCACCTCCAGTCCCACTCCCCCTTCCCCAACACACACCCGTCTCCTTCCCCAACGCACACCTTTCCCCCCTCAACACAACCCACTCTCCCCTCGCCAACACATCCCCTCCCCAACACCCTTCCCCCCACCCCACACCCCCCTCCCCCCACCCCCTATCCCCCCCCAACCCCAGCCCTGATGCAGTCATGTGTGTTGTGTCTTGCAAGAATTGCTGGTGATAGGGTGGGTCCTTCTGGTCTCCCGCAGCCAAAAGCCCAGGTGCCGGGCAGCGATGAGGACGATACCAAGTGGACGGGAGCCCTCGACCCGCATCGCAGGAGACCCAGGAGCTCTAGTCTGGGGATGACACTGATTTCCCGTCAAAGCTGTCCCAACACCTTCCACCATCCCAGAGACTATCACCTTGGTTGGGCATGTTAGTAAAGAGGCTCCTGGAACACTATCTGGTGCACACCACACTCATGCTCCAGCACAGCAGGTGATGGTAGGAACACCCGAGGGAGCGGACGGTCAGAGGGCGGGACGACCCCATGAACTAGCTGCTATCAGAACAGGTTTCGGGTTTCAGGAAGGGAACATCCTACCGATTGTGGAGATTCAGTCGCAGAGCCAGGGGTTACATGAGGGGCTGTCGGCAAGCATCCAGTACCTGCAGGTGCAGTTGGAGGACTCTAACCCCGTACAGGAGCAGGAGGTGGTGCCAACCATGCGTGCCACCCAGGCCAACACCGCATGGGTGGCATCCACGGTGGAGGCCTTGGGGGCGAAGGTTTCAGCCATGGATCAGATGTTCAAGGCCTGGGGCACTCTGTGGAAGCAGGGGCTGCCCTGTCACAGGCAGTCATTAGTCAGAGCCACCTGGACATTGCAGCGGTGCTCCTGTGCGTGGCCCAATCAAAGCGCGCCATGGCTCAGGGTGACGGCAGCATTACACAGAGCGAGGTGGCCCAGTCCCAGAGGGAGATGGTGCAGTCACAGGCTGATGTGGCACAGATTAAGAAGGTGGTGGCACAGTGGTAGTGTGATGTGATGCAGTCGCAGTTGGAGATGGTCCACTCCCTGTGCTCCATGGCCGCGAGCATGCAGATCCTGTTCAAGTGAGCAGCGGGCCTCCAGGACTGGCAGTGCCAGGTGGCAGGGGAACCTCAGGGGTTAGCTCTGCTCACACCCCCATCCCATGGAGTAGCCTGCGGGTCATTGGACACCCTGAGGGAGGAGGACGTGATAGGGCCCTGCCGTGACTCCTGCAGGGGAGGTGCCGGAAGACCACAGCACCCCGGACACGTCCCCCGCCTGTCCCTGACGCATCTGGTGGGCAGCGGGCTGAACAAGGTGGCACCATACCACCTGGGACACCCGAGCAGGAGTCAGGCCCATCCTGGTCCAGTCGCTCCAGAAAAAGGCCACCATAGCGGGCCCAGGTCACAGGATGGGAATCACACCAGCTAAGTTGAACAGGTGCAGGGCACAGTTTAGCGATAGGGAATGGGGCACAGATCTGTATGTATGTTTTCACAATGAACATTTATGCACAATGTTACAACCTGCCTCGGTGCTCTGTCAGATGGGTGTGAGCGGTGGGCTGGTCTGGACTGGCTGCAGAGGGGGTGAAGAATGAACGGGTGTTGGGGATGGGTTTGGCCCAGGGACTGCGATAAAGCCAGCACTCACCACTCCGGTGTCCCACTCATGCACCCCCCACCCCCCTTCCTCCATTGGCCCCACCTCCGCCACCCCAGGGATTTGCTGGGACTGTGTGATGGAATAGCAAACTCACATGCATGGATCACCCTGGTGAACAGTGGGAAGTGTAACCGTGGGCATGATTCAGACCTTGTCAAACAATACAGAGCTCAAGAGCTCATCCTGGAGCAGGTTGTCATCATTCTCCATCCCATGGACCATACCCGCTGTGACTGCCAACCCAGGGCGCCCAACCCTTGGTGCAGCAGATAGGTTTCACGGAGGGGGTTGCAGATGAGGGTTGGCTGGGCCATTCCTCCCTCCCTCCTAGTCGGTGAACCTGGAGGCGGCCAGAGCGTCCCGTGCTCGTTGGCCCTGGCGCACACGTTGTGCGGCCTCCCGTGCCTCCCTGGGCCCCATGTCCTGCCCATCCTTGCACTGCCCCGATCTTGCTCGTTGGACTGGGCCTGGTGTTCATCCTCCTCCTCCAGCATGTCGCCCGTCTGCTGTGCGATGTTGTGGAGGATACAGCAGGCCATCACAATGCGGGCGACTCTCTCAGCATCATAGCATCTGACCAGGCACGTGAACCGCATCTTCAGGAGGCCGAAGTACCGCTCGATCACACTCCTGGTTGCTGCATGGGCGTCGTTGTAGCGGGTCTCCGCATCGGTCTGTGGCCTCCAGATAGGTGTCATCAGCCATGACCACAGCAGATAGCCCCTGTCACTCAGGAGCCAACCAACAACCGGGTGTACACCTTAAAGAGGCGAGGAACCATCGAGTGTGCCAGGATGAAGGCATCGTGCACACTGCCCAGGTATTGGGCACAGACGTGCATGATGCTCAACTGATGGTCACATATCAGCTGCACGTTCATCCGAGTTGAACCCCTTTCAGTTTGTGTAGAGTGGCTTGTCATCTGCAGGTGCTCGTAGGGCAACATGCAACCCATCAATCACTCCCTGGACCTGGGGCATCCTGGCGATGGTGGCGAACCCCGCTGCCCTGGCAGCCTGGTGGGCTTGGTCCACATTGAAATGGATGTACTGATCCGCCTGGGCATATAGGGCCTCCGTAACGGCGTGGATGCACCTGTGCATCAAGATCTGTGAGATCCCGGACAGGTTCCCACCCAGCGCCTGGAAGGACCCTGTGGCGTAAAGCTTCAGGATGACCGTCACCTTGACGGCTACCTGGAGTGGGTATCCTCCCCCATACCCCCGCGGTGCCATGATCTGGCAGATATGTCGCACTGTCTCCCTGCTCAGCCGAAGTCTTCGACAGCATGCCCAGTCCAGCAGGCCCTCGAATGACAGACCAGCCGTACACGTGAGGCCTCATGTGGCACCTCCTTGGCCTGTTGGACGTCTGGTCCTCCATCCTCAATGGCTGCCTCCTGGGGCAGGCTCTGCTGCTCCTCGAGCAGCTCCAGCTCATACAACCGCAGGGCATCCCCCAGGGTTGCGGTGGCTAGGAGGAAGGCCACCATTGCTGGTTGAATTCCAATATCCATTGTCTGCAGGGAGTGTTAGCATGGTGCGTACCCCCATGCCCAACCAAGTCCACCGGGCTACATGGTAGCCCCGGTTGGCACTGTGGGCTCCGTCCCTGCACCTTCCTGCCCCATCACCATACCCTGGCCCATTGGTGCAGGCACCCTGAAGGTCGCTGGCCCTGGTGCCCAACCCTACTGCGAGGGATGCCATCGGATGGCACTGTCCTTGCCAGCGGTACGCTCCGCAGCACCCATCTGACTCCCTCCTGAAGGGGCTATTGTGGGCATTGCCCATGGGTGACCGTGTGCTGCCCCCCCAGCAGGTGGTGGCTGGTTGGGGAGGGAGAATGTTATGGTGGAGGGTGGGTGTGGGGATGGGCTCTGGTGTGCGAAGGTGGTGGGCGCACCCATATGGCTGGTGGCACGCTACAGAACCATGGGCCAAGGAGGGTGGTCAGTGGGGTGCACAGCAAGGTGGCTGCCTTGCAGGCTACGGCAATGGCAGTCTGTGCCTGGCTACATCCCCAGTCCTGTAGGGGGTCATCCCGTCTTAACTTTGTCACCAACCATCCCCCCCCCCCCCCCCACCCGTGCAGAGGCCCCCGGCCCCTCCAGCCAGCCTGGCCAATGTCAGGTCCGGCAGCCCACGATTGAAATGAAATGAAATGAAAACCGCTTATTGTCACAAGTAGGCTTCAAATGAGGTTACTGTGAAAAGCCCCTAGTCGCCACATTCCGGCGCCTGTTCGGGGAGGCTGTTACGGGAATCGAACCGTGCTGCTGGTCTGCCTTGGTCTGCTGTCAAAGCCAGCGACTTAGCCCTGTGATTGTGCCTCTACATGTCCTACCTCCTCTCCTCCATCAGCCATGGCACCTGTTTCCCAATTTTTAAAAGCACAAGTGAAACACGGCGTCGGGCATTCCACCCAGGACAGGCGGAGAACGGAGGCCCCAGAGAATACTGGGTCAGGCCCGTTAATGATACGATGATACGCCAATGGCGTTTGCTGTACATGCAGAGTAGAACACATTAACGCCGCTGTAGAGGCATTGGAGAATTGCGATTTGGCGCGAACATTGGGCCCGCCACGATATTGGCGTCAAAACCGTTTCTCCGCCCAATCGCCTTTACTGATTTTGCCATTGGCCGACGGAGAATCCTGCTCAATCTTTCTGGCACTTTATTCTCCTTGTCACAATTATCTATGATTGAATACAACAACCTCATTTTGCAGATTCTGAAGCAAAATGTATCAACCAGAATCTAATGGTGAGCTGAAAGCTCCATCGGCAAAAAATTATCTTGAGGCTCAATAATGAATGTGATTTAACAATCCGTGGGAGTTTTCTTCATATTTCTATATTTCTGGAGTATGAAATAACGGGGGGGGGGGGGGGGGGGGGGGGGGATGAGATCTCTCAGGAGGTGAACTGCTAAAAATTAGGTCAACCATGCTCTTCCAACCAAACCTTGGCACCTTGGCACTGCATTGGTTTGCTACCCCCCCCCCCCCCACCCCCCTACCCACCCATGTGATTCCAGATCCACAGGAATGTGATTGACGTTTAAATGCCCTCAGGGATTGGTAATAAATGCTGGTGAAGGGCGGCATGGTGGCGCAGTGGTTAGCACTGCTGCCTCACGGCGCCGAGGACCCGGGTTCGATCCCGGCCCACGGTCACATAGATACATAGAAGATAGGAGCAGGAGGAGACCTTTTGGCCCTTCGAGCCTGCTCTGCCATTCATCACGATCATGGCTGATCACCCATCTCAGTAGCCTAATCCTGCTTTCTCCCCATTGCCTTTGATCCCATTCTCCCCAAGTGCTATATCCAGCCGCCTCTTGAATATATTCGAAGTTTTAGCATCAACTACTTCCTGTGGTAATGAATTCCACAGGCTCACCACTCTTTGAAGAAATGTCTCTTCATCTCTGTCCGAAATGGTTTACCCCGAATCCTCAGGCTGTGACCTCTGGTTCTGGACACATCTATCATTGGTAACATCTTCCCTGCATCTACCCTGTCTAGTCCTGTTAGAATTTTATAAGTCTCTATGAGATCCCCCTTCATTCTTCTGAACTCCAGCGAGAACAATCCCAACCTAGTCAATCTCTCCTCATATGACAGTCCCGCCATCCCTGGAATCAGTCTGGTAAACCTTCGCTGCACTCCCTCGAGAGCAAGAGCATTCTTCCTCAGAGAAGGAGATCAAAACTGCACACAATACTCCAAGTGTGGCCTCACCAATCGTGCAGCAACACATCCCTGCTTCTATACTCGAAACCTCCGCAATGAAGGCCAACATACCATTAGCCTTCTTTACCGCCTGCTGCACCTGCATGCTTACCTTCAGCGAATGGTGCACAAGGACACCCAGGTCCCGCTGCACACCCCCCTCTCCTAATTTACAACCATTCAGGTAGTAATCGGCCTTCCTGTTCTTACTTCCAAAATGAATAACCTCACACTTATACAAATTATACTGCATCTGCCATTGGTTTGCCCACTCACCCAACCTGTCCAGATCTTGCTGTAGGATCCCTGTATCCGCGTCACAATTCACCCTCTCACCTAATTTGGTATCATCTGCAAACTTTGAGATGTTACATTTTATTCCCTCATCCAAATCATTAATATATATTGTGAATAGCTGGGGTCCCAGCACCAATCCCTGTGGTACCCCATTGGTTACTGCCTGCCAATTTGAAAAGGACCCATTAATCCCTACTCTCTGTTTCCTCTCTGCCAACCAGTTTTCTATCCACCTCAATACATTTACCCCAATCCCATGCGCTTTAATTTTGCACAATAATCTCTTATGCGGGACTTTGTCAAACGCCTTCTGAAAGTCCAAATATATCACATTGACTGGCTCCCCCTTGTCGACTGTACTGGTTACATCTTCAAAGAATTCTAACAGATTTGTCAAGCATGATTTTCCCTTCATAAATCCATGCTGACTCTGATCCTGGCACTGCATTCCAAATGTTTCGCTATAAAGTCCTTGATAATGGATTCAAGCATTTTCCCCACTACCGATATGAGGCTTACTGGTTTATAATTCCTTGCTTTCTGTCTACCTCCCTTTTTGAATATCGGAGTGACGTGAGCTGCCCTCCAATCTGCAGGGACAGTTCCAGAGTCTATAGAATCCCGAAAGATGACCACCAATGCGTCCACTATTTCCAGAGCCACCTCCTTAAGCACTCTGGGATGCAGATCTCAGGCCCTGGGGATTTAACCGCCTTCAATCCCATCAGTTTTCCCAGCACCATTTCTCTACTAATGTTGATCTCCCTCAGTTCTTCCCTCTCACTAAACCTTTCCTTCTCCAACATTTCTGGGATCTGATTTGTGTCCTCATTTGTGAAGACAAGACCAAAGTATGTATTCAATTGCTCAGCCATTTCTTTGTCCCTTATTATGCATTCCCCTGTTTCTGTCTGTAGTGGTGTTGCTCGTTTTAGCCTTAGTTTAATTGCTCTAATTCTGTCACCTTTGCTCTTGAGTCGCCAGGTATCTTTCTGATACCGTCACGTGGTTCAAGTCCGAGTAATGATTAATAATCCAACACACTGCTTAGTAAGAGTTAAATCAACGCTCATTTATTATATACAGCAATTAATACTTATACATTAATTCTACTGCTAAACTACTACCTACCACTAACAGGCCAATACTTAACTTTGGAAATGGCCCACCAGGTCAGGGAAACTAATGGCCTTTCGAATGGGTTCTGAGCCTGCGGGATTCAAAAGCTGGTACAGGTCGATAGTCAGGAGTGTCTATCTGGTTACGATCGTTGGAGTAAAACTTACGTTCTCTTTCAGCAAGGGTCTCGAAGGGTGCGGAGTGGAGAAGAAGGGTCGATTTGAACTTGGCCCCTATTCTTATAGTCCCCAGGGGCTTCCTGCCTCTCGGAGCGGACCTTGTACCTGGTTCCAAGTGATTGGACTTGGTCCCAATCACTTGGTTCGATATTCTCCAATACTGGAGCGATTCCTTGATCGAGGGGTGGTCGTTTACCTCTCTTAGTGTCAGCTCCTGCTGGCGCCGAAAGGTCTGGGCTGGCTTTGTGTGTCTATTCTGTATCAATTGTTCCCGGGGATTGCTGATTAATATGCAGATGGCTGGGGTGTTGTCATGTTGATGGCTGCAGGTATCGGTTTGGTCTGGCTTCTCCAGAGGCGAATAAACTGTTTTACCTGCAGCTGTCTGTTTGTGTCCTGTTGGCTGATTTTCCCATCAGCCTCTTCCGTTCGCCATTTTAAATCGGGGTTTGGCCATTCTAATCGGGAGTCAGCCATTTTACATGGCTACAGTGGGCATACATTTCTCTTTACCAATCTCTTTCTCTTCACATATCTGTAGAAACTCTTAGTGTCAGTCTTTATGTTCCCTGCAAGCTTCCTTTTGTACTGTACTTTCCCCTTCTTAATCAATTCCTTTGTTCTTCTTTGCTGAATTCTAAACTTCTCCCAATCCTCAGACCTATTATTTATAGTGGCCAATCTGTATGCTTCTTCCTTGTATCGGATACTATTTATAATTTCCTTTGTAAGCCATAGATTGGCCCTCTTACCCCCTTTGCTTTTGTGCCAGGCAGGAATGAACAGTTGCTGTAGTTCCTCCATGCGTTCCTTGAATGTTTGCCATTGTCTATCCACTGTCATCCTTTTAAGTAACTCTCCCCAATCTATCAAGGCCAACTCACACCTCATATCCTCATAGTTCCCTTTATTAAGATTCAACACCCTAGTCTCCGAATCAACTACTTCATTTTCCATCTTGATAAACAATTCTATCATGTTATGGTCGCCCATCCCCAAGGGGTCTCGTACAGCCAGATTGGCAATGATTCTCTTCTCATTACACAATACCCAGTCTAAGATGGCCTGCTCTCTTGTTGGTTCCTCCACATATTGGTCAAGAAAACCATCCCGTATACACTCCAGGAATTCCTCCTCTATGACATTGTGGCTAATTTGATTTGCTCGATCTATGTGAAGATTAACATCACCCATGATCACCTTTATTACATTCCTTTATTACATGCATCTCTAATTTCTTGTTTAATGTCATTCCCAACCTCACCACTGCAGTTTGGGGGCCTATATATGACACCACTAATGTTTTTTGTCCCTTGGTATTTCTCAACTCTACCCATACAGATTCCACATTGTCAGAGCTAATATCCTTTCCCACTATTGTGTTAATTTCCTCTTTAACCAGCAGTGCCACGCCACCATCTTTTCTTTTATGCCTGTCCTTCCTAAATACTGAGAACCCTGGGACATTCAGTTCCTATCCCTGTTCACCCTGCAGCCATGTCTCCGTAATCCCAATTATACCATACCCATTTATATCTATCTGCACGATTAGTTCATCCACTTTATTGTAAATTCTCCGTGCATTAAGGCACAAGAGCCTTTAAGTTTGTCTTTTTCACAATGCTCGTCTTGCTCCCAATATTTTTCTTAACTGCCCTGTTTGAATTTTGCCCTTGGTTTCTCCACCTATCACTTTTCTAATTCAATTTTCTACCTTTTGCTTTTGTCCTTGCTCCCTCTTTCTCTGACTCCTTGCGTAGGTTCCCATCCCCCTGGCATATTAGTTTAAACCCTCCCCAACCGCTCTAGCAAACAGTCCCCCTAGGACATCAGTCCCAGTCCTGCCCAGGTGTAACCCGTCCAGTTTGTACAGGTCCCACCTCCCCCAGAACCGGTCCCAACTCCACACTGTCCATGTGGAGTTTGCATATCCTCCCCGTGTCTGTGTGGGTCCCACCCCCACAACCCAAAAAGGAAACACAGGGTAAGTGGATTGGCCATGCTAAATTGCCCCTTAATTGGTAAAAATAATTGAGTATTTTTTAAAAAATTAATACATAATAAACGCTGGCCCAGCCAGTGATGAACACATCCCATAAACAATTACATTTATAAAAAATTAAAAGAGCTATAGGAACCACAAGGTATTTTTGTTTCCTTTTATCCTGGCTGAATCTAACACATGTCCGATCAAATTTCATGCTTTACCTTCTACTGCATCATCCCAACTCAAGTAGCCCTAACTTTATTAATATACCCGTCTTCTCCTTTCCATTGAGAAGTCTTAGACCTTTGCGCCTTCCCTCTAATGTGTTGGGTATTCTGGATCACAAACAGGTCACCAACACTGGAAGTGGTGCAACTCTATTTTATTATAAGGTTAACTATATTAACATACTTGAACTGTGGGTAAATGCAATACCAGCTTTAACTGTTGACCCTTGCGTAGTCCTAACCAGGTGATGCACTCAGCACATGGTGAATGTCTGTGTTGCAGGCTGTGAGCTCTGTGCTCCGAGCTGGCTGCTACTAGAATGAGCAGGAGCTCTCCTGTCCCCTGTCTTTATAGTGTGTGTGCTCTCACTGGTGATTGGCTGCGGTGTTGTGTATGCTGATTGGTCCCACTGCATGTCCATCAGTGCGTGTGTGTGTGTCTGCACCATAATATACTGGTGTATATTATGACACCCTCATTTTTTTCATTCCCCTTATATTAGTACCTCTGCTACACCCTGTCCAAAACTGCACATGGGCAAGGCTGACTAATATTTTGTCCAGTAGTAGCTTTACATCCTTTGAAATGCGGGTGGAAATACAGGAGACTTTGGCCACAATCTTTCAATCTTCCTTGGATATGGGAGTGATGCCAGAGGACTGGAGGGTTGCAAACCTTGCCCCCTTATTTTACAAAGTGAGAAATAACCCAAACAACTGCAGGCCAGGCAATCTGACAACTGTGAAGGAGCTTCGATAGACCCTCAACCGCATCAAAATTAAGTGGCAGGATTTGAGGGAATCTAAGATCAATCTGAGATAAGAAACTTCGAACACCCAATTCTTTTTTGCAATTAAGGGGCAATTTAGAGTGGCCAATCTACCTATCCTGCACAGCTTTAGATTGTGGGGAGGTGTCCCACGCAGACAGGGGGCGAATGTGCAAACTCCAGGACTTTACATATACAATATAAAAGTAAAGCTGCACTGAAGGTCGGTTAGAAATGCTGTCTGACAGATGAACATTTTACTTGGGTTTGAGGTGCAGAAGATGCAAACGGCAACTTATCTCAAACACGTATCTGTGAATTAAGCACGAGTAAAGGCCAAGGACAACCTATCACAACGACAAATCTGCGATTTAAGCATGGATAAGTTTAATTTAGTGCATGATTTCCTTTATGGTTCTAAAGCTCACTGAAATTGTTCAGGTCCTCAGTCCCCAGCAGTGGAATAGATTCTCCTTTTGAAATAGTGCAGTGCAACCTATCATGCAGATCTGTAAATGGCAACAAGTAGAAACACATAATCATAACTGGAATTGTTTTCCACGTAGAATCATTCTGATCTTTTTCAATACCTCATTCAAAAGATAACTGGAAATGTATGCCCAGCAAATCTACTTATTATCAGAAATGACTAGTATGTTATGTTGTGCACTATCTTCCTTTTTTATTAAATATGAATTAAGGTGCCTCTGTGACAAATTAGCTTTTCAGTAATCCCTCGAACAAATAAATGCCTCTGAGTCATTCTATGATTGAAAAATATACTTCTGTCCTTTGCTGCTCTCTACAACACAAAGCTGTTGTTTGCAATTTCCGGTTCATGCAGAAATCTCAGGACACAACATGGTGTCATTTCTTCCAATTAAAGACAATTTAGCGTGACCAATCCACCTACCCTACACATCTTTGGGTTGTGGGGGTGAGACCCATGCAGACATGGGGAGAATGTGCAAACTCCACACAGACAGTGACCCAGAGCTGGGATCGAATCCAAGTCCTCGGCGCTGTGAGGCAGCAGTGCTAACCACTGCGCCGCCCCGCACAACATGTGTCTTGAACTGTTGTATCGATTGTTGTGTGCATGGGTTGAAAGCAACATTAAACAGAGGTTTATTAAATAGGTCTTCACTGTACAAAGGCTGGTATTGGGCTAAGAGCAAAAGCCCGCAAAGTAGCCGAAGACGTCACGCATGCCGCGTGACTCGGTTCTTAAAGAGACATTACGCATAACTACAATCACCCACATTTATAACCATAAGACCATAATAAGAAGTCTTACAACACCAGGTTAAAGTCCAATAGGTTTCTTTCAAATCACTAGCTTTCGGAGCACTGCTCCTTCCTCAGGCATTCACCTGAGGAGGGTGCAGTGCTCCGAAAGCTAGTGATTCGACACACACACCTGTTGGACTTTAACCTGGTGTTGTAAGACTTCTTACTGTGCTCACCCCAGTCCAACGCCGGCATCTGCACATTATGTATATACGTGAAGGGTTAAGGACACACAGTCACAATCTTACCATTTCTTAGTTTCACGGGTATTATCAAAACCACAAGACCACTGGGTCCCTGACTGAGTACATATGGTGGAAAGCTGCTATTACTCTTTCTGGGACCCATGGGATAGTTGTGGTTGATAACTTCTAGCCTGTGAGGACCTGGCTGCAAAATGCTGTACCTCAGCTGCTGCCCAGGCAGTATGGCTCATCTAACTTGCTGGCATCATGACATATCTTGGCTGAGAGGGTGCTGAAATCCTGAAACAGGGTACATACAGTTCTCATAGAGCCACCACCAGTCCCGTGGGGCTGGGCCTCTGCATTTTCACTGCACTGGCGGGGGGGGGGGGGGGGGGGGGGAGAGAGAGAGAGAGAGAGAGACGACTCTTTCAAGGTCACTATTTGGCCGCATCAATCTATCCAAGGTTGAGGCCTGTTTCTCCATGCTGAAGCCCAGAACTTGTCTTTTGAACTTTTCAGTTTGCAGCTGACCACCTAGTGACTACCCTCACTACCCTAGTGACTTGTTATTATTCCTCACCTGAGGAAGGAGCAGCGCTCCGAAAGCTAGTGACATCGAAACAAACCTGTTGGACTTTAACCTGGTGTTGTAAGACTTCTTACTGTGCTCACCCCAGTCCAACGACGGCATCGTCACATCATAAGACCATAAGACATAGGAGCAGAATGAGGCCGCTCGGCCCATCGAGTCTGCTCCGCCATTCAATCATGGCTGATATTTTTCTCATCTTCATTCTCCTGCCTCCTCCCCGTAACCCCCGATGCCCTTATTAATCAAGAACCTGCCTATCTCTGTCTTAAAGACACTCAGTGATTTGGCCTCCACAGCGTTCTGCAGCAAAGAGTTCCACAGATTCACCACCCTCTGGCTAAAGAAATTACTCCTCATCTCTGTTTTAAAGGATCATCCCTTCAGCCTGAGGCTGTGCCCTAGGGTTCTGGTTTTTCCTACTAGTAGAAATATCCTCTCCACATCCACTGTATCCAGGCCTCGCAGTATCCTGTAAATTTCAATAAGATCCCCCCTCATCCTTCTAAAGTCCAATAAGTACAGACACAGAATCCTCAACCGTTCTTCATATGACAAGCTCTTCATTCCAGGCTTCATTCTTGTGAACCTGTCCTGGACCCTTTCCAAGATCAGCACATCCTTCCTTAGATACAGGGCCCAAAACTGCTCACTATACTCCAAATAGAGTCTGACCAGAGCCTTATACAGCCTCAGAAGTACATCCCTGGTCTTGTATTCTAGATCTCTTGACATGAATGCTAATATTACATTTGCTTTCCTAACTGCTGACTGAACTTGCACGTTAACCTTAAGAGAATCTTGAACTGGGATCCTAGGTCCCTTTGGCTTCTGATTTCCGAAGCATTTTTTCTTTTAGAAAATAGTCTATGCCTCCATTCTTCCTACCAACATGCATAACCTCACACTTTTTCACATTGTATTCCATCTGCCACTTCTTTGCCCACTCTCCTAGCCTGTCTAAGTCCTTCTGCAATCCCGTGCTTCCTCAATACTACCTGTCCCTCCACTGATCTTTGTATCATCTGCAAACTTAGCAAAAGTGCCCTCAATTCCTTCTTCCAGATCATTAATGTTAGGGGCTGGTTTAGCACAATGGGCTAAATAGCTGGTTTGTAATGCAGAACAAGGCAGCAACACGGGTTCAATTGCCATACCAGCCTCCCCGAACAGGCACTGGAATGTGGCGATTGGGGCTTTTCACTGTAACTTCATTGAAGCCTACTTGTGATAATAAGCTATTATTATATTCTGAAAAGTTGTGGTCCCAACACCTACCCCTGAGGCACACCACTAGTCACTGGCTGCCATCCTGAAAAAAACCTCTTTATCTGCATTCTCTACCTTCTGTTAGTCAACCAATCCTCTATCCATGCCAGTATCTTACCCTTAACACCATGGGCTCTTAACTTATTTAACAGCCTCCTATATGGCACCTTATCAAAGGTCTTCTGGAAATCTGAATAGATCAAGTCCACTGGTTCTCCTTTGCCTAACTTCCTTGATACCTCCTCAAAGAATTCTTTTTTTCTTTAAAAAAAAAATTAGAATACCCAATTCATTTTTTCCAATCAAGGGGCAATTTAGCATGGCCAATCCACCTACCCTGCACATCTTTGGGTTGTGGGGGTGAAACCCACGCAAACACGGGGAGAATGTGCAAACTCCACACAGGCAGTGACCCAGAGCCGGGATCAAACCTTGGACCTCGGCGCAGTGAGGCAGCAATGCTAACCAGTGTGCCACCATGCTGCCCTTCCTCAAAGAATTCTAACAGATTTGTCAGACATGACCTCCCCGTGATGAGGCCGTGTTGACTCAGTTGTATTTTATCATGCACTTCCAAGAACTCCATAATCTTGTCTTTAATGATGGACTCTAAATTCTTACCAATGATCAAAGTCAGGCTAACTGCCTATAATTTCCCATCTTCCACCTCCCTCCCTTCTTAAACAGGGGTGTTACATTAGCCATTTTCCAGTCCTCTGGGACCCTCCCTGCCTCCAGTGGTTCCTGAAAGATCACCACCAATGCCTCGACAGTCTCCTCAGCTATTCCTTTAGAACCGTGGGGTGTAGTCCTTCCGGTCCAGGTGATTTATCCTTTCAGTTTCCCCAGAAGCTCCTCCTTTGTGATGGCTACCACATCCACCTCTGCCCCTTGATTCTCCTGGTATCCCACTGGTGTCTTCCACCGTGAACTATTCTGTTCCTTTGCCATTTCTTTGTTTCCTATTATTACTTCCCCAGCCTCATTTTCCAGTGGTCCAATATCTATTCTTGTCTCTCTCTTACCTTTTATATATTGAAAAAAACTCTTCCTATCTTCTTTAATATTACTAGCTAGCTTGCACTCATATTTCATCTTCTCCCCCCTTATGCTTTTTTAGTTGCCCTCTGCTTGCTTTTAAAGGCTTCCCAATCCTGTGGCTTCCCAGTAATCCTCGCCATTTTGTATGCTTTTTCTTTTGCTTTTATGCTGTCCATGACTTCCCTCATCAGACATGGATGTCTCGTCCTCCCCTTAGCATGTTTCCCCCTCCTTGGGATGAATTTCTGTTCTGCCTCCCGAATAACCTCCAAATATTCCTGCCATTGCTGTTCCACTGTCTTCCCTGCTTAGCTCCTTTTCCAATCAACTCTGGCCAGCACCTCCCTCATGTCTTTGTAGTTACCCTTATTTAATTGTAATACCGTTACATCTGATTGTAGCTTCTCCCTCTCAAACTGCAGGGTATATTCTATCACATTGTGGTCACTGCCCGCTAAGGTTTCCTTCACCTTCCTTCTAGTCTACCTCTCATAACATGAGTGACCATGTCTTCAGCTATTTGAACTCAAGCTCAACAGTTCTGCAGAGCATCAGGGAGAATGAGAGTTTCCCCAGAAGGGGCACACCCAATTTAAAAAAAAACACCACAACGCCAGTGCATAAAGTAGAGCAAAATCCTGAAGAGAAATCTGAGATTTACAAGTTAAACATGGTTAAAGTAAGCAAGACTTCTCCCATAGAAATCGTCCTTATGGTCAACGGGTGACCATTGAGCATGGAGGTCGACATAGGGGCGTCAGCCATGGTGGTGGATAAACAAATTTGCAAGTATCTTTGAGATAAAGTCCAACCCCTGAGCCTAAGCAGCATAACTGCTAGGTTGGAATATATACAGGGAAAATCTTAAAAGATTTTAGTATTTGACTATGTTGGATAAAGCTAAACTGGCTAGAAATATTTAGGACTTCAGATGTACAAATACAAAGATGTGTTACAAAATGGGCTTGACTGAATATGAGGAATAAAGACATGCTTGGAAGAATTAGGGATCATAAAACCCATATATTTATTTGACTGGACGACCCTTATCGTCCCTGTCTTAAAACTTGACTGTTCTGTGGTTATTACAAATTTACCATAAACCAAGCACCCCAACTTGACAAGTATCTAATCCCTCAGATAGAAGACCTCTGTGCAAAGTTGGCGGGGCATCACGTATACAAAGCTTGACTTAAGTGAAATGTATTTACAACTTGAACTGGACGAGGACTCCAGGAAACATACGACTATCAACATGCACAAGGGAGTTTTCCAATATACCAGGTTATCCTTCGATTTATCGTCTGTGGCGCAGCTTTTCAGTGGACAATGGAGAACTTGCTTCAAGGAATCCCAAAGGTCATGGTAGTCCTTAGATGTCATCTTGGTGATGGGTGTGGCGATATGCCTGTAGATGCTGTTGTATACATTTGGTGGCGTGACCTACAACCAGCAAGCGGCGGTACAGATCCACCATGCGGTCGGGAGACAGTGGTCATGTGGCAAGAGACTCAGATATGAGTGAGGGCAGATCCGGTGATCCTCAGAAGGTTGTAAGACATGCATGAAGACAGTCATGCGTAGGGATAGTTCCAGGGGAATCGAAAGAAACTCCATGATAACTTGCTCTGTATCTGATTGTTACCTTACCATGTGTGCTTTAATGAAAATCCTGGTTTGGACAAATCACCAGCAGTTTTGTGGAATCCTTGCTAATCAACGAACACTGAACACAACAACGGGGACTTCACATGAGAAGCATCTGACCAGTCTGGAGGAAATCCTTGAAAGGTTTGGAGATGCTAGCATCAGACTAAAAAGAGAAAAGTGCACATTTCAGGCCAGTGAATTCATGTATGTGAGGTTGAAGATGGACTCCAAAGGCCTACACCCTTTAGAAGATACGATGAAAGCAATCAAAGAGGACCCTATGCCAAAAGAAATCACAGAATTGAAATAATTTCTGGGCATGGTAAATTACTATGGCGATTCATCCCTAATTTGGCAACAACATCAACGCTGTTGCAACTTCTTTTAAAAAAACATCAATGTAGGCACTGCAAAAGCCCATAAAAAACAGGCTTTCCAAAAGGTCAACTGATCCTAGTCATCCAGCTTGTTAGTCCCTTTCGACGCAGACAAACAATTAATTTTAACATGTGATGCTCCATCCTACGGGAAAAGGGCGGTCCTATCCCACAATAAGACAAAGGCATTGACAGGCCCTTTGCCTCCTGAACACTCACCAACGAAAGTATGCACAAATTGAAAAAGAGGGTCTAGCTGTGATATACGGCATTAAACTTCCATCAGTAGTTGTCTGGTTGCCGTTTCACCACATGAAGAAAGTCAGTTGCAAAGACGGAGTATTGCTCTTGGCGTCCTGGGTGGTGGTACCAGCCCCGGCAAGAGAACCACTGCTACAAGAACTGCACAGTGCATACCCTGGCCAGACTAAAATGGAAATGCTGGCCAGGGCTACAAATGTTGGGTTTCCTCCGGGTGCTCCAGTTTCCTCCCACAGTCCAAAGATGTGCAGGTCAGGTGGATTGGCCATGTTAAATTGCCCTTAGTGTTCAAAATTGCCCTTAGTGTTGGGTGGGGTTACTGGGTTATGGGGGTAGGGTGGAGGTGTGGGCTTGGGTGGGGTGTTCTTTCCAAGAGCCAGTGCAGACTCGATGGGCCGAATGGTCTCGTTCTGCACTGTAAGTTCTATGATTCTATGATTGACAGAGATATTTAAAATCTGGCCCATCAGCATTACTTCTGCTCATCACAGCAAACCTTGCCGCCTGCGGCTTATCTGCATCCATGGGAGTGGCCTGGCCCTCCGGGGACAACCTTATCAGCCACTATCAAAACCTTGAGATGCATCTTCACCATTCATGGCCTTCCAGAGGTCTTGATTTCCGATAATGGCACACATTTCATGCAGACTAATAACACCCAACACATCGAAACAGCCCCTTATCACCTGGCCTCGAATGGTCAGAAAGAACAGTGCAAACTTTTAAATCATGAAAAAGCAACCAGATAGGCCATTGCAGCTTATTTCCTTCTTTCGTACAACAGCACCCCTCACACTATTACTGAGGTCACACCAAAGGAACTGTTACTGGGCCACCGCCTTTGTACTGGGTTAAACCTGGTGTTCCGCAGTTTGGTGGGGAGGATGGAGGTAAGCTACACAAAAGAAATACCATGACTTGGCAAAAGGCAACAGATCATTTAAAACTGGTGACCTAGTTTTTGTAATGAACTTTGCATCTGTTCCATCGTGAATACCTGGGAGAATTGTGGCAAAAGCTGGTCCTGTCTCAAACCTGGTGGACTTATAACCCCTTTGCAGCAGATGCTCTGTAAGGCTGCGGACTCAGCTTCGGACTTTAATTTTGCTCTTCTGGCGTACAGGGCAACCCCTCTGTCCAACGGTATGTCTCCGGCACAGCTCCTTATGAATCGTAACCTGCGGACAACTGTTCCGGCCATTCATGTACCTGACCTGGATCACCTTCCAGTGCTGCAAAAGATGCAGCAGATCAGAACCTGGCAAAAGCTGACATATGATGCTCATGCTATTGAAGGACGCTGTTCGCATCAAGTTACCTGGTGGAGGCTGGTCAGCTCCAGCTGTTTTTATTCGACAGGCTGCTCCCAGGTCATTTGTGGTTCGCATGGCTGATGGATCTATTGTCAGGCAGAACAGAAGGGCAAACTTGCCTGCCCACCACCGGATCTCACGTTCCCAGATGTCGTTCTGTCTTATCCGGACCCCTCGCTCCATGAGGCCACCAATCTGGCTGCATGCCAACCTGTCAAAACACCATCATCCCCACCTCCACCTCTCAGGCGGTCCACAAGAATCCAATGCCAGCCCCAACGACTGGACTTATAAATAGTTCCTTTGTGTATATACTGTTATGTTTCTGCACGCTAGACACCTTACATGAATATATCCATTCACTCACCAATTGCTGTATATAGTTACTTTTGTGTGTAAATATGTTGTTTATGCTCTAAGCAGCCAACAATTTTTTTTTAAAAAGGGGGATGTCATAATATGCACCGATGCACATCATGAGGTAAAAGCAGGTAGTGACAGACACCCAGGTGAGCCAATCAACATACAGAACAGAACACGACCAATCACCAGACAGAACACCAGAGGGGGGCTTCCAACTATAAAACACACGAGGCATCAGCACTCTGCCTCTTTCCACTGGTGACAACTGTAGTGACAGTCAGGATGTACAAATCATTCAACACCTTCTACACATGGACCAGAGCTAGCCTGGTCTAGATAGTTAATGTTAGTTTACTTAGAGTAGTAGAGAGTCAAGCCACAGGCAGCTGTGTGCTTCGTTACTGAAGTTCAATAAATCTTATTGAACCAACGCATACGTTTGGTGTATGCTTGATCATTTCACTGCATCGTGTTGTAGGCCGTGTTACCCCAGGGTAAATAACATGACATATATATTGTATGTCCCATGTTTTTCATGAATGGAATGATCTGCCTGGACATGTACACAGAAAAATACTTTTCACAGTACCTTGGTACACGTGACAATAAATATTAATCTAAATGTAAATATAGGAAAGTCAGTGTTTCCTCTTGATTTGCTGCTCCCCCCCCCCCCCCCCCCACCTCAGGTAAAATATAGGACTGCACCGGGGACAGCACAAACATTGCAACTTATCTCATAGGGGCCTTGAAGTGTAAGCTTGGAGTACATGATCTCATCCTGGAATAGAGGTTGAGTCCTTAATTTTTGACTTGATAAATAATAAGTTTCAATTGAGGCAAAGTGATTACTGGTACCAGCATGTACCTAGTACAGGCATGGCTAAATGCAATTTAGCTGTTTTGTAAGAAACTGATCACATTAGTACATAGTATCAAAAGTCTTTAAATAAGCCTCTCTGTGAATCTAAATAAAGATGGAGTGTAAGGTCACCGGAAGCATTAACAACAATTTGTAAACTAGAGCAAGATTTTTCAGCGTCCCATATGGTCTAGCGGTTAGGATTCCTGGTTTTCACCCAGGCGGCCCGGGTTCGACTCCCGGTATGGGAATCTACATTTTGTCAAATTACCATTCATGCTTTTTTTTTCAAATTCTGAGGCTATGCTTTACCGCCACTTCTTTTTATTCAGCATTTAGGGTATATTGCTGAGAACGCTTACATTCGAACGATATTCTCCGCTTTTGTTCGGAACTTTTAAAGAAAGCATTGGTGGAGTTGAGTGCCAGTGGAGGGTCAGGCCAGCGGGGATCGCTGCAGCGTGAAGAGCACAGAGCAATTTCAGAGTGAGGGTAGAGGGCGCCTTGGAGAAAAGTAACGCAGCAACAGGTACTATCAGCGAGAAGGCTGCCGATTGGAGCTCTGAGTTGTGCTGCATTTAATGCAGACGCTGCTAATTCTCTAGGTCGCTTATCTTATGCATCGTGTTTATTAAAGGGGAATTCTGTTTTCAGCTATCACAACGGTTCAGTGTGTGGACACCTAACTCAGTCGTTATGTGATTTGGCTCTGGATGCAGCACATGTAACGCAGACGTTAAGCAGTGGCTCTGGATGGAGCATGTTTATGCTGTGCAGCACATTAAATGCAATCACCTCTGTGCTGAGGCTGTCGATGCCACATATTTAATCACACTCATTTCTACACTTAATGCAATCGCTTTGTGCTGTAAGTCCCTGAAGGGTGTGAAATGCTTCACGAACTGTTTTGAAGTTTTGGATGCAGCACATTTTATATTGTCACTATGACGCAATGTTGTGATGTTTTGCACTCTTACTATAATGTGATTCTGGCCCGCACATTTACCTTTATTTATTAGATTTATTACTCCACTCCTTAGCTGCTGACTTCATCCCTCTCCCTTGTAATAGTCTGAAATTAAACCAGTCTGTTTGCAACCTTGACTCCCAAGGAAAGTTCCAAACCATCGCCATGACCGCCTGTTTCCACCTCTACTTCATTCGGCTTATCTGCAGGGCTACAGGGAGAAGGCAGGGGAGTGACACGAGACGAATTGCTCCTTCAGAGAATTTTAATGCTCCACTGTGCATTCAGTTGCCAGGGCCCCAACAGTGGAATTACCCCTCGACAGCCCTCCATCTCTTTAACCTACCTTCCCCCTTTAATAAGCTCCTAAAAACTACAACTTTGACCTAATATCTCCTTATGTGACACAAATTCTGTTTTAGGAGTTGGCAAGGACAAGCCCAATGGTGTCCATATGTGTTTCATTCTATGATTATATAACTCCTTGGTCTGTTTTATTATCTTAAAGGCGCTATATAAATGTTTTTGATATTAATATGTTTGTATGTAATATGCTTGTGGTCTCAGAATTCATATGAAAATGCTTAGCTGTTCTGCCTAATTATTTTGTTCCTCTGCCTGTCCTGTTTTCTCTACAACATGTTTCTATTGTCTCCAGGTGACGTTTTATATTTTTCCCTTATCCAGCCATTCGTGAACTAAGTAATCTGCAGGTAGCTGGGTCAAATTATGCCGTGTTTGCAGCAACTTTCTGCTGTTTCCAGGCAGCCCTGGTTGTTTTTTTTAAAAGCCAGCAGCTTCTGATAGGCAACTGGCTGTCATCCATCTGCCGAAATGCTGTCGCAACCCAGTCAACTGAGCGTGAAATCCATCCACCCGACTTGAGAACTGGATCCCATTGATTCTCCCGGGAGAGCCAGATCGCCGCAATATCACAGACTGAACAGATGAGCCGCATCCGACTCAACTTCTACCTCGAGGTATCTCCCTAGCGTAGTCTCTGTGGCGCAATCGGTTAGCGCGTTCGGCTGTTAACCGAAAGGTTGGTGGTTCGAGCCCACCCAGGGACGCAAGTGTTTTTGTCGTTTGACACGAAACCTGTTGTTTTGGTGAAACCTTGTTAACTTCAGGCATGTCCCTCCTATCCAGGACTGAGTCCGAGTGAGGTTTAAAGAGTAATTAACAGAGTAATTGGCAGTAGATACTAACAGTAATCTAGTTTGGTTCATTAACGTTTATAGAGCAGCAAACTCCAACTTGTCATCAGGCAGGTTTCCGTAGTGTAGTGGTTATCACGTTCGCCTAACACGCGAAAGGTCCCCGGTTCGAAACCGGGCGGAAACACTTTTATTTATTTAAGAAGTGGTCTTACTAATTTAAATTTGATAAGTATCCCAATTTACGTCTCAGTGTCGAGCTGGGGCTCTAATCTTTTGGTGCACAGATGTGTGCTTAGATTGTAAAAACGCAAAGTCCATTAACATCCAAGGTGGGGTCAAAATTTAGGTCTCTTGCATTAACTGTAAAATAGGCATGAAACTGTAAAATGTTCAAGTTACGATTGTGATGTATCGTCCCTTTAGATGATCATATTTTAATTAAAGTAAATAAAAATGCACCACCTATCTATCAATGACGGTCACTGTTGGAGGGCCAGGATCAGCTGAAGCTAGACAGAAACAGCTGTTCACTTAAATCAAAATTTAAACTTGAAAAAAAAATCAAATTTAAAAATCGATTGAATGATTTTCAATGTTAATGAGTCTTTCCAACAATGTCAACTACAGCATTTACCCCTGCAGGTTATTCTTTTTCGTTGGACGTGTAAAAATAATTACCACAAATAATTTATAATATTATTGTTGTTTAGTTATTTATTAGTGTAAATGTAGTTAATTTTACAACCCTTCGCTTCACCAGGCGTTTATTGAGGAAATTGATTATATATTTATAGATACGTTTCTTGAAAACTGCATTTGCCTTCTAAGGATCGTTTTCACCTTTATTCTCCTTTAAGATTTAAGGTTCCAGTGCAGGAGCAGGAATGTCTTGATGCAGTTATACAGGGCCTTGGTGAGGCCACACCTGGAATATTGTGTGCAGCTTTGGTTTCCTTATCTGAGGAAGGATGTTCTTTCTCTAGAGGAAGTGCGGTGAAGGTTTACCAGACTGATTCCAGGGATGGCAGAACTGACATATGAGGAGAGATTGAGTCAGTTAGGATTGTATTCGCTGGAGTTCAGCACAATGAGAGGGGATCTCATAGAAGAAATTCTAACAGGTCGAGACAGGGTAGATGCAAGAAGGATGTTCTTGATGGTGGGGCTGTCCAGAATGTCTTAGGATTCGGGGTAGACCATTTCGGACAGAGATGAGGAGAACTTTCTTCACCTGGAGACTGGTGAGCCTGTGGAATTCGATACCACAGGAAGCAGTTGAGACCAAAACATTGTGCGTGGGATTCTCCGTTGGCTGACGCTGAAATCGCGAAATGCAATTGGGCGGAGAATAGGTTCGGACGCCATAATCGTGGTGGACACTAATTCGCAATTCTCCGTCACCTCGACAGCGGTGTCAATGGGTTCCAGAACGCACATACAGTAAACACAGTTTGCATATCATTAGCGGGCCGACCTGGTATTCTCCAGGGCCTCCGCAATTCTCCGCCTCCAATGGACTGAGTTCCCGACGGCATGGTTCATTTGTGCTTTTAAAATTCATGAAACTGGCTTTGTGGCTGATGAGGGAGAGAGAGAGGAGGAAGGACACAGAGAGGCGCAGCTTGGGGCCGGACAGTGGCCGGGCTGGCTGGGGTGGGGGGCTCTGCCAGGACCAGGGGAGGGGGGTTGACAGGGGGAACAGTGGTGTCCAGTCACGGGCCGCCGCGGCCTGCAAGGCAGCTATCTTGCTGCGCACCCCACTGATCACCCACCTTGGCCTCTGGTTCTGCAGAATGACATCGGCTCTATTGGTCCCCACACCCCCGCAGCCCAGCAGCCGACCCTTCGCACCCCCACAACCTGGACGCCAGCGACCGGCGGCCCACCCAGGACAACGCTCATAGTCGCCCCCTACAGGTCTGCTGGCAATGGCAGTGCCAGCTGATAGTACTCCTGGCAGCAGGGATGGGTACCAGGGCCAGAGGCCCCCATGGTGCTGGCCACCGACGGGGCCAGAGGTGCAGAGATGGGGGGGGAACATATGGGGACAGAGACCGCAGTGTCAACCGGGGACACCATGTAGCCGGTTGTACCTGGTGGGCACGGGGGTACGCACCATGCTAACATGTCGGCCTTTCACCCCCTGCCGGCAATGGATATTGGAATTCAACCAGCAATGGTGGCCTTCCTGCTAGTTGCCGCAGCCCCAGGGGATGCCCTCTGGCTGTATGAGCTGGAGCTGCTCGAGGAGGGGGAAGCTGCAGCAGCGGAGCATGAAGCAGCGGAACATGTGCAGAAGGACAGGAGGCAGCCACCAAGGATGGAGAGCCAGCGACCTAACAGGCGAGGAAGAATGAGGCTCCGCATGAGGCCTCATGTGTACTGGCAACGCCTGTCATTCGAGGACCTGCCGGACCGGGCATGCCGTCGAAGACTCCGGCTGACCACAGACTGACGCGGAGACCCACAACAACGACGCCCATGCAGAGACCAGGAGCATGATCGAGCGGTGCTTCAGCATCCTGAAGAAGCAGTACAGGTGCCTGGACTGCTCTGGAGGAGCCCTCCAGGATGATGCCCTATGGGGTAGGGGCCCTGGGTTGGCAGTAACAGCGGGTCTGGTCCATGGGATGGAGGATGATGACAACCCGCTCTGCGATGAGCTCTGGTGCTCCACATCGTCTGACAATGTCGGACTCCTTCCCACGGTAGCACTTTCCACCGTCCACCTGGTTGATCCCTGCATGTGAGCTGGCCATTCCATCGCACCATTCGATAGACCCTTAGGGTGACGGTGGTGAGAATGGCCAGCCCACCCCTCACACCCATCTGACAGAGCACCGAGACAGGTTGTAGCAGTGTGAACAGGTGTTTAATGTGACAGCATCTATACTGACTTGTGCCCTAGCCCCTATAACTAATGCTGTGTCCTGCACCCGTGCCAACTTAACTAGTGTCTCACTTTCTAGTCACGGACCCTAATGCCGAGTCTTGGTGTTTCCCCAGATGGTACAGCAGGAGTGGAGGCAGCCGGCTATGATTCCCGCCCTGCGACGTGGATCCCCATTGGCGGCCGTCTTCCCGGGCAACCGGGCCTGGATGGGTGTCCCAGGTGGTGTGGTGCTGCCCTGTTCTGCCCGCTGCCGGGAGTCACCGGCTTGGGCCCCATCACCTCCTCATCCCTCAGGGTGCCCGATGGCCCCCAGGCTACTCCATGGAACGGCGATGCGAGCAGAGCTATCTCCTGAGGCTCCCCTGTCCCGGGTGGCAATGAGGGTAGGGGTGAAAGTTTTGTGGGGTGGGGGTAAGAATGGTGGCAGGTGAGGGTGCTGGGGGGGTGAGGGTGGTGGGGAGTTGATGGTGTGGGGATGGTGTTGGGGGGGGTGGGTTTGACACGGAGAACCGCAACTCGGCGGGGTCTCACTTCCTTGCCCACAGCCAAACTCCACCTTGGCGACCTCCCTTTCCTCCGGGCCGCCGACCATGTTCAGGGCCTCTGCTCTGCCACAGTGGGGGGCCGCAGGTCCGGTGGTCCCCTTCCTGTCTCCTCCTGCTCCCGGCGGTTGTGGGTGACCTTCTCTTGGGGGCGGGGGTGTGGTGCTGTTAGACAGTCCGACGGATGCAGCTGGGTAGCTGGTGGCCTCAGGGGCCAGACCACTCAGCCATGGGCACCGTATGGGTGCCGACATGTGGTGCAAGGTGGGATTTCGGCTGTGAGGGTGTCAGGTTACGGTTGCGTGCAATGAGGGTTGGTGTCAGGGGCACAGTGTTGCCTACTCACCCTGGCCACCCTGAGCAGAACATGTAGATTTTGGCGGCACTGCTGTCCGGTCTGGACGGTGATACTGATGGCGCTCACCGCCTCTGGCACCTGCACCCAGGCATGGCAAATGGTGACGGCTGGCAGCCTCCTTCCCGGGCCAAGGTTCAATGTCATCCGTCTCTCCTCCATCTCGCCCAGGAGGGTCTCCAGCTTGGCATCCGTGGAGCGTGGGGCCGCGCTTCTTGCTGCCATCTTGTTGGCTGGGCTGGTGTGTGGGGAGTGAAATGTGTATATGCGGCTGCAGCTTGTCAGCCTCCTGAGTGTCAATTGCAAAACCGGCAAATCCGGCACCGTTTCTCATTGGAATCAATTGTGTCCCACGTGGCGCCAGTGCTAGCCCCTTAACAATAGCAGCATCGGTCAGGTGTGGCGGCAGATTTGCTGTCATAGATGTCCACGCATTCTGCGCCGGCGTCAATACTTAGTCTCAGAAACTGAGAAACCCACCCCGTATGTTTTCAAGAAGCAGCTCGATATAGCTCTTGGGACGAAGCACCCCCCTCAACTCTGTCGAAGGCGTTTTCTGCATCCAGGGAGATGATCACTTCTGGTGTTCTCTCTCCGGAGGGGTTCATTATCATGTTCTGCATGGGCCTGATGTTTGTTGTTAGCTGCCTGCCCTTGACAAAGCCCGCCTGGTCCTCCGCACCGACCTCTGGCCCACAGCTCTCCAGCTGCTTTGCCAGGGATTTTGCCAAGATCTTTGCATCTGCGTTGCTCTTGTAATCTTAATCTGAAGGCTGGTGCATCAGGTTCGACGGAGCACATTGCATCTGGTCATCGTCATCGAGCCCTGGGGTCAGTTGGAGGCCTCTACCACCAGTCTTGTGTTGTCCTGTCCGCAATGCACGTTGTGAAGGGTTGGAGGTGGCTGGCCATATCAAGTCATTCTCGTTCCATCCCCAGCCAGGGCCTAGGTTCCTCACTGCCTGGAAATCGGGGCGACTGCGTAGCGGAGGCAAAGATGCCTTGGCATTTTCAAGCAACATAGATGCTACATTATCCTGCAGTTCATCAATAATCCAGAACTTTATTCCCTTGTGATTACGCTGTTAATTTCATGTTAGTGTCGTTCCCCTAACAAGGGTGTATGATGTTTGAGCTTGAAATCGAGGATTGCGTGTTATCTTATTTTAGCAAAAGCCATATTTTTTGGGTGACGTGATAGGTGGTTTGTGCTCAGTCCTATCCTTTTTTTAATGTGCTGTGATCTTTTCACCCATGAAAAGGGGTGCATTTTAGACACCTCTTATCTTGTTTATGGAGAAGATGGGTGCAGCCACAGCGAGGTGAGGGGTGGATGGTTGACGTGGTGGTGGGTGGTAGGGTTAGACAAGTCCTCACTTGAATTGAGGAAAGCCCCCGGATAATGCTAATTGTCTCGGGTTTTCATTTTTTGTTGCTTTGAATTTTGAGAATCGGTGCTTGTCTCCTTCGAAGGCCTGTGTATGTATCCTGGAGAGGACTGGGTTCCTTCTGATTCCTTTTTGTGGTTGCCATTTTTTGGGCTGTAGGTACAGGGAAATGAGCGATTGCGTATGCCTGGGTGTGGTCAGTTTATCCCTGTTCAATTTGTTGTAGTGGGAGCATGTCTGCTATACCTCAGAGCCCTTCTTCGGCTTGGAGGTGGGCTTGAGGGGGAGTTAGAATAGAATAGAATAGAATCCCTACAGTGCAGTAGGAGGCCATTCGGCCCACCGAGTCTGCATCGAACCATGTCCCACCCAATCCCTGCAACCCCATAACCTAACCTTCACACCTCTGGAGACTAAGGGCCAATTTATCATGGCCAATCCACCTACCCCGTACGTCTTTGGACTGTGGGAGGAAACCGGGGCAGCCGGAGGAAACCCACACAGACACGGGGAGAACGTACAAACTCCACATAGTCATTCGAGGCCGGAATTGAACCCGGGTCCCTGGCGCTGTGAGGCAGCAATGCTAACCACTGTGCCACCGTGCCCTACTCCGGATGGTCTTAAATATTGGTTTCCTGAGTGTCCTCCTCATTGTGGTTGGGACTTTCATGAGGAGGCACTATTTTTGTTGCTGTTGTCCTAATACCCATTTTGCAATGGCATGCAGTACTGGTCTGTTTCTAATGTTCTTGGTTTACTCGGGCATTTTCCCATAGTGTTTTTTTCTTCTACACATGGGTAAGCAACATGCTGTTATAAGCCTTGTTTTGGTTCTGTTTTGAGTTAGGGGAGTTCCTCTTATTGTCCCGGGGTGGAGAGCATCAATCCCCCTCCTAAGACCCCCACATTTTGGGTGTCTTGACCCCGGTTATGGAGTCTCCTCGGTCGAGATTGCTGTGATTTTTCTAGTGGCAGGGGGCTGGTGCG
The DNA here is from genome assembly GCF_047496885.1 of Scyliorhinus torazame. Lineage (NCBI taxonomy): Eukaryota > Metazoa > Chordata > Chondrichthyes > Carcharhiniformes > Scyliorhinidae > Scyliorhinus > Scyliorhinus torazame. The sequence goes on along the minus strand of NC_092721.1, from coordinate 155,131,501 downwards.
GTGCCCTGGGTGTGGTTAGTGAGGTGCAGGGCCGGCTGAGTGATTAGCCCTGTCATGTGCTGGGGATATTGACACCTTTGTCTTAGTGTGCTGGACTAGGCCAGTCTCCTGCTGTGATTGATATCCTGTTGCCCTCTTATGCTTGGGACATCCCTTCTTGAGGGCACTTATTAGGGCCATCCTGAGAGGCGAAGTGTTTGGTTTATTGATTCCTGGGCGCACAAGGGTGTGGGATTGATCTGGTTCCTGTACTGTGGTTGATATCCTGTTGCCCTCCCTCCCCACTTATGATTTGAATGCCCCCTTATCTGAACGAGCAGCTTTTTCTCTTCTTCATCATTTGACAGTTTAGGAGAGTGGTCCAAGAAATGGCTGATGAAATTCAACGTGGGCAAGTGCGAGGTCTTGCACTTTGGAAAAAAGAAGAGAGGCGTGGACTATTTTCTAAACGGTGACAAAATTCATAATGCTGAAGTGCAAAGGGACTTGGGAGTCCTAGTCCAGGATTCTCTAAAGGTAAACTTGCAGGTTGAGTCCGTAATTAAGAAAGCAAATGCAATGTTGTCATTTACCTCAAGAGGCTTGGAATATAAAAGCAGGGATGTACTTCGGAAGCTTTATAAAGCATTAGTTAGGCCCAATTTAGAATACTGTGAGCAATTTTGGGCCCCACACCTCAGGAAGGACACACTGGCACACGGGTCCAGCGGAGATTCACACGGATGATCCCAGGAATGGTCGGCCTAACATACGATGAACATCTGAGGATCCTGGGATTATATTCATTGGAGTTTAGGAAGTTGAGGGGAGATCTAATAGAAACTTACAAGATAATGAATGGCTTAGATAGGGTGGACGTAGGGAAGTTGTTTCCATTAGCAGGGAAGACTAGGACCCGGGGGCACAGCCTTAGAATAAAAGGGAGTCACTTTAGAACAGAGATGAGGAGAAATTTCTTCAGCTGGAGAGTGGTGGGTCTGTGGAATTCATTGCCACAGAGGGCGGTGGAGGCCGGGACGTTGAGTGTCTTTAAGACAGAAGTTGATAAATTCTTGATTTCTCGAGGAATTAAGGGCTATGGAGAGAGAGCGGGTAAATGGAGTTGAAATCAGCCATGATTGAATGGTGGAGTGGACTCGATGGGCCGAATGGCCTTACTTCCGCTCCTATGTCTTATGGTCTTATGGGGGTGGGAATGCGCCAGAGGAATACGGATTTATTGTTGTATCTTGGTCCTCTTTTATCCTTTTGCTCCTGGTAGATCTCCCTTTTTTAATCCTGAATCATTTAATGTGTTGAGAAGTGCTGACGACACTGACCATAATCTGAATTTATAGCTGTTGGTTCTCAGTATAAATATGTGGAATGATGATAGTTCTGTACTGTGCCTGAGGTTGGAATTGTGTGGCATTATGTGGTATATGTGAAACATACTTCTAGATCTGGGGTTCTCATGTATTTACTTTGTATTTTTTTATTCCTGTTATGGTGGGGTTTGAGAATATGCAATTGGCTCCTGCATGGGTCACAGATGGGTCTGACATCCAGAGGGAGGGGATTAATTAATAATCTTTATTGTCACAAGTAGGCTTACATTACACTGCAATGAAGTTACTGTGAAAATCCCCTAGTCGCTGTATTCCGGCGCCTGTTCGGGTACACGGAGGGAGAATTCAAAATGTCCAAATTACCTAACAGCAAATCTTTCGGGACTTGTGGGAGGAAACCCACGCAGACATGAGGAGAACGTGCAGACAATGACCCAAGCCGGGAATCGAACCTGGGACCTTGGCGCTGTAAAGCAACAATGCTACCCCCAACCCCCCAAAAAGAAAGTTACATTCTTTTGAGCCAGGGTTCCATTCTGGGATCTTCCCGACCAGTTATAACATCAACCAGGATCGTAACATATCTAACTTCCCCTTGAATGCATCTATTCTATTCACCTCAACTATTCCTTATACATTCTCGGGGTAAATAAGTTTCTCCTGAATTCCTAATGGAGTTTTTAGTGACTATTGTTCTGACAATGAAGCAAAACTTGCAGTCATACATGGAAACATTGGACTTTAATAGGACTCGAGTTCTATATTTTAAAAAATAGACACAAGATGCCAAAAATGGCTGATGACTGCACCATTAGCCACCAAGAGGAATGGCTGCAGGGGCTCATTACAAAACAATGGCATATCTTCCTGAGTATCCAGACAATTCAAGGTACTTGTAAAAAACATTCTCAGACTGATTACCATCTCTGGAAGACAAAGGGACATATTGACTATCTCACCTCAAGGTCGCTGGCTATAATGGCCCAGTCAGATAGGTACATACCAACCCCATCTGGGGGTGTAAAGCTTCTGTGCCGGCCTGCCGGCAGAACATTCTTCAGTGATTCTGTCTCTCTCTCTCGGCCTGCCTGCCGGTTGCTCTGAGTGTGTGTTCACATGAGGAACAGCAGCTGGGAGTTACTGCACTGGTAATACCAGTGACCAAGGTAGGTGTTGTATTGTGAGGCAAGAGACCAGGCAACCTTGATTTATTTAACTAAGAAGAACCTTATATGCAGAACACTACAACACCTACACAAGTTTAGGCCCCTCGACTCCCAAGCTTTACTGACCACAGTCCAACAGCCTGGTCCGCACCTAAACATCAGATAAGCTACAATTGTGGGCTCCATCCCCATAGACACCGGGCGGGTCATATGGCCCACAAAGGATTATCCCTTAAAGGGCCATGCTACCAAAGCAGGGCTTGGAAAGGATTGCAACTGGAAAAAAGACTGAAATCCCTCGATTGAACAAGAGGACCCCTGAGCCAGAGAATCAACTATTCGTCAGCAGAAGCCAACTATACTGAAAAGGATCACATCAGCTGCAACTCATTATTAACCTCCTCCATTATCTACTCCTCGCAACTCAAGGACTTCTGTATAATTTTAAAACATATTTATTTCTAATTTGTATGAATGTAAATGCATGTGTTTTATTATTTCTCCTCATCTTTATTTTAGCAGCTAATGAACTTATCTTAACTCAAGAAAACCTGGTTGAATTGGCTCCTTTTTCTACTGGGCCTGGAAAAGGTACCCAAGTGCAAGGGAACCTTGTTAAATTAAACCTTTGTTGCCACTAGCGGCACAGTGGTTAGCACAGCATCAGAGACCCAGGTTCAATTCTGACCTTGGGTGACTGGAGTTTGAATGTTCTCCCTGTGTCTGCATGGGAATCCTTTCAAGGCTCATTCTATGATCAGCAGAGGGTGGGTTAAATAAAGATACGGAGCCAATCATCCCTCGTCACCCGGGTTTGTGGCATTTAGTTGGGGGGTATTCCAGCCGGATGGTGACAAATCAAGGGTACTCCGCCGGGGCAATAACTTTTGGGGGATCCCAACTGGAGCTGGTTGTAACAAATTGGGAAGCTTGTCCAGGAACCAAATTGGGGATTCATGATGGGATAGCAAATTGGGGACTCATAGTCCAGCATTGTTTCCCAGAGGAGAAACAAATAGAGTGGGGAAGTAAATTGTTCTTTGAAACCGATTTTAATAGCACTGCTGCCTCTTGGCGCAGAGCCCCAGGTTCGATCCCGTCTCTGGGTCACTGTCCGTGTGGAGTGTGCACATTCTCCCCGTGTTTGCGTGGGTTTCACTCCCACAACCCAAAGATGTGCGGGATAGGTGGATTGGCCACGCTAAATTACCCCTTAATTGGAAAAAATGAATTGGGTACTCTAAATTTAGATTTAAAAAGACAAACCAATTTTAAGAAACTGCAAAAATACTTTCTTGAGTCTGTAAAATTAAGTTTTAAAAAGTCCACTTTTGAAGCAAGTGCTTTTCTAGCGGACGGAGAGATTACTTTGGAGGATTTAAAAGCTCTGTCGCTTGAAAAGTTAAAAGAGACATCTAGACATTTAGGAATAGAGATTCCCTCAAATGTGAGATGAACAGTATTGCAATGTGGGTCTGGAAAATTACATCGCAAAAGTAAGGCAAGGTTTCAAAAGGGAAATAGAATTGCTGTTAGAACTTCGGAAGGAGAAAGAGAGGAAACTTATCAAAGAAGAATGCGTGAACTGGACGGGGAGGTAGAGGCCATCAAGGCATCCCACAAAATAATACTCCCGAGCAGTCAGGAAAAATTCCTCGAGTCAGAAGAAGCTAAAAAGGTGGAGGCAGCCGGCCAGGATCGGGAAGAACAGAGGAAACCCAGAATGCTTCAGAGTTCTTAAGGGGGGCAGCAAAGGTTGGAGAGGCTAGGCAAGGGTTACTTGCCATCTAAGAGGCCAAAGACATGCAGCTAAAGTCTGCAGCAGGACAGAGAGAGTGTTCAGGAGCCCCAAAGACGATAGAACCCGGGGTGGGGGTTGTTGGAGCTAAGGACAGCTCCTGGGATGTAATACGGTCAATCAAGTAGGTTTGTGCAGGTCTCAAAGGTCCAGGCGAGACCAGTGGAATTTAAGCCCGGAAAAGAGGATGACTGGGAAAGGATGACTTGGAAATTGGGCAAGCCAATACATTTTTTTGCAGCATTCAAGAGGGACCAGGTGAATTCTGAGACCAGTAAGGAGACAGTGAGAGAGGTGCCATGCCCAGCTGTAGAGTTAGAGTTACTGGAAGTTAGAAGGGTCAAAGACAGGCCAGCATTAACAAAGGAGGTCCACGAGTGACGTGTACATTTTCAAAGGGATGATAGGAATGAGTCAATTATGTGTTTGGCAGAGTGTTTCATAGTGGATATAAATGGGGATGAGAGGAGTCCCCAAACTGAGATACAAATAGTGATGGAGATACTCCACCAGGTTGAAAAGCCACAAGAATATAGTTGGGGCTGAACGCAATAATGTTCCGGGAGATATGGAACAGGCTAAGGGAACACAAATTTCCAGGACAATGGCTTCATGGCAAATTTAAATGGGGAACAGGAAAATCCCCAAATAGGCCAAGGAAGAATGAGGATGACGCCCCACTTAGCTGAAGCTAGCCCAAAGCCTGTGAGTGAATATATCCCCAAAGACAGGGGTCAGAACAGAGACACAGGAAGATTGGACCTCAGGCAAAGCACTCTACCAAGAGGGAAGACCAAGCCCCTGCCAGGTGAGCAGGAGGTCCGGCTGTCTGATGTTTTAGGAAAGGGATCCCAAAAAGGACCCAAACAGACACTCCATTGTCAGGGAAACTACCTTTCCCAGAGTTAGATCCAAAGAAGCCTGTACCAATGCTGGGCAAGTCTGTCTGCCCAGACCCAACTTTCTGAATTTGGAGGCCAAACAGATCATTGACCCACTCCTATCATCCCTTTGAAAATGTACACGTCACTCGTGGACCTCTTTTGTTAATGCTGGCCTGTCTTTGACCGTTCTAACTTCCAGTAACTCTAACTCTACAGCTGGGCGTGGCACCTCTCTCACTGTCTCCTTACTGGTCTCAGAATTCACCTGGTCCTTATTGAACGCTGCAAAAAAAATGTATTGGCTTGCCCAATTTCCAAGTCTCGCCAATGGATTCCAAAATAACCCCAGAGCAAGTGAGAAAAATGCCTCCCCAAGTTGAAAAGCCAACAGGGAGCATAGCTGAAGTTGAACCTCCACCAGAAGACAGTGATGTTCTGGAGGACATGGAACATGTTAGCCCAATACAACCTCCAACGCCAAAGGCCCCAGGCAAGACGCCGGTGAATGTGGAGCAGAATTGTTTCCAAATTGGCCCCTGAAAGAGTGAGGGTGATGCCTCACCCAGTCGATAAGCTACCTAACAGATAAAACAAGAATGCCACCTCCATTGAGAGCAATAGTGTCCCCATGTACATGGGACATGTTAGGGGAAGACCCCCTCCTCAAACAAAAGAGGAAAAGAGGAAAGTCTGTCCTCAGGAAGGTAGAGTGTGTGGCAATCAGGTGGAGATTAACAGGGAAATCAATGCAGGGGTATTCTCTGATAAACCAGAAGTAATCAAACAAGCTCTAAACCTCAAATAGGACTGAGTTGATGAAAGGCTCACAAAAAATGTTGGAACCAGAATTCCTACAGGAGGTGGAAGTCAATCAAACCTGTAAAAATGCCTGGGTCTGATCCAGCCAATTCACAGGCCCCAGAGTTACACCTGACTGGAATAGTCCAATCAATAGCCAAACTCCATTGATGATACTTAGTCCAATGTCACAGCAAAGGGCTGATAGAGCTACCAACTGGAGCTGACAATAAGGAAAGAATACCTTTGGGCGCAATTCACCTGAAAAAATGACTTGAAGTCTTGCATCCCGGGACCCTCACAACTCGCAAGCCTCCCCGCCCTGCCATGACTGTCCCGTCTTCTCTCAGAGTGCCATCCAGCGAGCAAATTGTGTTGGCAAATGTTGTTCTGCACACTCACACCCAGCTGATCAAGAACCCCTAGGCCTCAGACCTCTGCCGGGAACATTATGGAGGCCGTGCTCAGCTGCCCTCTGCTCATCCAGACACTTACCCTTTGGCTGCGAGGGGATCCTCAGTGGTGAAGCCCAGCTCGTCAGTGTTTGATTGTTAACAGCTGCCTCTATGGTGCTGATGCACCTGAATTACAGGCGCACTGTTCAGGTATCAAGGTTTACAGAACATCCAGTCCACTAATCATCCTCTCAGACAGGGCACCTGCTGCCCCCCTATCTCCTGCCCAGGGATGAACCAGACCTGGCCTCCTCCAACCCTCAAAACAACCCTCGCCCCGAGCACTGAAGCAGAAACTCCAGTGAGCTACATGCCAGTAACTGGAAATGGCTACCCACCTCCTCACTTCCCCTCGGTAGCCATTGCGCCAGGTTCCTGTTTTTATAGAGGAAACAACGCCCATGTGACACCCGGGAGGCCACTACATTTGACTTCAATCTCGTTAATGAACGCAGATTAGGCTTCTCACCATTTTTGTCCGAGATCTGGACCTTGCCATTGGGAACGGGCCAGGTGAATTGCAAAATGGTTCGCGGATCTCAATTTTTGCCTCTCCCGCTATTCACCCAGCACAATGGGATGGGTGCTGGGTGCAACGGGGTGGGAAAATTGGGCCCTTTGACACCAAGCTGAATGCTTAGGAAAAAAAAATTGCAAGCAGGTTATCCAGTTTAGGATAAGGTACAAACAGTTTGGGATCATCTGGGTATCGACCATTGTGAAGAGAACAAATGTGTGCGAGAGAGAGTTTTGTTATTTTATTTTAAAAATTCCTCCTTTTTGTAATGAAATGAGAATCTCATTTCCATGAGGTGTGGAAGAGTTATGGGGATGGAGATAAAATGATGTGACTCATACACGGAAACGTCGGACTTTAAAAGGACCGAGTTCTTTGATTTTTAAAAATGGACATAAGACGCCTAAGATGGCCGGTGAATGTACCATTGACCACTGACAGGAATGGCTACAGGGCGTCACTATGGAACAATGGGAAATGTAATGAGGCTTCCAAGCAACTCAAGTACTTATAAAAAAGATCCTAAGACTGTTTTCCAACTCTGGAAGACAAAGGGATGTAATGCCTATCTAATTTCAAGGCCCCTGGCCTAGACAGATGAGTACAGAGCAGTCACTTGGAATACACATCTGTGCTGGCCTGCCTGCGGAACATTCTTCTGTGATTCTGCCTCTCTCTCTCTCTCTGCCTGCCTGCTGGTTGCTGTATGTGTGTGCGTGCTGAGGAACAGCAGCTGGGAGTTACTTCATATACTGAAGGTAATGCCAGTGACCAAGGCAGGGCCTGCAAAGGATTACAGCTGGAAAAAAACTGAAATCCCCCAATCGAACTGCCGGACCCCTGAAACAGAGAATCAACTGTCAGCAGAATCCAACAATAACTGAAAAGAATTGCATCAGCCACAAGTCATCAACATTTACTCCTCTCAACGCAAGGACTTCCTTATAACTTTTGTAAAATATTTCGATATGAATGTAGATGCATCTGGAAAATCCTCTTCCCCCACCCTAACAAGCTCTTCCATAGTTTAGATGATACCCCTCAGCCATTTCCTTTCTAGGAAAGTGAGTCCCAGCCTGTTCAGCCTTTCCTGGAAGCTGCACTAATTTAGGGACCTATTTTGTCAATCTTTTTCACACATTCTCCAGTGTCACTGTACCTTTTCTATAAGATGGATACCAGAATCGTGCACAAGTGTGGTCTAACAAATGTTCTGTGCAAGTTTAATTTCTCTGCTTTTTAATTCCATTCCTTAAAATTGGCCTTTTAGCAGAAACACAAAGATTTATAATTTTTTTGTAAAATCTACACTATGCAGCACGGTACATCGAGTGTTTTGAATTCCTGCGTGCTCCAGATTCATCAAGTCACCTGTACCAAAATTGTATGCACCCACCCCTTTTATTTTGTAACATTCTTCTCAATTTGTTTGTACAAAATACTTTCAAAACGATGAGCATGAAACCATTTTTAACGCAGGAAACTTATGCTCCTCTTTCGAATGGGTTCATACCACAAGTTCCTGGTCACAGGGCAGAGAGACTGCAGGGAAAGAAAATTGGCACTTGAGATAGGTCGCACAAAATATGAGACTGAACCACCCCTTGCTACTTTCATACAGTTCCTAAATATCTGGCTGTAGAGTGGTTGAGAATTAGGGACAGATTTGATTGTTGTCCTTTAGCTCAAAGGGCAGAGGGGCAATAAAGGAAGCAAAGGTGTGAAATAATCTTTCAAGTTTGACAAACAAAATACAAGCAATGGTTTCTAAATGTTAAACTTATCAACACAAATGTTTTGCCGAGGCCCAAGACACTTATGATCAATAGCAAAACTAGGCACTATAGCCTGAAACTACAGTTGAATATTTATGTTCTTTTCTCAAGTAGAGGAACAGGAAGAGGAAACCACATCTCATCTGCATATTTGTCAGAGTCTACACTGAACAAATTGTAGCTAACTTTGCACAATATGCTACCCCTTCACTTCATCTGTTCCACAATCAGTCATTGCACAAGTAGACATGGGCTGCCATCTTTGATAATTGCTTTGAAAAATAAAAAATCAACAAACACATGTTGATCTTAATTACTTTTAATTTTTTGATCTAAAAGTTGATCTAAAAGGTATTTTAAATACCTAACACAATGTCATGTTCTTTTATGAAAGACTTAAATATTGAAAACATTGATGGCTTAAAACATTCACAGCACCGTAACTGTGTTGAGGGTAGTACTAAGACTGCTGTAGGGAACACCCATTACCCTGTAGAAAAATAACTAGTTGGAATGTTACTGATTGGTTACGCTCTGCATTTATTGAAAGATCAAAATGAGATTTGGTGCCATCTTTAGGTCAAAAAGCATTTACATTAAATAAAAAAGTACCAATACTTGCACAAATACACAAGAAGAAACTTCATTCAGGATAGAATTACTCCAGCTTATGGTATGAGAGACACTTCCAAAATCTATTTAAAAATGCCAAAATTAAGTTTAATTATATTGTTTGCGATGGCAAGAAGAAATGCTTGCACTTATATAACAAATATCTCTACTTCAAAATATTTTAACGTACTTCACATAATAATTTCAAATAGAAAATGATGGGAAAAAGTCAGCTGGTATGGCAGTTTTGTAAGGGCCACGAAGAATCCAGCACGAGTTTTAAGGATACAAAGTAATAACATTTATTTACTATAACATATATACATAACAGTAGCAGTAACCTCCCTTGCTACATACTCCTTCCTGCTGGTTCCTGAACTGGCCAGCTTTATTCATACTAGGAGTTTACTAGTGGTTTCTCCGCCCCCCTCATTGGGGAAGCTCATACTCCCACAGGATTGTGGGATAGTCATTAGTCCCCAGACAATGGTAAGTAGGCAGGTTAAAACATCCCTCCCCCCCAAAGTCGAAGGAATCCACCGAAAACCCTGGCGAAGGAGGGCGTCGGACTCGTTTGGCCGCAGGCCGGACACCATTTGCACGCGGCGCTGGATCAGGCGGCGTGTATCGAGACGGAGACCGGCGCTTCCTGTGGAAGGAGAACTAGTTTAACATGTCTATTGATTCCTCTTCCTGCATTTTGTTTTTATTTCAGATATCCAGCATCTGCAGTATTTTGCTCATTCATAAATTATTTTAGTTATTGTAATGCAGGCAAGTGCAACTGCAATTCGAATTAGCATTCCAAAAACAGTAATGAGTTGAATGACCAATCAAGATTCATTTTTGATAGTATAGGGTGAGATTGATGTTGCCAAGGACACCACTAGTTTTGGAATAACATCCATGGTACCCTTTAACTTCCACCTGAACAGGGACATCGAGGTTAACATCCTCAAGGATGACCTTCTCCAATGCAGCAGCATTCCATCAGGAAGAGTTGGGAGAGGGTATGGAGGAGGGGTTCTGGTGCGAGGTGCTCCGGAGGGTGAACGCCTCCACGTCGTGCGCGAGGTTGGGGCTGATACAGCTGAAGGTGGTGTATAGAGCGCACCTTACAAGGGTGAGGATGAGCTGGCTCTTTGAAAGGGTAGAAGATGTGTGTGAACGTTGCCGGGGGGGTGGGGGGGGGGCAAAGCACGTTCATATGTTTTGGTCCTGTCCAAAGCTGGAGGATTAATGGAAGGAGGTGTTTAGGGTAATCTCTAAAGTGGTGCACGTGAAACTGGACCAGGGCCCTCGGGAGGCCATATTCGGGGTGTCGGACCAGCCTGGGTTGGAAACGGGCACGGAGGCAGATGTTGTAGCCTTTGCCTCGTTGATCGCCCGAAGGCGGATCCTGTTAGGGTGGAGATCAACCTCTCCACCCTGTGCCCTGGCGTGGCGGGGGGACCTGCTGGAATTCTTGATACTTGAAAAGGTCAAATTTGAACTGAGGGGAAGGATGGAGGGGTTCTACAATTCATGGGCGTTATTCACTATGCAGTTTCAAGAATTGGATCACATCGAACATTAGGGGGGTTGGGTCGGGGAGGGTTGGGGGGAGGGGGTCTGTATGCGTTAATGGTGGGGTGGGTGATTCCTGATTCCTTTTTGTCATTTGTTTATGTTAACATGCGGGCTCATGTCGGGGGTTTGGTGGGAGGATGGAATCGTTGTTGTTGATATGGGGATTGACATTACATTCGTTACTGATTATTGTTTATTGTTGGGTGTAAATTTGGGAGAAAATGTGAAAAAGGAGGAGAATAAAAAATATTTTTTAAAAAGGACTACACAGGAATATAAACGTGGATTCCACCTCCTGACCAGAGGTGGCAGTAGTGCCGGCTGAGGCACAGAATTACCCAGCTTCAGCAAGGATGCTTACTAAGTGTTGGATTTCGACAAAACTTGGTCCGGAGATAGGTTTTTGACAAAGGTGCGGATCCAGAAATTCAAATTAAAAGTATCCATTAACACTGTTTACACATGTATACAAAAGTAGGTAGCAGGACATCACAATCCAGCCTAATAATATTCCCATTCATACGTGTAGATGATTTTCTCCTTCCTATTTTAAGGAGGTTGAGGCAGCCGGTGTTCCTATCAGCACCTTGACAGAAATCAACTGGCTTTATAAATTGACCAGACCAAACCTGGAATTTCACTGTTCAATAGGTAAATGTGCTCCTAATGCAATTTAGTGTGGGCGTGATATAGTTGAATGGTTGCCTTTGGAGACGAAGCCTTTCAGTATGATGCAAATGGCACTGTTGATATACCGGTATTTTACTTAGAAACAGCAGTGAAAGGGCAGCACGGTGGCGCAGTGGTTAGCACTGCTGCCTCACGGCCCCAAGGTCCCAGGTTCAATCCCGATTCTGGGTCACTGTCCGTGTGGAGTTTGCACATTCTCCCCGTGTTTGCGTGAGTTTCGCCTCCACAAACCAAAGCCGTGCAGGGTAGGTGGATTGGCCACACTAAATTGCCCCTTAATTGAAAAAAAGTGAATTGGGTACTCAAAATTTATTTTAAGAAACGAAAAGAAAAAAAAGAAACAGCAGTGAAACGGAGAGAGGTGAAGGTAGACTTCAACTTTTTCTCTTACCGTCTCAAATTCCTTTCGAGTTAGTTTATTAATGGTGTAGTACTGCACACCTGCCACCAGGTGGCACCATATGAACCATTGTGTTGCTGCTTCAGCAGAGAAATTAATCCAGCCAAATTCTGGCCATGTTTTTGCTGGAGTGGACCACAACGTAATTATAATCCCAAAGATTTGATCTGAGCTTTGATTATGACTTAATGTTTAAGTTCTTCTCAAACACATGGTTTGGGTGGCACGGTAGAACAGTGGTTAGCACTGTTGCTTCACAGCGCCAGGGTCCCAGGTTAGATTCCCAGCTTGGGTCACTGTCTGTGCGGAGTCTGCACGTTCTCCCCGTGTCTCCGTGGGATTCCTCCGGGTGCTCCGGTTTCCTCCCACAGTCCAAAGATGTGCAGGTTAGGTGAATTGGACATTCTAAATTCTCCCTCGGTGTACCCAAACAGGCGCCAGAATGTGGCAACTAGGGGCTTTTCACAGTAACTTCATTGCAGTGTTAATGTAAACCTACTTGAGACAATAAAGATTATTATTATTCACAATGGAACAGTGGAATTGATTTCACTCCACCTAATAAATCCAATCAGTAATTCAGGAGAATTTCTTGACTGAAAATGGTAAGAATGTGGAACATATAACCGCAAGCAGATTTTGAGATGAGCAGAATAGTTGCATTTATGGGAAAAGTAAACAGGCAGGAAGGAAAAATAGGATTGCCATTAAGGATAGATGAAGGTCGACAGGACCCTCATAGAATCCCTACCGTGCAGGAAGCCATTCAGCCCATCGAGTCTGTACCGGCCCACGTCTCCACCTTATTCCCATAACCCCACCTAACCTTTTGGACACCAAGGGACAATTTAGCATGGCGATTCCACCTAACCTGCACATCTTTGGACTGTGGGAGGAAACCGGAGCACCCGGAGGAAACCCACGCACACACGGGGAGAAAGTGCAAACTCCACACAGTCACGCGAGTCCGGAATTGAACCTGGGTCCCTGGCACTGTGAGGCAGCAGTGGAAACCACTGTGCCAGTGTGCTACCCCATGCTCATGTAGAGAAGAATGCCCACATGGGCCAAATGACGTTTTCTATGTTGTGGACTCTACGCATCTAATAGGCAGTAATCAGTGGAGTTCCCTTGAAGTGGCCCTGGAACACGAGGCAGTCGGAGCGGTGGGGCTGGGTCCGGAGCACGGGGCAGTCGGAGCGGCGGGGCTGGGTCCCGGGGACGGGGCAGTCGGAGCGGCGGGGCTGGGTCCAGAACACGAGGCAGTCGGAGCGGCGGGGCTGGGTCCCAGGGATGAGGCAGTCGGAGCGGTGGTGCTGGGTCTGGAGCACGGGGCAGTCGGAGCAGCAGGGCTGGGTCCCGGGCACGGGGCAGTCGGAGCGGCGGGGCTGGGTCCTGGGCACGGGGCAGTCGGAGCAGCGGGGCTGGGTCCTGGGGTCGGGGCAGTCGGAGCGGCGGGGCTGGGTCCTGGGCACGGGGCAGTCGGAGCAGCAGGGCTGGGTCCCGGGGACGGGGCAGTCGGAGCAGCGGGGCTGGGTCCCGGGGACGGGGCAGTCGGAGCAGCGGGGCTGGGTCGGAAGCACAAGGCAGTCGGAGCGGCGGGGCTGGGTCCCGGGCACGGGGCAGTCGGAGCGGCGGGGCTGGGTCCGGGCACGGGGCAGTCGGAGCGGCGGGGCTGGGTCCTGGGCATGGGGCAGTCGGAGCGGCGGGGCTGGGTCGGGAGCACGAGGCAGTCGGAGCGGTGGGGCTGGGTCCCAGGGATGAGGCAGTCGGAGCGGCGGGGCTGGGTCCAGAGAACGGGGCAGTCGGAGCGGCAGGGCTGGGTCCCGGGGACGGGGCAGTCAGAGCGCAGGGCTGGGTCCGGAGCACGGGGCAGTCGGAGCGGCAGGGCTGGGTCCCGGGGACGGGGCAGTCAGAGCAGCGGGGCTGGGTCCGGAGCACGGGGCAGTCGGAGCGGCAGGGCTGGGTCCCAGGGACGGGGCAGTCGGAGCGGCGGGGCTGGGTCCGGAGCACGGGGCAGTCGGAGCGCTGGGGCTGGGTCCCGGGGACGGGGCAGTCGGAGCGGCAGGGCTGGGTCCCAGGGACGGGGCAGTCGGAGCGGCGGGGCTGGGTCCGGAGCACGGGGCAGTCGGAGCGGTGGGGCTGGGTCCCGGGGACGGGGCAGTCGGAGCGGCAGGGCTGGGTCCCAGGGACGGGGCAGTCGGAGCGGTGGGGCTGGGTCCCGGGGACGGGGCAGTCGGAGCGGTGGGGCTGGGTCCGGAGCACGGGGCAGTCGGAGCGGTGGGGCTGGGTCCCGGGGACGGGGCAGTCGGAGCGGTGGGGCTGGGTCCCGGGGACGGGGCAGTCGGAGCGGCAGGGCTGGGTCCCAGGGACGGGGCAGTCGGAGCGGCGGGGCTGGGTCCGGAGCACGGGGCAGTCGGAGCGCTGGGGCTGGGTCCCGGGGACGGGGCAGTCGGAGCGGCAGGGCTGGGTCCCAGGGACGGGGCAGTCGGAGCGGCGGGGCTGGGTCCGGAGCACGGGGCAGTCGGAGCGGTGGGGCTGGGTCCCGGGGACGGGGCAGTCGGAGCGGCAGGGCTGGGTCCCAGGGACGGGGCAGTCGGAGCGGTGGGGCTGGGTCCCGGGGACGGGGCAGTCGGAGCGGTGGGGCTGGGTCCGGAGCACGGGGCAGTCGGAGCGGTGGGGCTGGGTCCCGGGGACGGGGCAGTCGGAGCGGTGGGGCTGGGTCCCGGGGACGGGGCAGTCGGAGCGGTGGGGCTGGGTCCCGGGGACGGGGCAGTCGGAGCGGTGGGGCTGGGTCCCGGGGACGGGGCAGTCGGAGCGGCGGGGCTGGGTCCCGGGGACGGGGCAGTCGGAGCAGCGGGGCTGGGTCCCGGGGACGGGGCAGTCGGTGCTGGGTCCCGGGGACGGGGCAGTCGGAGCGGTGGGGCTGGGTCCCGGGGACGGGGCAGTCGGAGCGGCGGGGCTGGGTCCCGGGGACGGGGCAGTCGGAGCGGCGGGGCTGGGTCCCGGGGACGGGGCAGTCGGAGCGGCGGGGCTGGGTCCCGGGGACGGGGCAGTCGGAGCGGTGGGGCTGGGTCCCGGGGACGGGGCAGTCGGAGCGGCGGGGCTGGGTCCCGGGGACGGGGAAGTCGGAGCGGCGGGGCTGGGTCCCGGGGACGGGGCAGTCGGAGCGGTGGGGCTGGGTCCCGGGGACGGGGAAGCCGGAGCGGCGGGGCTGGGTCACGGGGACGGGGAAGCCGGAGCGGTGGGGCTGGGTCCCAGGGACGGAGCAGTCGGAGCGGCGGGGCTGGATCCCGGGGACGGGGCAGTCGGAGTGGCGGGGCTGGATCCCGTGGACGAGGCAGTCGGAACGGCGGGGCTCGGTCCCGGGGACGGGGCAGTCGGAGCGGCGGGGCTGGGTCCCGGGGACGGGGTAGTCGGAGCGGCGAGGCTGGGTCTGGAGCACGGGGCAGTCGGAGCGGCGGGGCTGGGTCCCGGGGACGGTGCAGTCGGAGCGGCGGGGCTGGGTCCGGAGCACGGAGCAGTCGGAGCGGCGGGGCTGGGTCACGGGGACGGGGAAGCCGGAGCGGCGGGGCTGGGTCACGGGGATGGGGCAGTCGGAGCGGAGGGGCTGGGTCCGGAGCACGGGGCAGTCGGAGCGGCGGGGCTGGGTCCGGAGCATGGGGCAGTCGGAGCGGCGGGGCTGGGTCCGGAGCACGGGGCAGTCGGAGCGGCGGGGCTGAGTCCCGGGACGGGGCAGTCGGAGCGGCGGGGCTGGGTCCCGGGGACGGGGTAGTCGGAGCGGCGAGGCTGGGTCCTGGGCATGGGGCAGTCGGAGCGGCGGGGCTGGGTCCCGGGGACGGGGTAGTCGGAGCGGCGAGGCTGGGTCCCGGGGACGGGGCAGTCGGAGCGGCGGGGCTGGGTCTGGAGCACGGGGCAGTCGGAGCGGCGGGGCTGGGTCCCGGGGACGGGGCAGTCGGAGCGGCGGGGCTGGGTCCGGAGCACGGAGCAGTCGGAGCGGCGGGGCTGGGTCACGGGGACGAGGCAGTCGGAGCGGTGGGGCTGGGTCCTGGGGACGGTGCAGCCGGAGCGGCAGGGCTGGGTCCCGGGGACGGTGCAGTCGGAGCGGCAGGGCTGGGTCCCGGGGACGGTGCAGTCGGAGCGGCGGGGCTGGGTCCGGAGCACGGAGCAGTCGGAGCGGCGGGGCTGGGTCACGGGGACGGGCAAGCCGGAGCGGCGGGGCTGGGTCACGGGGACGGGGCAGTCGGAGCGGCGGGGCTGGGTCCCAGGGACGGGGCAGTCGGAGTGGTGGGGCTGGGTCCCGGGGACGGGGCAGTCGGAGCGGCGGGGCTGGGTCCCGGGGACGGGGCAGTCGGAGTGGTGGGGCTGGGTCCCGGGGACGGGGCAGTCGGAGTGGTGGGGCTGGGTCCCGGGGACGGGGCAGTCGGAGCGGCGGGGCTGCGTCCCGGGGACGAGGCAGTCGGAGCGGCGGGGCTGGGTCCGGAGCACGGGGCAGTAGGAGCGGCGGGGCTGGGTCTGGAGCACGGAGCAGTCGGAGCGGCGGGGCTGGGTCCCGGGGACGAGGCAGTCGGAGCGGCGGGGCTGGGTCACGGGGACGGGGCAGTCGGAGCGGCGGGGCTGAGTCCCGGGACGGGGCAGTCGGAGCGGCGGGGCTGGGTCCCGGGGACGAGGCAGTCGGAGCGGCGGGGCTGGGTCCCGGGGACGGGGCAGTCGGAGCGGCGGGGCTGGATACCGGGGACAGGGCAGTCGGAGCGGCAGGGCTGGGTCTGGAGCACGGAGCAGTCGGAGCGGCGGGGCTGGGTCCCGGGGACGAGGCAGTCGGAGCGGTGGGGCTGGGTCCCGGGGACGGGGCAGTCGGAGCGGAGGGGCTGGGTCCTGGGGACGGGGCAGTCAGAGCGGCGGGGCTGGGTCCCGGGGACGGGGCAGTCGGAGCGGAGGGGCTGGGTCCTGGGGACGGGGCAGTCGGAGCGGAGGGGCTGGGTCCGGAGCACGGGGCAGTCGGAGCGGCGGGGCTGGGTCTGGAACATGAGGCAGCCGGAGCGGCGGGGCTGGGTCCCGGGGACGGGGCAGTCGGAGCAGAGGGGCTGGGTCCGGAGCACGGGGCAGTCGGAGCGGTGGGGCTGGATCTGGAGCACGGGGCAGTCGGAGAGTTGGGGCTGGGTCCCGGGGACGGGGCAGTCGGAGCGGTGGGGCTGGGTCCCGGGGACGAGGCAGTTGGAGCGGCAGGGCTGGGTCCCGGGGACGGGGCAGTCGGAGCGGCGGGGCTGGGTCCCGGGGACGGGGCAGTCGGAGCGGTGGGGCTGGGTCCCGGGGACGGGGCAGTCGGAGCGGCGGGGCTGTGTCCCGGGGACGGGGCAGTCGGAGCGGAAGGGCTGGGTCCCGGGGACGAGGCAGCCGGAGCGGCGGGGCTGGGTCCCGGGGACGGGGCAGTCGGAGCGGCAGGGCTGGGTCCCCGGGACGGGGCAGTCGGAGCGGCGGGGCTGTGTCCCGGGGACGGGGCAGTCGGAGCGGAAGGGCTGGGTCCCGGGGACGAGGCAGCCGGAGCGGCGGGGCTGGGTCCCGGGGACGGGGCAGTCGGAGCGGCAGGGCTGGGTCCCCGGGACGGGGCAGTCAGAGCGGCGGGGCTGGATCCCGGGGACGAGGCAGTCGGAGCGGCGGGGCTGGGTCCTGGGGAGGGGGCAGTCGGAGCGGTGGGGCTGGGTCCCGGGGACGGGGCAGTCGGAGCGGCGGGGCTGGGTCCCGGGGACGGGGCAGTCGGAGTGGTGGGGCTGGGTCCCGGGGACGGGGCAGTCGGAGTGGTGGGGCTGGGTCCCGGGGACGGGGCAGTCGGAGCGGCGGGGCTGCGTCCCGGGGACGAGGCAGTCGGAGCGGCGGGGCTGGGTCCGGAGCACGGGGCAGTAGGAGCGGCGGGGCTGGGTCTGGAGCACGGAGCAGTCGGAGCGGCGGGGCTGGGTCCCGGGGACGAGGCAGTCGGAGCGGCGGGGCTGGGTCTGGAGCACGGAGCAGTCGGAGCGGCGGGGCTGGGTCCCGGGGACGAGGCAGTCGGAGCGGCGGGGCTGGGTCCCGGGGACGGGGCAGTCGGAGCGGCGGGGCTGGGTCCCGGGGACGGGGCAGTCGGAGCGGCAGGGCTGGGTCTGGAGCACGGAGCAGTCGGAGCGGCGGGGCTGGGTCCCGGGGACGAGGCAGTCGGAGCGGTGGGGCTGGGTCCCGGGGACGGGGCAGTCGGAGCGGCAGGGCTGGGTCTGGAGCACGGAGCAGTCGGAGCGGCGGGGCTGGGTCCCGGGGACGGGGAAGCCAGAGCGGCGGGGCTGGGTCCCGGGGACGGGGCAGTCGGAGCGGTGGGGCTGGGCCCCGGGGACGGGGCAGTTGGAGCGGCGGGGCTGGGTCCCGGGGACGGGGCAGTCGGAGCGGAGGGGCTGGGTCCTGGGGACGGGGCAGTCAGAGCGGCGGGGCTGGGTCCCGGGGACGGGGCAGTCGGAGCGGAGGGGCTGGGTCCCGGGGACGGGGCAGTCGGAGCAGAGGGGCTGGGTCCGGAGCACGGGGCAGTCGGAGCGGTGGGGCTGGATCTGGAGCACGGGGCAGTCGGAGAGTTGGGGCTGGGTCCCGGGGACGGGGCAGTCGGAGCGGTGGGGCTGGGTCCCGGGGACGAGGCAGTTGGAGCGGCAGGGCTGGGTCCCGGGGACGGGGCAGTCGGAGCGGTGGGGCTGGGTCCCGGGGACGAGGCAGTCGGAGCAGCAGGGCTGGGTCCCGGGGACGGGGCAGTCGGAGCGGCGGGGCTGGGTCCCGGGGACGGGGCAGTCGGAGCGGAGGGGCTGGGTCCTGGGGACGGGGCAGTCAGAGCGGCGGGGCTGGGTCCCGGGGACGGGGCAGTCGGAGCGGAGGGGCTGGGTCCCGGGGACGGGGCAGTCGGAGCAGAGGGGCTGGGTCCGGAGCACGGGGCAGTCGGAGCGGTGGGGCTGGATCTGGAGCACGGGGCAGTCGGAGAGTTGGGGCTGGGTCCCGGGGACGGGGCAGTCGGAGCGGTGGGGCTGGGTCCCGGGGACGAGGCAGTTGGAGCGGCAGGGCTGGGTCCCGGGGACGGGGCAGTCGGAGCGGTGGGGCTGGGTCCCGGGGACGAGGCAGTCGGAGCAGCAGGGCTGGGTCCCGGGGACGGGGCAGTCGGAGCGGCGGGGCTGGGTCCCGGGGACGGGGCAGTCGGAGCGGTGGGGCTGGGTCCCGGGGACGGGGCAGTCGGAGCGGCGGGGCTGTGTCCCGGGGACGGGGCAGTCGGAGCGGAAGGGCTGGGTCCCGGGGACGAGGCAGCCGGAGCGGCGGGGCTGGGTCCCGGGGACGGGGCAGTCGGAGCGGCAGGGCTGGGTCCCCGGGACGGGGCAGTCGGAGCGGCGGGGCTGTGTCCCGGGGACGGGGCAGTCGGAGCGGAAGGGCTGGGTCCCGGGGACGAGGCAGCCGGAGCGGCGGGGCTGGGTCCCGGGGACGGGGCAGTCGGAGCGGCAGGGCTGGGTCCCCGGGACGGGGCAGTCAGAGCGGCGGGGCTGGATCCCGGGGACGAGGCAGTCGGAGCGGCGGGGCTGGGTCCGGAGCACGAGGCAGTCGGAGTGGCGGGGCTGGGTCCTGGGGAGGGGGCAGTCGGAGCGGTGGGGCTGGGTCCCGGGGACGGGGCAGTCGGAGCGGCGGGGCTGGGTCCCGGGGACGGGGCAGTCGGAGCGGAAGGGCTGGGTCCCGGGGACGAGGCAGCCGGAGCGGCGGGGCTGGGTCCCGGGGACGGGGCAGTCGGAGCGGCAGGGCTGGGTCCCCGGGACGGGGCAGTCGGAGCGGCGGGGCTGGGTCCCGGGGACGAGGCAGTCGGAGCGGCGGGGCTGGATCCCGGGGACGAGGCAGTCGGAGCGGCGGGGCTGGGTCCGGAGCACGAGGCAGTCGGAGTGGCGGGGCTGGGTCCCGGGGACGGGGCAGTCGGAGCGGTGGGGCTGGGTCCCGGGGACGGGGCAGTCGGAGCGGCGGGGCTGGGTCCCGGGGACTGGGCAGTCGGAGCGGTGGCGTTGTGCCCTGGGGACTGGGCAGTCGGAGCGGTGGGGCTGGGTCCCGGGGACGGGGCAGTCGGAGCGGCGGGGCTGGGTCCCGGGGACGAGGCAGTCGGAGCGGCGGGGCTGGGTCTCGGGGACGAGGCAGTCGGAGCGGCGGGGCTGGGTCTCGGGGACGAGGCAGTCGGAGCGGTGGGGCTGTGTCCTGGCGACGGGGCAGTCGGAGCGGCGGGGCTGGGTCTCGGGGACGAGGCAGTCGGAGCGGCGGGGCTGTGTCCCGGGGACGGGGCAGTCGGAGCGGCGGGGCTGGGTCTCGGGGACGAGGCAGTCGGAGCGGCGGGGCTGGGTCTCGGGGACGAGGCAGTCGGAGAGGCGGGGCTGGGTCTCGGGGACGAGGCAGTCGGAGCGGCGGGGCTGGGTCTCGGGGACGAGGCAGTCGGAGTGACAGGGCTGGGTCTCGGGGACGGGGCAGTCGGAGTGACGGGGCTGGGTCTCGGTGACGGGGCAGCCAGAGGCAGCATGTAGAGGTATCGTCACACATTGTGTGGCTCCTGCTTGAGGCGTTGAAGTCTTTTTTGCTTTTTGGGAATTGTTCGGGGCAATTCATGAAGGATTAAGAAGCTGTAAAGAAGGCGAAAGATGTCCAAAAACCAGAGGCGAACAGCAGCCAGGAAGGGAGCGAATGAGAGCTCACCGTCGATCATGGGGACCAGCCCGAGGGCTGACAAGAGGGCGGAGGCCAGACCGCTGGATGGGGCCGCATTGCTCACAGCAGAGAACGTGGCTGAGGTAGTGTCTCTGGAGCTCAAAAATAAAGCAGTTCACAAAACATATGAAGGCGTTGGTAGAGGAGGCAATTGCCACAGTGAAGGTAGCTGTTGCAAAGGTGTTGGCTGAAGTGAGGGAACAGAGTGAGAAGATGAAGGGAGTGGAGGAGCCCATGTCGCTGCACAGCGATCAGCACACAACGATGGGAGATGAGCTGCAGAGGGTGGTGGAGGCCAATAAGGGGCTGCAAGCAAAGCTGGAGGATATGGAGAACCGCTCGAGATGACAGGTTTGTGGGCCTGCCCGAGGGGGTGCAGTGCCCGAGGGGGTGCAGTGCTCGAGGGGGTGCAGTGCCCAAGGGGGTGGAGGGCCCGAGGCTGACAGAGTACTTTGCCAAGGTGTTGGCAGAACTGACGGGGGAATGGAGAAGAACCCTCTTGGTATGAATTGGACTGAGCTCATCAGTCGCTGAGGCCTAAGCCTAAGTTAAACGAGCCGCCAAGGGGAGTGATTATCTGTTGTCATAGACATCACATGAAGGAGAAGGTTTTGTACTGGGCAAAGCAGAAGCGGGAGGTACAGTGGGCTGGTGCCAAGGTTCGTATCTGTCAGGACCTGACGATGGAACCGGCAAAGTGACGAGCGGCTTTCAGTCGAGTGAAGGTGACATTGTGCGACAGTGGAGTCTGGTTTGGAGTGGTGTATCCTGCAAAGCAATGGGTGATCTACAACTCCAGAGACTTTTATTTTGAGATGGTGGATGTGGCCGAGGCATTTATGAAGGCAGGAGGCTTGGGACGGAAGTAAAGGGTGGGAGAATGTATATATGTAGCTTTGAATAATATTCTTACTTCATGCTGTTATAGAGGTTAAAGATTTTTGTTGCTGTTATTTGTAGCAACGCTTTTTTACTAAAAGTATACTGATGTCCCATCAATTGACAACAGACGAGGAGTCAGGAGAGAAACTGTGGCTTTAATCAGTTTAAAGACACCTGCTGGCAGCCGGTCCCAGAATGAGGACAGTGCTGGAGATTGGTCACCTTTATACAAGAGCCCGAGGGGAGGAGCCACAGGCGGAGCCGGCAGGGACAAGCCCAGGCATGTACCAATACAACAGTACAATACAATATAATACAATACAGTGGTTCACCGCACAAGCCCAGCCATGTAACTATACAACAGTACAATACAATACAGTGGTTTACCACATTCACCCCCTGTTAAAAAAAAGAGTCCGGCGGGGGTGAAGTGGACGGGTTGAGGTATAGATCGAGTCTGTCGGGGGCTTTGACTTTCTGCTGTGACCGCCTCAGTCCCGGCTATAGTGGGGATATTGGTGTCGGATGCGGTGTTGAGGCCTGCGTGTCCAGGAGCGTGTCGTCTTTGGCGTCTCGTAGTAGATGAGTAGCAATGGGGGGGAGACGGTGTAGGGTCGGGGGTAGTGGTGATGGTCACTGGGGAACCTGCCTATCATACACCTCATTGACTCCCTTAACATACTGTCCTTTCAACAGCGTTATCGCATCCTCGTACGAGTCAGCGTCCCTGATGATAAGGAATACTTGCGGGCTCACCCGGGAGTTGAGGATTCGCAGCTTGTGGGTCTCGGCGACGGCGATCGCGGAGGACTCGACGTACGATTTGAAGCAGTGTAGCCAGTGTTCAAACGTAATAGTGGCCTCGGCTCCTTGGGTGTCCAGCTCCAAGCGATCAGGTTTAGCGAAGGATCCATCTTAAAATTTTAAGCTGATTAAATTGATGTACCATCAATTGACGACAGATGAGGAGTCGGGAGAAAAACTGTGGCTTTAATCAGCTTAAAGACACCTGCTGGCAGCTGCTCCCAGAAATAGGGCAGGGCTGGAGGTTGGCCACCTTTACACATGAGCCCGAGGGGCGAAGCCAGCAGGGACAAGCCCAGACATGTAACAATATACAGAACAATACAATACAGTGGTTTACCACATATACGTTTGATTGTTTTTTTTCCTGGGACTGGGCGGGAGGGGAGGAAAGGCCTGAGCAGGGGCCCCCGCACTAACTAACTTAAGCCGGCTACTGAACGGAGGTGTTGTGGGGGGAGGGGCTGCAGTCACTGGAGCCTTGAGCAGATTTCGATGGGCCTTGGAGGTGAGAAAAGGGGGGGGGGGAAAGAGGGGATCGATACAAGATGGGGTTTCTTCGAGAGGGAGTGTAGGGGGGATTCTGGGAGGGAGGGATGGGGTTCGATGTCAACAATGGATAGGGACGGGTCCGACTCAGTGGGTGGGGCCAGAATTATGATGATGGTGGATTAGATCATAGATCATAAACTTTACAGTGCAGAAGGAGGCCATTCGGCCCATCAAGTCTGTACTGGCTCTTGGGAAGAGCACCCCACCCAAGGTCCACACCCCCACCCTATCCCCATAACCCAGTAACCCCACCCAACACTAAGGGCAATTTTGGACACGAAGGGCAATTTAGCATAGCCAATCCACCTAACCTGCACATCTTTGGACTGTGGGAGGAAACCGGAGCACCCGGAGGAAACCCACGCACACATGGGGAAGATGTGCGGACTCCACACAGACAGTGACCCAAGCCGGAATCGAACCTGGGACCCTGGAGCTGTGAAGCAATTGTGCTATCCACAATGCTCAATGCTACCGTGCTGCCCACATTAGCTGGGGGGGGGGGGGCAAGAGATCCCCTGTCAGGGTAGTTACGTGGAATGTGAGGGCTTGGGAGGCCCAGCGAAGAAGTTGATGGTGCTTGCGCATTTGAAAAGTTTGAAAGCAAATGTGGATATGCTGCAGGAGACTCAGTTGAGGGTGAAGGATCAGGTGAGACTTAGTTAGGGCTGGGTTAGCCAGGTGTTTCACTCGGGGTTTTGATCGGTTGCGGTCCTGGTGAATAAAAGAGTGAGTTTGTGAAGAAGGTGTGTGGGGCACCTGTTTGTGGACGGGAAGTTCGCGAGCTTGGGTGAGCTGGAGAAGTACGGGCTCCCCCCCGGGGAACACCTTCAGGTACTTACAGGTAAGGGTGTTTGCCAGGGTGGAGGTAATATCATTTAAGGCAAAAGTGGATAAGGAGAGGGTGGAGCGCCAAAGAGTAATAAATGAAGTGGACAGGAGGTATGCAGAGGATAGGGATCCCAAACTGTTGGAAATGAGAGTTGCAGGAGTTTTGACTCGCTACCCACAAGGTGGTGCGCCAATTGAGGTGGGTGGGGGGGGGAGCAGTGCACGAGTAGGAAGAGAAGCGCGTATGCTGGCAGGCCAACCTTGGAGAGAGGCAGCGGCGAGGGAAATTGTTCAGGTTCAGGGAAGTCGGTGGCTCCGGACGAGATTAATAGGGTGTTTGAGGATTCTAGAGGTTCTATAGGCCGGAACCATCGGGGTAGGATCGGGGAATGCAGGAATTCCTGGATGGTTTGGAAGATCAGAGGTTTGGGGAGGAGGATAGGACCACATTGGAGGGGGTGATAGGGGAGCAGGAGATAAAGGATGAGATTAGGAGTATGCAGTCGGGAAGGTAGCAGGGTCGGATGGGTTTCCGGTGGAGTACTATAAAAAATTTAGGGATAAGCTGGCGCCACGGATGGTGGGGATGTTTGAGGAGGCGATTGGGAAGTAGGTGTTGCCACAGACTTTGGGACAGGTTTGCCAAGTTGGAGGAGCTGAGGAGGAATGTGGGTTGGGGCAGGGGGAGATGGTTAGGGGTATATGCAGGTCCGAAATTTTGCCAGAAAGGAGGTACAGAGCTTTCCGATTGCACCAGCCCCACACTGTTGGAAGAGATATTGATGGTGGGGGGGATTAGAGAAAGGGGTGGTGGCAGCGATTTATGGGGTTATTCTGGGAGATATCACTGGATGGTTTTAAGGCAAAGTGGGAGGAAGAGTTTGGGGGGAGGGGTTGTGATGAGAGGTGCTACGGAGGGTGAATGCGTCAACTTCATGTGCGAGGTTGGCACTGAGGGGATTGTTGGCTAGGGGATATCCATAGTATTTATTGTTATTATTTGTTGTTGTAAATATGAAAATGTGATAAAGGAGAATAAGAGACAGGACAAATGGATTTTATTTTAGAATTTGTGGGTTGTTTTATTTAGAACGTCATCAATTGTTTTAAAATATTGTGGATCACCTCAGCTGCTATCATGGAATTCGTTATATCTGTCAAAATGTGAGCAGAGTTTTCAGAGCAGGTCGTTGGATGCAGATTGGCCTGATGCCTCCTCTAAAGTGGAAGCTCTTGGTGAAAAGATTCTCATTCTCAGTTTTGTAGAACATCAATCACAGGTAGCGAAAAGCCTCAAGAAGAGCGGTGTTATTGTAATAACATTAACATAAGGTGGCAGTGGCAGAGGTAGATGCTCAAAGTGCCCACTTCTTCACTAGTTTCATTTTGAAATATGGCTGACAAGAAGTCCAAAAGCATCAGCTCGTAAGCCCCTCCAAACAAAAAAAAAACGTATGGCTCCAATGTATGGCACCCACAGTACAGCTCAGACCCTCATGCAAAGCCAAGCACAAACTTAAGGGCCATTTCTTCTGGAAGCTGTGCCTGTACGGCATTTGCCCAGAGTTCCAGTTGGTAGGACTCGTAACATCCTACCTCCTTCATTTGCAGAAGTTGACTGCCACACAGGAAATTGCTGGATAATACACAGGAACTCGGTCCCTTTTTATAACTGGTCTCAATTTGCCTCAGGGTACACAGAGAAAGAAGGCTCCACTGCCATTTCAACATAAGGCAATATACAATATTGCAAGTTCTAATTTTAGGAATCATCTCAGTCTTGATCAGACCAGCTGGCCATCTCATACTCAAATTTATATTGCTTCACAACTATATAAAAATGGGGCAGGCGTCTTAATTAAGTACTGGGATGCAACTGGCCAGGTGTCTGGCATTGGCCAGATCAGAAGTAATTCCAAATTTAAACAAATGGGCACTCATCCAGGACAGGCTCAGACTTTGAATTTTTCAGCCTTCCCGTCTAACCACCCAGGGTCAACTTCGCACCGTCTTGACACACTATATCTAATGGCTTCCACCCCCTACCAATTAAACTCATTCATATGAAAGCCAATGTCAAGTGAAAATATCCTCATTGACATCCCATTCTACTTCCATTGCCAATCCTAAACCCCTGCCCTCACATATCAGATTAGCTTTACTCGCCACTCCACTGGTGGCTATCTTGCAAAGAAAATTCTAGATATGCAAGTTATTAGGTTAAAATAAACAAAGAGTGCTTGATCAGACACATTAGTAATACTGAGACCTGAAGGTTAGGTAAATTGGAATAAGTTTGTTTGGCAGCATGGTCAACATTTAAAATAAATTTAGAGTACCCAATTAATTTTTTCCAATTAAGGGGCAATTTAGCGTGGCCAATCCACCTAGCCTGCACATCTTTGGGTTGTGAGGGCGAAACCCAGACCAACACGGGGAGAATGTGAAAACTCCACACGGACAGTGAACCAGAGCCGGAATCAAACCTGGGACCTCGGCGCCGTGAGGCAGCAGGGCTAACCCACTGCGCCACCGTGCTGCCCTAACATGGCCAACTTAACATTCTCATTGAAAGTATGTCAGAGGAACACATCAAAATAATTCAAATGGAACACATTTTTACATGAGGGTAGGATAATGTAAATTACTTTGAGCTAAGAGCCCACTGATATGCTTATTTACTGGACTTTGTGTTGGTGTTTAAGTTATGTTCTGTTGATGTAATTCTCAGCATATGATACATGTCTAATGTCAGTTCACAAACATGAAGAACAGCAAATTTTATTAGCTATCAAAAACATTCTTTAAATAAATCAGCCTAGAAAGGCAATTTTAACTGTGGCCACTGAACAAATTATATACATATCTTATAACTTTCAGCACAAATTTCTACATTGAATTTTCAAAACCCAAGGAACAATAGCGTAGTATAAAATAAACAAAGAACCACAAATATTGGAAATCTGAAACAAATGGAAAAAAATCTAAATAAACATTAGCCATGGAGAAAACTTGGTGTGTTGGACAGACTCCTGGACAAGGCTACTGCCCAAAAGATTGATCATAGTCTTCTCTCCACAGATCCCAATTGACCTACAGTGCGTTTTTTGCATTTGTGGTTTTTTTAAGCTTATCACAATACAGTGTCTCAGTTTTAAGAAATCACCCTTACTTTACATGATATGCTAGTTTAAATTGTAAATCCAGCTACTTTCATAACTTTAACTGAAAGAACTTTGCAGCAATTATAAACAATATTGCACAAAAGGCAAATATTTTTCATTACACTTAGTACACACGATGGGGAAATTTGTAGGATAAGAGTCTAATGGATGATGATATGAATTGCAAGAACAGAACTCAGTGGATTACAGCTGAACTCAGGTGGCACTATAGGCTGGAAATCATTACAAGGATCAACTGCTTCATACTTTGAACATAATCTATTGTTTTTAGTATATTAAGTTGGTTGTAATTACGTCTGCAAGAGCAGTTACAAGAAACTACTGCTGACATCATTGTAAGTTTATAAATATTTGTCGTTCACAAAGAATAAGGATTGACACATTGCACATTTCAAATTAACAAAAAATGTCACATTCATGTAACTATGTTGAGCAAACTCCAGCAAGTTGAATTCCATTTGTCAAAACAGCACACCTGGTTCAGTTTTCTCTTAAAAGGAAAGGTAACATTGCATCAAATGTAGATGGCTTAACATTTTATTCAATAGTGTCATTACAGCTTTACATATCCTTCAAATAACGTGAAACTATGCGAAAACAAAGAGGGTACATTCACAGAATGCACAAACCACCCATTTGCCATGAAATTTCAAAGAGAAGGAATCACTTTTGTTGAAACATGCAAGAGACTGGGAACAATTTACTCGTAATATATTCCAAGTTATAAGCGACAAAGGATTCCTTACTGCTTTCATAGAATTACCATTTCCTAGCAGTTTTCAAAAAGATTTTCATCAAAGTTTGGCAATTCATCTTCATGATCGCCTGCTAAAGAGTTAAGAGTTGATGTGGACAATAAATCTACCAGCATTTCTTCCTTTGTGGGACTCTCATAAATTGATGCACAGCTGTCAGCTACACTGACAGAATCACATTTATAAGCATGGTGCTGCACCTGCACAGTTGAAATTGGTGATGTTTGGTCACCATTAGCAGTCCTTGGATCCATGGTACACCCATCACTCAGTTTACAGTTTGCTACTCCATCTGCTAACATCCCAGAAAGCCTGAATTCAACATTTTGCATACAACGAGATGCGGTGGCTGTCGCTGGAATGAACAGTTCTGCAAGTAATTCATCATGGCTTTGGCTACTATTCAATGATGTACTAGAACCGGTTATGCAAACAGACTTATTCTCTTCAACACCAAGCTCACGCCAAAGTTCATTCAATACATCATCATACAATGTGCTTCCATTACTATTTGGAACATTTAACTGTTCTTCAAAACTAGAAGTATTAACATATTCAGTAGCAAATTCACCATCTTGCTTAGTCTTCATTAGCTGGTCAAGTGAAGCTAGTTGATCTTTTTTGACTTGAAGTTTTTTGAGCAGCTTGAGACGAAGACCATGCGCTTTTGAGTTGACATGATCCACTTCTGCTTTGACTGGGCTGGAGCCAGAGATCGGTTTCTTCATGTTAGAAGCCCCGGTTTCATACATTGTTGGATGGTCATATATTGATGAATTAGAAATAAATGCTTTGGTTATTGCATGGACATCAGAAGGCATCGTCTTGGACAATACTTTGCAGTTTTCCTTCATGTTACCAAAGTCTTGAGGCAAATGGTTGGTATTCTGTATGCAAGCAACATTCGGACTATTTGAATCTTGAGAGATGGGTATTTTTTTGTCTCTCTGCGTATGTTTTGAGAGATATTTGGTTTTGAACCCATCAAAATGGTCCTTTATAGGGTGCTTTGGATCAGTGGTTTTTAGCGAAATATTGCCTTTAGGAACATCTTTAACTTCATTCCGAGGCAAAATTCTAGGTTCGTTGCTAGCCAATGTTGAAAGGTGGCGGTTCAACAAGTTCCTTGTCCAGCCTCCTGCAAAGCTTTTGTTAGTTGCTGGAGGCCGAGAAATATCAGCTGATGACCCATTTACGGGAGATGTTTTCAAGATCGGCGATGCTGGAATTTTGATGGGACTTTTCTTTTGAGTTTTTCTACAAGACTGTATGAATGTTTCTGAACCAACAGAAGTTGTTTCTATTTCTTGTATAGGACAAGCAGGCGGACTCATTGTTAACTTTTTCACAATGGTATCCTTTTGTAACACTGGCTTAACACCAGTTGCATGTGGTCGAGATGCTCTAGGTGGCCAGGAAGGTACTTCAGACTGCAAAATATATTTTTGAGACACATCAGGTTTTATGACAGTTGTCTGGTCCATTTGTTGGCAAATTTCATTACAATACTGTTCTTCGGTACAAGGTTGTACAGTACTAGGTTGGACAGATACATTATGATGAACAGCCATCGGAGTCGCAAGAGACGAATTTTGTAAAGGTAAAGTCTCCAGCTGTCTCTGTAAATCACATTGTTCAGCACTTGGTATGAATTGAGTATTGTTTATTGCGTTCCCTTCACTGTCCACTTTAATTTCTACGAGATTCAGTGTTATCACTGCATCATCGGCCAGTTCCTCCAGAGCTGGAAGCAAGTTACTATTACAAGTTTCTTGTTCATTTTCTTTTGAAGCGTTTATATCTGGTGCAGCAATCTCTGCAAATGTACTGAACGTTGGTTTCTCAACTGCACTTAACGGAACAGGACTATTTAACGATGCTTCACAGAGCAGCTGCGATACAAAGGAAGTGGCATTGCTCTTGAAGGTTGAGGGACTTATGCAAGTCGCAGAGGATGAGTTACAAAATGGGACGGTGTTGCGGCTTTGAGTTGTATTTTCAAGGTCACTCTTTTCCCAGACTACAATGTGAACTTCATGTGGAGAAACTTTCAAAGTTGAACGTCTGCAACTACTGAAACCTTTCAAGTCATCACATTCAAGCCATGACCCTGCAAGATGAGACAACAAAAACTCTTAGAAGTACAGCTACATAGGTTTTTCAAAAATTAATTCCACTTGGGTTAAACTGGAAAATATCAAATATATATTTAAAAATTAATTTAGAGTACACAATTATTATTTTTTCCAATTAAGGGGGAACTTTAGCATGGCCAATCCACCTACCCTGCACATCTTTGGGTTGTGGGGGCGAGACCCACGCAGACACACGGAGTTTCTCCACAAGGAGAGTGATCTGGGGCCGGGATCAAACCCTGGGTCCTTGGTGCCGTGCGGCAGTTGTGCTAACCACTGCATCACCTTGCCACCCAGAAAATACAATTAAGGGTGGCATGCGGCACAGTGGTTAGCACTGGGACTGCGACGCTGAGGACCCGGGTTTGAATCCACTGTCCGTGTGGAGTTTGCACATTCTCCCCATATCTGCGTGGGTTTCACCCCCGCAACCCAAAGATGTGCTGGTTAGGTGGATTGGCCATGCTAAATTGCCCCTTAATTGGAAAAAGAAAAATAATTGGCTACTCTAAATTTTAAAAAAAAGAAAATACAATTAAATATTAACCCCGTTTAAAAATAACAGTATATACTAAATCATTATGTCCTAAAACTTGAAACCATCTACATTTGTTTTTTTTAAAATATATAAACCTGCTCTTTATCTGGCATATCTCCTCGTAAAACTCTGTTCTGAAGCCACATGCTAGCAGCAAGGGCATTAAAATACAGGATTTTTCATAATATTAGTTACTGCATTCTGTTGGACACCCCATTATAGATTCAATAGATGATGCCAAGGATGCAAAACTATAAAAATAAGGTGATATACAAGGATTATTTCCACTGGAGCAAAAAAAGTGGCCAAAGGGAGATAGAAAAGAAGTTTTACAAATAGCAAACAATTATATCCTCCAGTTGGTGAGTTGATGAGGAATCATCAATTTAAAATTACTACCAAGAGATGAGAAATAGGCAAGACAGATTTCTTTATGCAAAGTTGTTGGACAATGGAATGCCAACCACTGGAGGGGTTGAGGCAGAGATCAGTTCAGTTTTTAATGGGAAACAGAAAGGATAAACAATGGAACCAGAGGAAGATACAGGGCTGAGAATTACCTGGACAGTGGAACCAATTTGGTTTAACAAAATGGACTCAATGTTTCAAACTCCTACTTCACAAGGTCACACTAGGAGGCCATGCAGCCCATCAAACATCATTCAATAAGACCATGGCTGATCTCACTGTGACCTTACCTGGGAACCCCACCACCTCGAGGATCTCCTCCAAGTCACTGTTCATTATCCTGACTTGGAAATACATTGGCGTTCATTCACCATCACTGGGTCACAATCCTGGAACTCCCTCCTTAACAGCACTACGGATGTGCCTACACCTCAGGGACTGCAGCGGTTCAAGAAGGCAACTCACCACCACATTCTGAAGGGATGGGCAATAAATGCTGGCCTAACCAGCGAGACCCTCATTCCATAAGATGAATTCTAAAAAGAAAATCTCTCCTTTTCGACTAGCTTCCCCGAACTTTTGTCTGTCTTGTAGATCAAAAATCTGTCTAATCCTGACTTGAATATATTTAATTATTCAGCCCCCATTGCTCTCTGTGGGAGAGCAACTTTCAGAAGAAATTCCTCTTTGTCTCAGTCTTAAATGGGAGACCCCTATTTTGAAACTGTTCCCCCATTTCCAGATTCCCCCCCCCCCACGAGAGGAAACATCCTTTCAGCATCTACCCTGTCAGGTCCCCTCAGAATTTTCTGTGTTTCATTAAGATCACCTCTCATTCAATTAAACTGCTGTGAGTATAGGCACAACGTACTCAGCTTTTCCTCACAAGACAACCCCTTAATCCCAGAAATCAGCCCAGTAATCTTTAAATCAGCCAGTTCTAGTGATGTACATAATTTCAGAATGGAACTAAGTTTTCACTACTGTGAAGTTATCTTTGAAAAGATAACCCAAGTAGAATAGATAACTTCAGCTTGTATTCTGTTCCCAGGTTGCTGCTGTCATTGTTGTAAATAACCTTGAAATTGAATGTAATTTTTAAACAGAAAAATCAGGCTAAAAAAACATGTATGGGTCACTATCATCTAAAGAGCATTCTTTCTTTCTATTTTTTAAATTTAGAGTACCCAATTGATTTTTTTCCAATTAAAGGGCAATTTAGCATGGCCAATCCACCTACCCTGCACATCTTTGGGTTTAGGGGGTGAAACCCACGTAAACCCACAGGGAGAATGTGCAAACTCCACACGGACAGTGACCCAGAGCCGGGATCGAACATGGGACATCGGCGGCGTGATGCAGCAGTGCTAACCACTGCGCCACTGTGCTTTAAAGAGCAATTTAATGAAATCAAGAGATTTGTAACAATGAAAAGTAATACACAAAATTCCTAATTTATTTCCCTGTAATTATTATACACATTCTTCGGTATAGAATCTTACAGCACAGAGGATAAACCCTGATCGAGTGTGCAGGAGGGCATGCCAGAAGCAGCAGCAGATATTTTGAAAAATGAGATATCAACCTGAAGTTACAACACATAACTACTTGCATCCCAGACTGCAGCGGCAGCATGCGATAGTCAGAGCTGATCAATCCCACACCCAATGGATTAGACTCAAGCTCTGCAAATGCGGTCACATCAAGTCACAAATGCTGTTGGACAATTAAACGAACTTGAGACGGCTCCACCAATATCCCCAATTTCAATTATGAGGAAGGTCAGCACATCAGTGCTTAAACACAAGGCTGAAGCAGTTGCAACTATCTTCAGTCAGAAGTGCCAAGTGGATGATATTTCATGGACTCCTTCAGAGGCCCAGCATCGCAAATGTCAGGCTTCACCCAATTTGATTCACTCCATGTGACATCAAGGCTTGGCCAAAAGCACTGGTTTCTAAGGCTATGGGGCCTTGACAACATTCTGGCAATAGCACTGAAAACTTGTACCCCAGAACTACAGAACTAGCCACCTCCCTAGCCAAGCTGTTTAGTACAGCTACAACACGAGCATCTACCATGCAATGTGGAAAATTGCCCAGAGTCTCTTGTTCACAAAAAGCAGGAGAAATCCAACCTATTACTCCCCTGGTCTACTTTATTAGCCAGGTGCTGGAAGGGATCACTGACAGTGCTATCAATCGGCACTTACTCAGCAATAATCTCCTCACTGATGCTCAGTTTGTGTTCCACCAGGGCCACTCAGCTCCCGATCTAATTACAGCTCCTACTATGGACAAGAGCCAAATTTAAGATGAGAGGTGAGAGTGACTACCCTTGAAATCAAGGCAGCGTTTGACCAATTGTAGCATCAAGGAGCCCTAGAAAAGGTAAAGTTAATAGGAATCAAGGGGGAAACTCTCAACTGGTTGGATTCATGCCTGGCATAAAGTGTCTACTCAGGCTGGCATCTGCAACTATTTTTCCGTAATATTGATGACAGTATTGGTGCTGCTTCATGCTCTTGTCTGGACCTAGATATTTTGCTTCCAATTTCCACTCCTCTCTCACCTTCACGTGGTCCATTGCCAATATTTCCCTTTCCTTCCTTGACACCTCGGTCTCCATTTCGAGCGACAGACTGACCACAAACATTAATTATAAACCCACCAATTGAGCACGGACAAGTGGTTTTTTTCAGAAGGTAGAGGATAAGTGTGAGCGTTGGTCACAGGGGCCGGCGAATCACACGCACATGTTCTGGTCTTGCCCTAAACTGGTGAGCTTTTGGGTCTCCTTCTTCAGCACCATGTCAGGAATTCTTGGGATTGAGTTGGAGCCTTGCTGTTTGGTTGCTGTCTTTGGGGTCCTGGATTCGGCAGAGCTCCAGACAGATGTGAAGGTGGATGCTCTGGCCTTCGCCTTGTTAATAGCACAAAGGAGAGTTCTGTTTGGGTGGAGGATTCCACCCCATTTTCAGTTTCTCTACCTTTGTGGCATCTGTTCTGATAGTGCCACAGTGCAACCTTTGAAAAAGGTGCTTCTGACATGTTTGCCTTTTTCCTTAACCAAGGTTTCCCTCCCACTGTGGTTAATAGGACACTCAACGTGGTTTGACCAATTCCCCACACCTCTGCCCTCACCCTTTCCCCTCCAGAATCATGATAGGGTCTCCCTTGTCCTCACTTTTAACCCCACCAGCCTCCACATTCAAAGGATCATCCTCCACCATTTCTACCAGCTCCAGCATGATGCCACCACTAAATGCATCTCACGCCCACCTCCCGTCAGCATTCCACAGGGACCCCTCCCTCCGTGGCCCTTGGTCCACTCTCCATCACACCCAACTCCCCATCGCATGGCACCTTCCCTTACAATCGCAGAATGTGTAACAACTCTGCCTTTGCCGCCTCATCATCGTTCAAGGGCCCAAACACACTTTTCAGGTTACGCAGCGTTTCACTTGCACTTCATCAATTTTATTTATTGCAGTCACTGCTCCCAACGTGGTCTCCTCTACACTGGGGAGATCAACTGCAGACTGGGTGACCGCTTTTCGGATACCTTCACTCAGTCTGCTAGTATGGCCCCACCCTTCCTGTTGCTTGTCTCTTTTAATTCAATACCTTGTTCTAATGCCCACATGTTTGTCCTTGGCTTGTCGCAATGCTTCACTGAAGCTTGGCGCAAGCTGGAGGAGCAACATCTCATCTTCCAGTTGGGCATGTTGCAGCCCTCAGGACTCAACATCGAGTTCGACAACTTTAGATTTTGACCTTTCTCCTCCAACTTATCCCCCTTGATCTTTTAAAAAAAATATTCCAGACATGTATTGTCTCGATGCAAAACACCTCCATCCCCCCTCACCAGGCCATCTGTCATTTGTTCTTAAAATTTCTACTTTCTGTTGCAGTTTCTTTTGCTCCAACATTCTCCCTCTTTTCAGTTCCAAAGGGATTCTGGCTCGAAACATTAACTCTGATAGATATTGACAGACCTGCTGCGTTTTTCCAACTTTCTCTATCTTGTTTCAGATTTCAGCATCCGCAGTTTTTGCTTTGGAATGGGCAGGTTGTCTTATGAGGAAAGGCTGGACAGGTTAGGCTTGTACCTGCTGGGAGCTGAGAAGAGCAAGAGGCAACTTGACTGAAAAATACAAAGATCCTGAGGGGCTTTGACAGGAGGATGTGGAGAGGTTGTTTCCTTTTGCGGGAGATTCACGAACTAAAGGGCCACTGTTTGAAAATAAGGGGTCGCCCATTTAAGACTGAGGAGGCGCAAAATTCTTTCATTCAGAGGGGCAGTGAGTCTTTCGAACTCTTCCTGAAAAAGGTGGTCTCTGAATATTTTACGGCAAGGTAGTGCGGGAAGCATATTTGAGGTTACTATCAAATCAGCCATGATTTTATTAAATTGCAGAGCAGGTTAGAGGGACTGAATGGCCTTCTCCTGCTCCTTGTTTGTATGTCAAGTGTGTAATGGAATACTTTTCACTTGCCTGGATAAGTGCAGCTCCAACAACGCTCAAGAAGCTTGACACCATCCAGGACAAAACAACTGACCTGATTGACACCCCATCCACCACCGTAAACATTCAATCTCTCCACTCTCTGCACATAGACAGGCAATGCTTACCATCTACGAGATGTGCTGCAGCAACTCATTATGGCTCCTTCAACAGAGCCTTCCAAACCTGCAAACTCTACCATTTAGAAGGAAAAGAGTAACAGGTGCTTGGGAACATCACCACCTGCAAGTTCCCGGTCAAGCCACACATCACCCAGAATTGGAAATATATTGCCAATCCTTCACTGGGTCAACAACCTTCCAAATACCTCCGAGGGCAAACCTTCGCCACATGGTCTGCAGCACTTCAAGAAATTGGCTGAGCGCTACCTTGTCAAGGGTAATCAGGGATGGGCAACAATTGTTGACCTAAGAGTGACAGCCACACCCCAGGAAACTTTTTTAAAAATGATAAAAGAGATGCAAAAATGTAATACATACTAGAAATATTGAAGCCTTTGTTAATTAACCAGGCAAAGCCCAAGTCCCAATTTCTATATTTGCGGCTACAATACTCAGATTTTGAAAATGTAGTCACAAGCCTTCAAGTTTTATTCTTATGGAGCACAAATAAGAAAATAAACAAGGCTTCCGTAAGAGGTGAGGCACGATACTGTCAGAGAAAACAAAGAATAGGTTCTGGACAAAATTGAAGCTGGGACTGCTGGGAGACAGAAAGAATAATATTGTACTTGGATACAAAGGGACAAGTCACAGATTTTCCATTGTGCATTAAAAAAAACTTTTAGTACATTGGTGTCATTGGCACAGGTGAAATTTACTGCCATACCTGGTTTTATGTAGCTAGTTAAGACCTAATCACATTGGTATGACACTGGAGTTACAGAGGCCGGCCCAGGAAAAAGACAAGATTTAATTCCCCAAATGACATAACTAGTTTGGGAATGTACAAATACCAATAGGAGATCACTAAAGCACATCCTATGAAATGGAATGTTTTTTTAGGGCACCTGGACCCGACAGAAGAACCCCAAAAGAAATGACAAGAAGAAGAAACATTAGTATTCTTTAAAGAGGCCATGGACAATTTACTCTGCAAAAGATCCTATGCACAACTTTCCTTAGCGCTGCAGAAATGTTTACTCCGAGTGATTCAGAAGGTAGTGAAGAAATAAATCTGGATTATCTGATCAGATGTCACAGCCAACATAAATTACTTGTGAACAGTTCCTTTCCAGGAGGATACTCAATTTACCTTTACTCTTTTACCTCCCTACTTTCATTAGTAGGTGAGCAACTGAAACAAAATTCAAGAAAAGTGAGCTTTGACAAAGAATCATCCGGACTCGAAACCTGAACTCTTTTCTCTCCTTACAGATGCTGCCAGACCTGCTGAGATTTTCCAGCATTTTCTCTTTTGGTTTTAGATTCCATCATCTGCAGTAATTTGCTTTTTTTTAAAAACCAATCCAATTTCCAGCAACTCAATATCTAGATACTATAGACTTGCATGCAACCTGCTTCATGTTCAATATACAAGAACACATTCCAATCCAGAAGGCTTACCACCAATAAGTACAGCACTCAGGTCAAATTTCCCTCTCGTCTACTGGAGTAATTCCAGAAAAGTGAGTACAAAAGGGAAAAATGTCAGCTACAGGACTATGATTACTAGTTATACCTAAATCTCCCCATTTCACCATTGCATTTTTTATACTCATGAGATGACATTGTTAATTATTAGTTTAAAAGGAACTGAAAAATAATTTACATATGCAAGTTTAATCGCAGTGCAAATCCAAACCCATAAAAGGGTTGGGGGTTCTGGGTGGGCGGGCGGGCAAGAACACAGGCAGGAATAAACAAAGGCGGCTAGCGCAGCTCCTTGGCGTTTGACCTCAATTAAAATGTTGAGATCAGCTGCAATTTTCTCCTAAACATTCAAAAGTTTTAACTGTTGAAAGAATCTCTATGCATGCATTGAGACATCTGTACAACTGTCTTCTGGGCAGGACAGCTGGGAGCCTTGGGCCAGGCAGGAACCAGGCAATGCTAGAACCTGACCCCCAGAGAAGCAGTTGCATCACAGATGACCCTTTAGTGTTTTATATTCCTAATTTTCCAACATGATCATTTCAAGCGCCAACAGGAAATCAATGCTCTAAGCAGAAAATGCTCCTGGCAGAAAAACAATGTTAGCCAAAATCCTGAAAATAACATCTGAAAAAGCAATGCATACCATCAGAATTCTGAATCCATGTCACAAAGTGCTTCGGAGATTGTAAGTACTGAATTATGGTGCAGATCCTGTACGAGTAGCCTTGAAAGTCAAATCTGTAAATGTCCAAGTCTGCATTTGGTAGACCATCGACAAAATGTAGCATATATAATGATGATACACTAGGAGAAACAGAATTTGATTTTAGTCATTCCAAATCACAATTAAATATAACCAGAAATATTAATGAACAGTGTACTTACCGATCTAAAATCATCTTCCTCCTTTGATCTTTATCTCGACACTTATTGCAGGGCGATTTATGAATTGCATTCAGTGGGTGCCAATCTGAAATTATTTTTGTAAACGTAGTCAAAGTTTTCATACACCTATAAAAAGAAAATCTTTCCATAAACACCCATGCAAAGGTTTTTATTTCAGCAAAAATGTCTGCTCTATATTTACATCTGAATATACTGCATATTTAAAGATAATTTTTGTTGCAAAATAAATTGTCCATCTGTAGGGGCTTCACTTTTAATGATACCCCCCTCATATATTGAATTCAACTTTTCTTTTTGAAAATATTTTTGAGACATTTATAATTTTAACATTCTAATCAACAGAGCGGTCCAGCACACACAAAAGCCCCACAATAACATATCCAACTTCCCCCCACCCTAACTCCTAGCTATCTATATATTAGATTCCCTGCCCTTTCACTTTCACTGCTGACTGTCAGTTTTCCTTCAATAAGTCGATGAACGGCTGCCACCTCCGAGCGAACCCCTGTAATGATCCCCCTCAATGCGAACTTAATCTTTACTAGCCTAAGAAACTCTGCCAAGTCACTGACCCACATCCCTGACTTTGGAGGCTCGGAGTCCTTCCATCCCATTAAAATCTGTCTCCGGACCACCAGGGAGGCAAAGGCCAAAACGTCAGCCTCTCTTCCCCCTTCCCCTTCCCCTCCCCCCCCCCCCCCCCCCCCCCCCCGGTTCCCGGATCTTTTGACACTCCAAATATTGCCACCTCTGGACGCGGAGTCACCCTCCCTTCCAGGACCTCTGACATCCCTGCCAAAATCCCCTCAGCTTCAGACAAGGTCAAAACATATGTACATGATTCGCTGGACTTCCCCCTCACCGCCCACATCCTCCTCAAAAAATCTACTTATCCGGGCCACAGTCATATGAGCACTGTGGACCACCTTGAACTGGATCAGGCTGAGCCTGGCACACGACGAGGATGCATTGATTCTCCTCAGGGCCTTCTCCCATAGCCCGACTTCCAACTCCCCTCTCAACTCCTCCTCCCAATTCTTCGTCACCTCCCCGATTCGGACTCCTTCCCACTCCATCAGTTCCTTATATATTTCCAAGATCCTCCCCTCCCCAACCCCTGCTCTAGACATCACCCTATCTTGTAGTCCCTTAGAGGGAGGCAAGGGAAGCTTGGAACTTGCTTCCGGACAAAATCCTGTACCTGCAGATACCGGAATCCGTTCCCACCCGGCAACTCAAACTCCTCCTCTAGCTCCTCCAGGCTTGGGAAACCCTCCTCAATGAAGAGATCCCCAAATCTCTCAATCCCCGCCCGCTGTCGCCTCCTAAAGCCCCCGTCCAGCCCCCCCATAGCAAACCTGTGATTATCACAGATCGGTGACCATACCGATGCCCCCTCCAGTCTTGTGTTGCTTCCGTTGCCCCTACAGTCTCAGGGCTGCCACTACCACTGGACTTATGAAGAATTGAGCCGACGAGAATGGCAGAGGTGCCGTTAACAGAACCCTCAGAAGGCGGCATGTGGTGCAGTGGTTACCACTGGGACTGGGGCGCTGAGGACCCGGGTTCGAATCTCGGCCCTGGGTCATTGTCCTTGTGGAGTTTGCACATTCTCCCCATGTCTGCGTGGGTTTCATCCCCACAACTCAAAGATGTGCAGATTTGGTGGCTTGGCCACGCTAAATTGCCCCTTACTGGGAAAGAAATTGGGTACTCTAAATTTAAAAAAAAAACCAGAGCCTTCAGACTCGTCCCCTTGCAAGATGCCGCCTCCACTCCGACCCCATCCCCACTACCCATTTCCTAATTATCAAAATATTGGCCGTCCGGTAATAGTTAATAAAGTTTGGAAGGGCCAAGCCGCCTTCACTGCGCCCCCGATCAAGAAGGACCTTCTCCACCCTCTGAGCTTTCCCGGCCCATATAAAACCCGAGATCGCCGTGTTCATCTTCCTAAAAAATGCCTTGGGGGTAGATTGGGAGACACAAACACAAACAGCAATCTTGGGAGGACTGTCATCTTCACAGTTTGTACTCTCCCCGCAATGACAGCGGGAGCACGTCACACCTACCAAAGTCCCCTTTCATTTGTTCAATCATCCTGCCCAAATTTAGTTTATGGAGCTGACCCCAGTCCCTTGCCACTTGAATCCCCAGGTACCTAAAACTCCTTCCCACCACTTTGAATAGCATCTCCCTCAGTCTCCTCTCCTGCCACTGGCTGTACCGCAAAATCCTCACTCTTGCCATATTCAGTTTGTAAGCGGAGAACAGGCCAAATTCCTCCAGTAATCCCATAATTCCTGCGATTCCCCCCAAAGGGTCTGTTATATAAAGGAGTAAATCATCCGCATAGAGTGAGGCCCTATGTTCCACCTCCTCTCTCAATATCCCCCGCCAAATGTTCGATGCCCTCAGCGCCATTGCCAAAGGCTCTATGGCCAGGGCAAACAGTAGTGGGGAGAGTGGACACCCCTACTTTGTCCCCCTGCACAGTCCAAAATACTCTGATCGAACCCGGTTGGTCCTTACATTCGCTACCGGTGCCTGATATAGCAACCGGACCCAGTCCACGAATCCCTGCCCGAACCCAAACCTTCCCAGGACATCCCACAGATACTTCCACTTAACCCGATCAAAGGCCTTTTCTGCGTCCATGGCCACCACCACCTCGACCTCACGCCCCTCAACAGGCATCATTACATTTAGGAGCCGCCTAAAGTTGGACGTCAGGTGTCGTCCCTTCACAAATCCCATCTGGTGCTCCCCTATTATCCCCGGAACACAATCCTCTGAATTCAATCTATTTTAACATGTTGAGTAAAATTGTACTCCGTATTTCAGATGGGATTTGATCAGTGGCTCTGAACAACTGAAACATTACTTCCTCCCCAGTTTCCAAAAGTTAGGTGGGGTTGCTGGGTTACGGGGAGAGGGTGAAGTTGTGGGCTTAGCTAGGGTGCTCTTTCAGGGACCGGTGTAGACTCGATCGGCCAAATGGCCTCCTCCTTCTGCACTGTAAATTCTATGATTCAAAGAATATTTCAGATTCTTGAGATAAAATGCCAATATTCCAATTGCCTTTTTGAACCCATTCTTCCAAAAGATACTAGTCGCCTATATCAATAAAGTATTCGGATCTTTTTTGTTGGCTCTGAAGTGGATTAACTCATTTCTCGATGTTAAACGCCACCTGCCATTTTTGTCCACTGATTTAATTTGTGTATGTCTCTCAAGTTCCTGCTCCCATCTATACAACCTGTTGTCTCCTAACTTGGGATCAAACTTGGATATATAACTTTCTATTCCTTTATCCAAGATATCCAACGGCAGCACGGTAGCATTGTGGATAGCACAATTGCTTCACAGCTCCAGGGTCCCAGGTTCGATTCCGGCTTGGGTCACTGTCTGTGCGGAGTCTGCACATCTTCCCAGTGTGTGTGTGGGTTTCCTCCGGGTGCTCCGGTTTCCTCCCACAGTCCAAAGATGTGCAGTTTAGGTGGAGTGGCCATGATCAATTGCCCTTAGTGTCCAAAATTGTCCTTAGTGTTGGGTGGGGTTACTGGGTTATGGGGATAGGGTGGAGGTGTTGACCTTGGGTAGGGTGCTCTTTCCAAGAGCCGGTGCAGACTCGATGGGCCGAATGGCCTCCTTCTGCACTGTAAATTCTATGAAATTCTATGATATTGAAACATTGTCAAAAGCTGCAGTTCCAGTCCAGATTCCAGGGAATTAATCACATCCTGCCAACTAGAATCCATTTCCTTTATCCATATTCTCATCTTCTATATTCCAAAAAAACTCCCAACACTTGACTTTGTTTCACGTTCAAGTTCAGAATACGTTTACTGAAATGATGTGCAATTATAATAATAATCTTTATTGTCACAAGTAGGCTTACATTAAAACTGCAATGAAGCTACTGTGAAAAGCCCCTAGTCACCACATTCCGGCGCGTTTGGGTACACAGAGGGAGAATTCAGAATGTCCAAATTAACTAACAGCACGTCTTTCAGGACTTGTGGGAGGAAACCGGAGGAACCCCACGCAGACACGGGGAGAACGTGCAGACTCCGCACAGACAGTGACCCAAGCCAAGAATCAAATCTGGGACCCTGGCACTGTGAAGCAGGTGGATTGGCCACGCTAAATTGCCCCTTAATTGGAAAAAATGAATTGGATACTCTTAAATTTAAAAAAAACAGAATGTCAATGATAAGGCTCTAGATTTTTAATTAGTTTCTTTAGGAAGAACTATGGATTGACCAAACATAAAGACAAATAATGTGACTATTTTGAATTTGAAAACAGTAAACAAAACTCTAAGAACTGTACAAATTGGTAAAGAGAACAAATATGTTCAAGGCGTTGCAATGGTCTATCTGCAAATGGAAAATGTGAGGGGAAAGACAGGAACAATCAATCGCCCAGTTTAGCATTTTTAAAAGGCTTTTTGTACAATGAAACAATGGATCAGTACAGACTTTGGATTCTTCAGAATCCTGCGTCTAGCCTTGTTTAATGCCAGGGCAGGAAACCAAGATAATTCAAATACTGTGAGTTAGTACAGGCAATGTATGTATTATTGTCCAATAGATTAACTTAACAGGGCTGATGACAGAGAAATCTTTGGTGGGAGATCTCATTGTTATTGGACCTGCCTAGGTTTACTTATGTAAGTGATTAGATTCACATAAGATTTCAACTGAGTGCATCAACCTGCACCAACACCTACAGGGCAGCACAGTGGTGCAGTGGTTAGCACTGCTGCCTACGACATTGAGGACCCGGGTTCGATCCCGGCCCCGGGTCACTGTCTGTGTGGAGTTTGCACATTCTCCCCGTGTCTGCGTAGGTTTCACACCCCACAACCCAAAATGTGCAGGCTAGGTGGATTGGCCGCACTAAATTGGAAAAAAATGATTGGATACTCTAAATTGATTTTTTAAAACTGCATTAACACCTGATTTACTCCTTCATGGTTTGCCATTAATAAACAATAAAACTGATTGAAAATTGATGGCATCACAACAGAGAATGAAACTTTCCAGACTAAAAATGCTTTTGAATTTCCAACATCTATTTAATTGTTTTTAATAAATACACGGGGCACAGTAAAAATTAACACTCAAGAACAGGAAAATATGTGCTGGTTAGAAGTTAATCTGGTATCTATATTGTAATAATTTGGCAGAGCATTGAAACTTTCTGGCAATAATATGTCTGAATTAAAAAAATACACTTGCCTCTCGTCATTTTTATAGCCGCATTTCATACATTCAAAACTCCAAACATATGACTGCATGAACAGCTTTTCAACATACGGATCCTGCCGTAGAAGTTGTGGAAAAGCAAAGACTGGACTATCGGGCATTCCTGCAAGAAAGTAAAAATGCATTGATACATGATAAAGACTACATCCCTAGGAGTTCTATTGCAGTTCCAATGACAGCTAATATTATTGGGGATGGGAGTGGAAAAAGGTTCCCGAGGACAGCCCATGAATAGGCGGGAAAAATAGCATTGACCTAATCTGTGCAGATTGCCCTTGCATATATTGTAACATTTGGATTATAGATATGCACTGATTGAGGTTAGACAAGTTACCTGGTTGAGACAATAGCAATTGCACAATTTAAGAACTACTAGCAGATGCGTTAGTGTCAATATGATATGCCCACTATATGGGGTGGTTGCGAAAACTAAAAAGTAACCAGTACATGAATAGAAGTTCAGGACATCTCGCTTAGCAATTGTCGGCAGCCGTATTAGGAATCGCAGTACGACAGTGATTTTAATAAAGGAAAAATTTGACTTTGGCAGTTTTGTTTCTTTAAAAAAAAGTCAACTTATTTTTCGAAATAGTCATCACACTTAATAGTGTATATAATAGGTTATAAAGGTACATTTGTAACTGACCCCCACGGCACTTTTTGCCCGATATAGGCATCTGCTAAGTGTGGAAAGAGCATTGCGATATGATTGGTGTGATGAATGTAGGAAATTTTAGATATTGTATTATGTGTCTGTTGCAGTCATGTTATTAAAATAACTTCGGTCATGGGTGAGGTTTCGGCCGCCATGCTATGGGAAGCACTTAAGGCAATAGTCAAGTGGGAGTTTATATCGATACGGGCACACAGGGACAAGACGGAGCGGGCAGAGATGGCGATGATGGTGGATAAGATCCTGCAGGTTGATAGGCGGTATTCGGAGGCCACGGAGGCTGGGTTGTTGAAAGAGTGGCAGAAACTATGGAGTTCGGGCTGGTGTCGACAGGTAAGGCAGTGAGGTGATTGTGGAGGGCCAAGGCGGTAGTCTATGAGTATGGGGAGAAGGCAAGTAGGATGTTGGCACATCAACTGAGGAAGCAGGAGGTGGCGAGGGAGATCGGAAAGGGGAAGGATAGGAGAGGAAAAGTGGTCAGACCCGGTCGGGGCGAATGGGGTTTGAGGACTTTTATAAGAGGTTAAATGAATCAGGCCCCCCTGTCGGAGGGGGGCGTTTTTTTGAACAGGTTGGAGTTCCCCAAGGTGGAGGAGGACCTGGTAGAAGGGC
Source organism: Scyliorhinus torazame (assembly GCF_047496885.1). Lineage (NCBI taxonomy): Eukaryota > Metazoa > Chordata > Chondrichthyes > Carcharhiniformes > Scyliorhinidae > Scyliorhinus > Scyliorhinus torazame. The sequence continues at coordinate 155,087,108 of NC_092721.1, read as the reverse complement.
TAGGAGCACCCATTGGGCAGGTGGGGGTGATGGAGGATATGGGGACAATGTAGACAGGGAAGGCCCTGGGCGGCGTCCCGGTAGAAGTTTATAAAAGTTTTCAGGAGACCTGGGGCTCCCTGCTGGTAAGGACATTTATGGAAAAGGGGGAGCTCCCCCCACGTTATCACAGGCCTTGATATCCTTAATTTTGAAGGATAAGGACCCGGAACAATGTAGGTCCTACCATCCGATACCACTGCTGAATGTAGACGCCACATTGCTGGCAAAGATCTTGGCCTTGCGGATTGAGGACTGTGTGCCATGGGTGATGGGGGAAGACCAGGCCGGGTTTGTGAAGAGGAGGCATGGGTCGGCTAACGTCAGACGGTTGTTAAACATTATAATGATGCCCTCGGAGGGAAGGGATGTGGCAGTCGCTACCAACGTGGAGAAGGACTTTGATAGGGTAGAATGGGAATATTTGTGGGAGGTACTGGGGCGGTTTGGGTTCGGGCAGGAATTTGTGGATTGGGTCCGGTTGTTGCATCGGGTGCCGGCTGCATCGTGGATGAGGCAGGGATGCCCAATCTCCCCGTTGCACTTTGCCTTGGCGATAGAACCATTGGAAATGGCATCAAGGGGTGGGGGTTGGAGCACAGGGTCTCGCTATATGTAGACAATTAATGCTTTACACATTGAACCCATTGGTATTGGGGGAATCAGGGACATTTTGGAGGAATTCTGCCAGTTCTCTTGGTACAAGTTAAACAAGGGGAAGAGTGAGGTCGTCCTGATCCAGGCGAGGGGGGGAAGGAGAGGAGGTTGGGCGAGCTGGCGTTTAAGATGGCAAGAGCGCGTTTCAGGTATCTGGGCATTCAGGTGGCGTGGGGATGGGCGCAGCTACATAAATTAAATTTGACACGGCTGGTGGACCAGGTGAAGGGGGATTTTAAGAGGTGGGACGTGCTCCTGCTTTCATTGGCGGGGCAGGTGCAGTCCATGAAGATGATGATGCTCTCAAAGTTTTTATTTGTGTTCCAGAACCTTCCGATTTTATTCTAAAGGCTTTTTTTTAAGGAAGATTAATGAATTGATCTCAGGGTTTGTGTGGGTGGGGAAAGCCCCACGGTGAAGATGTGGCTGGAACGGTGGGGGGGGGGGGGGGGAGACACTGGCCATGTCAAATTTCGGGACCTAACTACCTCCTCTCCACCTTGGATGGCCAATCCCCCTTCACATTCATCCCCCACCAAGAACTTCACATTCGTCCCCCACCGAGAGAGACTGGGGGCCTGAACAATTCCCGTCCATCACCACACTCTTCTTCCTGACTGAACTTGTTCAACAATTTCTCCTTTAACTTGTCTCACTCCTGCAGGTATGGCTATGGGCCCACATGGGCCTCAGTTACACTGGTCTTTTTGTGGATTATGGGGAACAGTCCTTGTTCCAGTCAAACTCAGGATCATCCCGTAACACTTTGTCCGTTACACCAATGACTGTATTGGTGTCGCTTCATGCGCTCCTCTGAATCTGCATAAATTTAGCAATTTTGCTTCCCTTTTCACCTTCATATGTTGCACCTCCAAAACGCCCCTTCCTTTACTTCTCCCATCTCCATTTTCAGTGATAGACTGACCACCAATATTCGTTACAAGCCCAGGAACTCCCACCGACTACAGCGCCTCACACCTGCAAGGACTCCATCCGAGTTACATCTGTACTGATGCTGCCACTTTTCAAAACAGCACTTCTGACATATCTGCCTTTTTCCTTAACCATAGTTTGCTCCCCTCCCTGTGGTTGACAGGCACTCAACTAGGTTGGACCCTTTTCCCACACCTGACTTCATCCCTTCCCCTCCATCCCAAAATGATGATAGGGTCCCCCTTGTCATCACTTTCCACCCTACCAGACTGCTCCTTCCTTGACACCCTAGACCACTCCTCCATCACCCCCACTCCTCTTTCCCCTTCTCAAAGCACCTTCCCTTGCAATCACAAAGGTGCAACAGCTGCCCCTTTACCTCCTCTCTCCTCCCCATTTAAGGCCCCAAACAATCCTTTCAGGCGAAGCAACATTTTACTTGCGCTTCCTTCCTTCCATTTGGTCTGTTCTATTCACTGCTCCCAATGCAGTCGCCTCTACTTTGGCAAAGCTAAACGCAGACTTTGTGGAACGCCTTCTCTCAGCCCAATCATGGCCGCAACCTTCCTGTCACTTGCCATTTAAACTCAGCATCTTACTCTCATGCCGATCCTTGCTGCTGCAATGCTCCAGTGAAACTCTATGCAAAGTGGAGGAGCAGAACCTCAGTTGCCAATTAGGCAGGTTACAGCCCTCAAGACTTGATGTTTGAGTTCAACAACTTTGGACTGACATTTCTCCTCCATCTTGGCCCTTTTAAAAAATATATCCGAAACAATTTTTGCCCCACTGCAAACAACCCATCCTCCCGTCTGCCATCTCTCACTTGTTCTTAAGTTTTGCTTTCACTGGGCACTGATCTTTATTCTCCCATTATCACGTTGATATCTAGGGTGGGATCCTCCGTCCCGCTGCACCAGTGTTCTGGTGTGACGCACCACTCCGGCAGCGGGATTCGCCATCCCTGCAGCCGGTCAATTGGGTTTCTCTTTGTGAGAGATTGTGAAATCCCTGTGCCGTCAGGAAATCCGTGGGCGGGAGTGTGCTGCCAACGAAACGGAGGATCCCGCCGGAGAATCCAGCCCCTTACCTTTATGCAACAAGTAGCATCTTCTCCTGTCATTAACGCTTCCTCGGTCTCGTGATTGACACATCTTTGCTGCAATCTCTCAAGAGTTCCCACCAATCACCAACTTTCTACCCAGCTCCAGCTGCTCCATCCCCTCTTACGCAGTGTATATTCCATCATATTTTCCCCCCTCTGATCTCTGAAGAATCATACAGACTTGAAATGTTAACTATTTTCTGTTCACATCTGCCACCAGACCAGTTGAGTTTTTCAGATTCCAGCATTGGCAGTATTTTGCTTTTACATTAGTTCGTGTTGCATTATCGGATCATGGGCCAGGGTAGGAGTGAGAAAAGTCCTACAATCAACTTCAGTATTCCCACACCATACATTAGTTATGGACGTCAGTAATTTATTCAGTACAGTCCAATTCCTCCACTCTACTTGTGTAGGCCAACAGCACAACATTGTTTATGCTTTCAGCAACTAAACTAGAAGCTAAAGAGAACTGGTACACAATAACACCAGAGTATGAATGGTACCTTCAAGGGGGAGAATATTGATGGGAGAAGGGAAAACAAGCCATTTCCAGATATGCCAAATGCTGGGAAGAGCTGATTGAGATGCATAGAATTATGAAGGACATAGAGAGGGTAGATAGACAGGAAGAAACTTTTCCCCTTAGTGGAGAGGTCAATAACCAGGGGGCACAGATTTAAGTGAAGGGAAGGAGATTTAGAGCGTAAGTGAAGAAAAACGTTTTCACCCAGAGGGTGGTGGAATCTGGAACTCACTGCCTGAAAGGATAGCGGAGGTGGTAATCCTCAATATTTTAAGAAGCATTTAGATAGGCACTTGAAATGCCAAAGCATACAAGGCTACAGAACGTGCTGGAAAATGGGATTAGATAGATACTTGATAGTCGCCATGGACAGGTATGGGCCATCTGGCCTCTTGCTGTGTTGCAAGTCTTTATGACCCTATGATTATGACTATATGCTCTTTCACCTGTTTTACATACGGTAACAGCACAAAAACAAAATTCTGCAAATTCTAGAAATACTCAACAGGTCTTGCAGCATCAGTAAAAAATATTTATGTTACTAACCTTTCATCAGAAAGTAAAAGCCAGACATGGAAAACATTTGTGCAAAGAATGTTGGGTTTGGGGGTGGGGGGGGGGGGGGGGGGGGGGGGTGGAAGGGAACAATGGGAAGAATTAAACTAGTAGAGGGAAGGCAGCAGAGATAAATGAAAGATGTGTTCATGGTGCAAGACTAAAGGAGTGATATCCTGGGGCGATATGAATGACAGATCTTGAATAACTTGATTCCCCTGAAAGCAAAGCAAAGAAGAAACAGTCCCTGCAGAATGCGGGAAAGGCTTTGCATTCCTTTTTCCTGAACTGAGGACTCCAATCCCCACCATTATTGACAGGTCCTCGACCATGTCAATTTTATTTCAATGACTGGTCATCCCTTCCTCCACCCTCTGATGGTCCCCCTTTTCATCATCTTCTGCCTCACCCGATAATCAAACACATATTCCCTCCCTTTCAGTATTCTGAAGGGATTGTTCCCTCTGGGATACCTGGCCCAGTCCTCAGACATCTCCAACATCTGCCTTCTCATCACAACTTATCATACAGGCACAGGAGATCTACACCCGCTCTTTTGCCTGCGCCCTTCCCACTGTCGAAGACCCCTTACCCTCCTTTCAGATGAAACAATGACTCACTTGTATTACTTTCAATCTGGCAATTTGTATTTGCTACTGACAATGTCATCTTAATAGTGGGGAGATCAAACAGACTGAACAACCACTCTGTGGAACACCAGTCCACCAACATGACCCCTGGGCCCTCACTCGTCTGTCCTTTTAATTCTATGATGTGGAGATGCCGGCGTTGGACTGGGGTGAGCACAGTAAGAAGTCTTACAACACCAGGTTAAAGTCCAACAGTTTGTTTCAAGCACTAGCTTTCGGAGCACTGCTCCTTCCTCAGGTGAAGGAAGGAGCAGTGCTCCGAAAGCAAGTGTTTGAAACAAACCTGTTGGACTTTAACCTGGTGTTGCAAGACTTCTTATTTTTAATTCCAGTAAGAAGTCTTACACCAGGTTAAAGTCCAACAGGTTTGTTTCAAATCACTAGCTTTCGGAGCACTGCTCCTTCACCAGAATTCACCTGAGGAAGGAGCTGTACTCTGAAAGCTAGTGATTTGAAACAAACCTGTTGGACTTTAACCTGGTGTTGTAAGACTTCTTACTGTGCTCACCCCAGTCCAACGCCGGTATCTCCACATCATGGCATTTAATTCTACATCTTTCTCCCACGGACTTCCCCGGCCAGCTGCAGTCTTCTGATGAAGCTCAAAGAGAACAGCCCCCCATCTTTTGAGTGGGCAATTTTTCAACCTGCCTGACGGAGCACAAGAGTTTGAATTTTAAACTGTAACCTTTGTTCCCCATTTCCTTTGCTGGTTTGGATTTTTCTCTTGTCTTTTTCTACTTTTATTTCTGGTGGCAGCCCATATCCTGCCATTCACATCTCCCCTAAACACATCCTTTTGTTTCTTTACTTGTCCCAATACATTTGCTTTGGCCTTTCACCATGAAACCTGTCATTTAACCTTTCTCGGCCTCCATCTAGCACAGACCTTTCCTGGTGTTCTTCCCGCCCACTCACCTTTCACCTGCTCAAAACTTATTACATTTAAACTTCCGCCAGTTCTGATGAAAGATTGTTGAGCTGAAACATTAATTCTTGTTTCTCTCTCCACAGATGCTGTCATACCTGCTGAGTATTTCTGGCATTTTTTGCTTTTATTACAATAATAGTAACCTTGTTATTGTAAATTAAACTAAAAGTGCATGTTTGTAAAACAAATATATATTTGAGACTGTATGTGCAGGAATTACCTAATTCACACTTCAGTTTTGGTTGAAGAAGCTGGAAGAGGCTCTCTCGGACATTGTTCAGTACTAATTCGATCTCAGTAAGTGTTTTGTGGGGAATCTTCCACAAGCCATTACCTACAAATGTAAGAATAGTTCAGTAAATCACCAGGAAGATAAAAGTCCCCAACATTGCTGGCAGGGAATCTAAAATTAGTGGAATTTTTACTTCTATATTGGTGACAAGAAATTGAAGTTAAATTCACTTTAAAGAAAAATTATGCAGCACGTCACAGGAAAGCATCAACATTAACATGATTACGTAGCATAGTTTGGATTTAAAATAAACTCTAATAAGCATGTACAAATTGGCCATGGAGATGGTCACAGTGAATTTGAGAATATGCTGTTTTACAACAATAAGAGTGTTATGCCATGTAGCGCATAACATACTATTTGACGTTGAAACCCTCATCCATGTCTTTATTACCCATCACTCCATAATTCTAATGTTTTCCTGGCTGACCTCCCATAAAATTGAAGCTCATGCAAAACTGCGGCCCATGTCGTAACTCTCACCAAATCTTTTTCACCCTTCTTTAGCTCAACTCAATTTTAAAATTCTCAACCTCATTTTCAAGTCTTTGTGGCCTTGTCCTCCCATCTCTAACTCTAGCCATATAAACCACTCTCTTAACTGCTCCCCAGCACCCTTCCACAAGATATCTGACTCTTTCAAATTTACCTTCTTGCACATCTCCGATTTTAATTTCTCCACCAATGGCAGCCCTGACTTCAGCCACCGAGGCACTAAGCTCTTGAATTCTCTCCTTGGAAGGGCTTTTATTAATGTTTTAAGAATTGAATGCCACATCATTCTATTATTCCATGGAATAAGTGCCATTGGTTATATATACCTTGAACCATTTAATTAACTTTTATCTCTTATCTAAAGAGATATTAATGGCACATGGAAATTGTGGGAGGATGGCCCTGGAGTGTTAGCGGTCGACCGTGACTTTAATATAGTAGAAAACAGAAATGGTGACAGCAAATAGAGAGCCTGTTTTACACAAATTTTATTTTGCCAAGATGCCACGCGAGAGGTTTGTAAGCAAAATGGTAGCTCATAGGATTGGGCAAAAAGATTGGGATAGAGTAGGGATAAATGGACCATTCTGAGGTTGGCATGTGGGGTACTGCAAGGATCAGTGCTCGTGCAATCCTAGGGCTTGGGCCCTAGCTATTCAATCTTTATCAATGACTTGGGTGTAGGGAACAAATATTTCTAAGTTTGCTGATGAATTAGTGGGAATGTGAGTTGGGACGAAGATGCAAAGAGGCATCGAGGGGATATAGACAGGGTAACGGAGTGAGAAAAAACAATGCAGCTGGAATATAATGTAAGAAATGTGAAGTTATCCACTTTGGTAGGACAAACAGAAATGCAGAGTATTTCTTAAATAGTGAGAGATTGGGAAGTGTTGATGTCCAAAGGAACCTGATTGTTCTGGTTCATAAGTCACTGCAACAAATAATTAGGAAGACAAGTGGTATGTTAGCCTTTATTGCAAAGGGATGCGAGAGCACATCTGGAGTAGTGTGTGCAGTTTTGAACTCCTTACCCAAGGAAAGATATGCTGACCACAGAGGATGTGCAGCGAAGGTTCACCAGGCTAATGTCAGGGATGGCGAGATTGTCCTATGAGGAAAGACCGAGATTAAACAAGTATTTCTCGAGTTTATATCAGAGGTGATCTTACTGAAGTGTACAAAATTCTTACAGGGCATTAGCAGGAGGGAGGTTGGCCCTAGTTCAGAGTCTGGAACCAGGGGGACACATCTCAGAAAAGGTAGGCCATATAGGTCTGAGAAGGAATTTCTTCAGTCAGAGGGTGGGAGTGGTGAATTTTTGGAATTTGTGACCTCAAAAGGGCTGTGGAGGCTCAGTCATTGAATATGCTCAAAGCAGAGGTCGATAGGTTTCTAGATATCAATGACATTAAGGGATAAGGGGATAGTGCGGGTAGATGGTGGAGGTAGAAGGTCAGCCATGATCTACTTAAATGGTGCAGCAGGCTTGAGAGGCCAAGCATCCCTATATTTCCTTTCAATATCTACTTGGAAATACAAGAATTCTACCTTGTCTTGGGATGGAAGACTGGGTGCCAGGCATAGGAAAGATGGCTGGGTGTAGTGTTATGTAGCTGTGGAATCCTGGAAGGGTCAAGAGAGGCAATTTGTAAATCTGGTAGCAGGAAGTTGGATTATAAAATTACCTTGAAAAGTCAACTGAACGTATTGGGTGTCAGAATCTGTGAACAGCAGGTAAGGTTCAAGAGGGAGGTCCAAGTGCTGAGTGCTAGCTTTGGAAGCTGGAACACTGACGGATAAATCCAGAGAGGTGCAGGATTTAGCAGTGGGATCTCCAGAGAGAATGATGGGAGAGAATTTCATACCACCTCAGGGAATTGAAGAGACGCAACAAGCAATGGGTGGGGCAAAGTTTATCAATTTAGCACCTTAAATTCTTGTGGCAAGAATTTAAAAATGCAACAAAATTAACCAATCAGATTTCAACTGGGACCATAACTTTTGACTGTTTTCCCTTCCATTCATTTTGTTTTATATCTTCAATTGGACAACAGTAAAACTACTTATGTCAGAAGCACCATTCATTGACTTAACATTTTTCAGTCTACCGTTAGCCTACTCCTGCAGACTAGCTGCTTTTCATCTTTCTCGGAATTACCCTTCTCCACAACATCCTAGTTTTGCTCAAGCCTACCCTCCAGAATAACTATCCACCTTATTTATCCAACTCTAATTCATCAACTAGACAGTTTAAGACACTCGGGTCCTTTGCTCCCAGTGATCCACCCCTCCGTCTGCTGTTTCAAGATATCTATCCATTTTAAAAAAGCACCCCTAAATCTTAAATGAACTATCACAAAGTGTTTTTTTCCCTGCGTTAATGGGATGAGGAATTTGTTGGCTAGGCCAGCATTTATTGCCCATCTGCAATCACCCTAGAGAAGATGGTGGTGAGCTGCCTTCTTGAAACGTTGTAGTTACACCCACAGAGCTGTTATAGTGTTCCAGGATTTTGACCCAGCGACAGTGAAGAAACGGCAGTATATTTCCAAGTCAGGATGGTGTGCAACTTGGGTGGGGAACTTGCAAGTGGTGGCGGCTTCTGTCCTTGTCCTTCTAGGTGGTAGTGGTCATGGGTGTGGGAAGGTGCCATCTAAGGAGCCTTGGTGAGTTGCTATAGTGCATCTTGTAGATAGCACACATTGCTGCTACTATGCGTTAGTAGTGGAGGGAGTGAATGATGAAGGTGGTGGATGAGGTGCAATCAAGCAAGCTGCTGTGTCCTGGATGCTGTCGGATTTCTTGAATTTGACGGAGCTATACTACTCCAGGCAAGTTCCATCACACCCGCGACTTGAGTCTTGTAAATGGTGGAGTCTTGCAAATGGTGGATAACCTTTGGGGAGTCAAAAGGGGAATTTCTCTGCAGGATTCTCAGCCTAGCCTGCTCTTGTATTCACAGTATTTTTGTGGTTGGTCCAGTTCAGTTTCTGGTCAATGGTAGCAGGGATTCAGCAATGGTAACGCCAGTGTATGTCAAGGGTCAATGGTCAAATGCTCTCTTGTTGGAAATGGCACTTCTGTGGCATAAATATTACTTGCTACTTATCAGCCCAAGTCGGAATATGACCAAGTGTTGCTGCATATGGACATGGACTGCTTCAGTATTAGAGGAGTCATGAATGAGGATGGTCGAGGGCAGCACGGTGGCACAGTGGGTTAGCCCTGCAGCCTCACAGCGCCAAGGTCCCAGGTTCAATCCTGGCTCTGGGTCACTGCCTGTGTGGAGTTTGCACATTCTCCCTGTGTTTGCGTGGGTGTCGCCCCCACAACCCAAAGATGTGCAGGCTAGGTGGATTGGCCATGCTAAATTGCCCCTTAATTGAAAAAAATGAATTGGGTACTCTAAATTTATTTTTTTAAATGAATGAGGTTGGTCATTGTGCATCAGCCAACATTTTCATTTCTGACTTTACGATAGAGTTACGGTCGGGCTTCCGGTGGTGTCATGTAGAAGGTCACACAAGGTCGCTCCTCCCAGGGCCGTTGTTATTTAGTCTCTATCTGCCTGGTTCCCAGGGGAATTTGGTGGTCAAATCAAGCACATCAAATGATACAAGGCACTGGTGAACGAAAATATATCAAAAGTTACAAAAAAGGCTGCTGGAAATAAGGATACAAGTGGTAGTCCTTCAACGGAGCCAGAGAGAGTGTGAGGCTCAACGGGAAGGAAGATGGTGGAGACGATCTTGGCGGATGTGGCCACTCCCATCAGTGACCAGGGTAATGGCACACAAATTCAAAAAATAATTAGATAAAAGGGCGACACATTATGGCACTGAGGACCCAGGTTCAAATCCCGGCCCCGGGTCACTGTGTGGAGTTTGCACATTCTCCCTGTGTCTGCATGGGTTTCACCCGCAGAACCCAAAGATGTGCAGGTTAGGTGGATTGGCCACGCTAAATTGCCCCTTAATTGGAAAAAAATAATAATTGGGTACTCTAAATTTATTTATTTTTAAAAATTAGATAAACATTTTGAAAGGCAAGGAAGAGATGTTATGGAAACCCTCAAAACATCTATCGAGGTGGCGCTTGGCCCGATATGGGAGAAGTTAGGAAAGACTTTGGAGGCTCTGAAAGAACATGGAGATGTGCTGAAGGTGTGGAGGTGATCTTGTTGTGGCATAGTAACCAAATTGCCTCATTGGAAGCCAGAGGTGCTACTAGTGGAGGAGAAAAACACGAGCCTGAGGGTGAAGGTCAAGGACCTGGAGAAAAGGTCGAGGAGACACTATCGTGGGGCTGCCGGAGGGGTTGGAGGGCCTGAGGTCAACTGCGTATTTTTCCCAGATGTTTGCGAATTTGTTGAGAGCGAGAATGAGAAGTAACATCTGGATTTACCAGGATGCCAGGGCAGAGTTAGCAAAGAGGTGTGCAGTCTTTAATAAAGGTGAATTCGACATTATACGAGAGCAGAATGTTTTGGAGTGGTGTACTCAGCGAGGTGGAGTTACTTATAACTTGAAAAATCATTTTCGCAATACATCAGAGGCTTTTGTCAAGGGACAAGGACATGGACTTAAATTGAAAGGGTTTGAATGAGACTTTAATTAATGGGTGTGGGTGGGAAGGGTTTGCTTGGGGATATTTCAGTATTTTGTATACATTTCTGGTTATTTGGGGTTTCTTGTTCTGTGTTGGAGGGAGGCAGGGAGTGTCCAGTGTATATGTTGTTTGGGAACGGATGATGGTCAGTGTAGTCGGAGGTAATGGTTAAGGCAGCATTATGGATAATACATGGCCCACAGTGGGATGTTGAGAATTGCAAGGCCTTTGATTTCTGTTATTCCTTTGCAGCGAAGGCAGGTGGGGGAGCTTTTTTTGGGGGGGGGGGGGGCCTGTATCCTGACCCGGGAGGGGGGGGGGGGGGAAACGGGGGTTTGCGGCTTGTTGGACCTGTTTAGACGGGTTTCAATGAGCCTAGTATGTTTGTTTAGTAGGCGGAAGGGGTTGGCGAAGAGGGGGGTAATGTTTTTCGATAGGCAGTCTGCAGGTTTTTTGAAGCAGGGCGGGGGGCGGAGGAGGTAGGTAGGGGTGCCAACAGTGGCCAGGGGGTTCTCTTTGTCTCACCATATGGGTGGGATTGCCAGCCATCTTAGGTGGGCATTGGGTCTAGGAATTTGGAGTAAGGACTGGGTAATTCCTCACGGTGAAAATTACTGTGTCGTAAGGGGGAGGCTTACTGAGAGACCGCTGATTAGACTAGTTACTTGGAACATTATAGAGGTCGGGGAAACCAGTTTGGTATGGTTCCTGCTCTGCACAAGACCACAGGAAACTACAAAAGATTGTGAAATTAGCCTCCCATCCATTGACTCTGTCTATAATTCCCGCTGCCTCGGAAAGGCAGCCAGCATAATTAAGGACCCCACGCACCCCAAACATACTCTCTCCACCTTCTTCCATCAGAAAAAATATACCAAAGTTTGAGATCACGTACCAACCGACTCAAGAACAACATCTTCCCTGCTGTCATCAGACTTTTGAATGGACCTACCTTCTATGAAGTTGATCTTTTCTCTACACCCTAGCTATGACTGTAACATTATATTCTGTAGTCTCTCCTTCCTTCCCTATGTACGATATGCCTTGTCCATATAGCATGCAAGAAACAATTTTCACTGTATGCTCATACATGTAACAATAATAAATCAAATCAAAAAGGTAGAGAGTTTTCTCTCACCTTAAGAACTTTGTGGGGGGGGGGGGGCGGGGGAGAGAGAAAGAGATCCATGGCAGTTTATGCACCCTGGGTGTAAGGAATTTTCGATTTGCCCCCGCCCCCCCCCCCCCCCCCAGTACAAGTATACTATGGGATAGTCTTTTTCCCCCAAGTCTCACCTTCCTGGGGAGGAAGACCGAGTACTTGCCGATAGTCATCTCAGACAATGCTCCACATTTAGTGGACTTGGTATCAGAGGTAGGTGTGGCAGAGCCCCCAGCATGAAGGCTGGATGTGGGATTATTAGCGGACATGGGTTTTGTGGACGGATATCAAAAGGTTATAAACGGGTAAGTGGGTTTAATGGCAATGGGTTGGTCTTGCCCTCCATTCCGTGAAGGCCTTGAAAGCGGTGATTAGACGGGAGATTATATTCCCACTGTATATAGAGGGGCATGGTAGCACAAGTGGTTAGCATAGTTGTTTCACAGCTCCAGGGTCCCAGGTTCGATTCCAGTCTAGGGTCACTATCTGTGCAGAGTTTGCACTTTCTCCCCGTGTCTGTGTGCGTTTCCTCCGGTTTCCTCCCAGTCCAAAGACGTGCAGGTTAGGTGGATTGGCTATGCTAAATTACCCTGTGTCCAAAACGTTTCGGTGGGGTTACTGGGCTACAGGGATAGGGTGGAGGTGTGGGCTTAGGTAGGGTGCTCTTTCCAAGGGCCGGTGCAGACTCGATAGGCTGAATGGCCTCCTACACTGTAAATTCTATGATTCTATATTGCACAAAGCATATATGGATTGGGAGGCTAGAGAGGAGCCCAGACGTTGGTGGGTAACATTCTGGAAGGGGACTGCAGACACTCAAATGACCCAATCCCGGAGCTCCTGGCAAGCAAGAAGCTGCTGCAGATGCAGTTTGATCTGTTGTCTACAGATATGATACAGCAGATGCAAACAGGCAAGGCCCCTGGTCAGACGGGTTCCCGGTGGAGTTTTACAAGATGTTTGCTGGACAGTTGGTTCCGTTACTGGTAGGGATGTTTGAGGACTCTTTAGCATGGGGTTCCCTTCCTGCAATGCTGGTACAGGCATTGATTGCCCTTCTGAAAAAAGACAAGGACCCTGTGGATTGCAGATCATACCATTCTATTTCATTACTTAATGTGAACGCCACAGTATTCGCAAAGGTGCTAGTGCAGAGGTTGGAACCCGGTCTTTCTCAGGTGATTGGGGTTGATCAGACGGAATTTGTTATGGGCCGGCAATTGTAGTCCAATTTGCAGCGATTGCTAAATGTGGCTCTTTCCTCGTCTGGCGGGCTCAATCCAGAGGCAATTGAAATGCCGAAAAGGCATTTCACAGGGTAGAATGGAAGTACCTTTTTTGCGGAGGTTCTGGCTGACTCCAAGTTTGTGTCATGGATACGCCTGTTATACAAGTCTCCTTTGGCTAGTGTTCGCACCAACATCACAAGCTCAGGACTTTCAATTAAATAGGGGAACGGGACAGGGGTGCCCTATGTCTCCCCCCGCCCTCTTGCTTGCACTGGCGATTGAGCCTTTGGCCATCGTTTTTGAGGGCTTCGGGGCCAAGTGAATGGGGAGACTTAGATGAGGGGTGGAACATTGGGTGCATCCCCGTTTGCTGACGATCGTTTACTTTATGTGACGGACCTGGTGCTCACTATGAGCGATAGAATGGAATTGCTGAGGAGCTCTGGCTCCTTTTCTGGATATATATAAAATCTGGAGAAGAGTGAGTGTTTCTGGTGAACCCCCACCCACCACCCAGGGAGGGGAGCCAACCTGGTGGTGCTACCATTTTGCTTGGCCGAATCCAGTTTTAGGTACCTGGTGGTCCAAGTGATTCGAGATTGTGTCCGACTTCGTAAACTAAATTATACTAACTTGCTAAGTAGAGGCAAGACTGACCTGCAAAGGTGGGATACCTGTCCCTTGCCTTTGGCAGGCAGGGTACAGTTGATCAAGATGAACATTCTGCCACGATCCCCCCCCCCCCCCCCCCCCCCCGGCCAGTTTTCCTTCCCAAATTTTTTTTTTTTTTTTTTTGCGAGGGTCGAGAAGTTGACATCATCCGGAGGATTCATAGGACAGTCCTTCAGAAGAGATAGACAGTAGTTGCCAAACCTGAAATTTTAATTATTGGGCAGCTAATGCAGAGGTGTTGGGTTGGTGTAGTGATCCGGGGGCTACTTGGGTGCAGGTAGAATCAAGGTCATATAGGGGATCTGGTCGGGGACATTAGGCACGATCTCGCTCCAGTTCTCACTGACTGAATCAAATCCAGTGGTTGTTTCCACTTTGTAGATATGAAGAAAATGTTCACAACATTTTATACTGGGGTCAGTGTCGAAGGTGACTCCCATCTGTTGAATCATGTATTCGAGCCAGCGAGATTAGATGCCATTTTTTTTTGAGGGGGGGGGGATTGGAGAGAAAAGGTCAGGGGAAAGTGGCACTTCCGGTATTTTGTCGCAAAATTCAGTGTCAGTGCAGGGGGTTAAGGCTGGGTGGGAGGGGGAGTTGGACCCATATTGGATGATGAGGTGTGAAGTGAGGCCCTTTGCCAGGTGAACTCCATGTCCTCATGCACAAGGCTTCGTTTGATCCAGCTTAATGCAGTGCTTAGCGCACACCTGACCAAGTCTAGAATGAGTATTTTTGTTTTAGGGGTGGAGTGTTGTTCAGGAGGTCTGGTTAATTACACGCACATGTTCTAGTCTTGTCCCAAGCACTTGGGTTTTTGGGTCTCCTTCTTCTTCAGTAAGTCGCAAATTCTGAAGATTGAGCTGGAGCTCTGCCCTTTAGTGGCCTTATTTGTGGTGTATGGCCTGTCGGAGGTGCTGACGGATGCGGGGCAGATATTCTGGCCTTTACCGCACTGATTACCCAGAGGAGAGTTCTGCTAGAATGGAGGTCTCCAGCTCCACCCAGTGCCTCGGTATAGCTGGGAGATCTGATGGGAGTTCTTAAACCTTGAGAAAATTAAGTATACTGTGAGGGGAGCAGTCAAGCGGTTCTAATCGGAGATGGTAGCCTTTTATTGTTTATTTCAAGAAATTGGTCACCATGAGTTGATAAAAAGGGGGGGGGAGATTTAGATTTTGTAAAGGGGGGTTTTATTTTTCTGGTTGATGTATGCAAATTTGTTTTTGTCTATTTTGTATTTCAGAAATTGAAAAACAATTAAAATATTTTTTTAAAATATCAAATTCTGCATTTAAGTTTCAAGTTCCCCGTGTTTGCGTGGGTTTCGCCCCCACAACCCAAAAGATGTGCAGGGTAGGTGGATTGGCCACGCTAAATTGCCCCTTAATTGGAAAAAATGAATTGGGTACTCAAATGTTTTAATTTTTTTTTTAAAGAAAAGTTCCTTTGGTTGCTTTGTCTCGTGCTGAACCAAAGATTAATATTAAATTAAGGGTGGCATTGTGGTTAGCACTGCTGTCTCACGGCACCGAAGACCCGGGTTTGATCCAGGGTCACTGTCCGTGTGGAGTTTGCTTATTCTCCCCGTGTCTATGTGGGTCTCACTCCCACAACCCAAAGATTTTTTAAAATAAATTTAAAGTACCCAATCATTTGTTCCAATTAAGGGGCAATTTAGTGTTCAATCCACCTACCCTGCACATCTTTGGGTTGTGGAGGCGAAACCCACGCAAACACGGGGAGAATGTGCAAACTCCACACGGACAGTGACCCAGAGCCGGGATCAAACCTGGGACCTCGGTGCCGTGAGACAGCAGTGGTAACCACTGTGCCACCGTGCTGCCCTCCCACAACCCAATGATGTGCAGGCTAGGTGAATTGGCCACGCTAAATTACCCCTTAACTGGAAATTATTATTATTATTCTTTTTTAAAAGATTTACTTTTAATTAAAAAGTCTCAATCTCGATCTGCCAAACAATCAAACAGACAATTTCTGAATTAGAATTGGGCACCACTTCCTCGCTTAATCACCCCGAAGTGTCAACCACGATTTTGTACCGATCCCCAGAAACAGCTTTTTATCCATAGCATTCTGACTCAAGACTAGATTGCTTAACCACTTCTCAAAGAATGGCACTCAAGTCAGAATTCTAAAAAAAACATCTTTAGTAAAAATGCATTGACACAAATATAAATCTCTATATTGTACTTAATTGTGATGAAGAGTTTAAAGGCTTATTTTAAACATAACTCTTCTCTGTTCCCCAA